>NC_056002.1:137369392-137703343 GCF_018446385.1 Zingiber officinale
TTTTTATTTCTAAAAAAATTGGTTGAGTTGATCGGAATAAGTTGAATTGGTCCAAGCCTGTCCATGCGGCCGACCTGTAGTCATAAAATGATCCGGCCTGTGATAGACCAGTGTAAGTCCAGCGTGACATTCCGCAGTTGGGCCGGCAGTTCTACCTATTGCCTATCAAGAAGGAAGCCGCAGCAAACCCTTGGTCACGCCAACTCCTCCTCTATTATACTGGTTGATGAGCAGATCCCTGCGATCAAGCTTGAAGAAGACAAGGATTGGAGATCGATGTCGGATCCGCTCGATGCTCTGAGAGCTTTAATGGCTTCTCACTCCCCGCCTCTAGACGCCCTCGTTGTACCTTCCGAGGACAATCACCAGGTCGCCACTTCTCTCCCCGCTTCATTCTCTCGTAGGATTTTAGTTTTGCTGGCATTTAAATTTGAAATTGTTTCTTGAATTTTCGCTATCATGGTTTTCCCTTTTTGCAATCAGCCTCTGTTCTTTATGTACAAATCCCTACTTTTCTGGTTTACCTGTTCTTCGTATATAATTTACTTTTAATAGAATGTAATTTTCTTGATTCACAGAGTGAATACGTCTCTGCGCGGGACAAGCGGAGGGCTTTTGTTTCTGGATTTACTGGTAGTGCTGGTGAGTTTAATTTCTCCATTTCACCAGCATTGTCTCTTCTTCAAGAAAATCAGAGCTTGTATGCTGATCAAATACGGTGTTTAATGGGGGATTTAGTTGACTGGACATTCAAGTATTTGAATAGGCTTGCTTTTGAATTTTTATCGCGTTTGTGGACAATCGCTTTACCTTGGCAAAATTGTCATGTACAATATGATAGAATTTGTGGAGAAATAAAATTTTATTCGATGTTAATAATACAATTATTACATCGTTTCATGGAAGTTATAATATAGTGGTAGAAGAAAATGCAGAAAGAAGATGCTAAGCTAAATGTGTATATATATATATATATATACATATATATATTTATTTATTTATATTATGATAAAACCAAAGGAAATTGGAGGTGAATTGGGTAAGAATTAGATCAAATCAGACAGAAAATATCATATGGTCTCTTTCCTTTCACACCTGCTTAATTTGAAGTAGTTGCAAGGAGTCTGCATTGCTGATTAGTATTGTTTGGCAAGTTTTGACCAATTGCAACCAGGAATGGATGAGTTGGATAAGAATTGGCCTAGTCTGATTTGATTTTGTTCATTTTTTGGGCATATAAAGTGAACAATAGTTAAAAGGGAAAACAGTAATATAAGTCCTAAAAACAAAGCTAAACTTGAATGGAAATCAGTGAAAATAATAAACCTCAAGCAAAATTGGGTGATACCAGATGTGCTGATGTATTGATGACTTGATGAAACAATCATGATGGCTAGTTTGAGCTTGTTAGTGTTTGGTGGTGGTGGGCCCGCTACTTGGTCTCTACTGAGGTTATGAGGGATCTTGTCTCTTGATTGCATGACAAGAGAGAGACAACATAGGAGATGAGGAAATATGAGGCACTAAATAAGGTGTTAGACAAGATATTATGGTTCTTTTGTTAGATATTGATATTTTATACGGAATATAAATTAACTTTTATTTTAATAAATATATAATAACACAATATATGTGAAATTGATTCTAGTCACATACATTTAATTAACAATTCTATTATTAACTTAGTCAAATTAATATTTTTTTAATAATATATGATAGTATGTTGTGGGGAAATATTGGAATAGTTAATACATTTTAATTATTATCAATAATTTAGTTTCATATCTTGAAGTTAAAATAATTTATATTTATTTAATTTAAAAAAATTAGTGATAAATTTATTTGAAATAATAATTGTTACTAATTTTAATGTCAATTAGCAAATATAATTATTATAATTATGGAAACATTGCTAGTACTTAATATATTAACCATTATTATAATTTACTATTAAAATAGTACTTATAATAAATCAAATAACATTAAAGATTGTAAATATTAGTAATTATATTCTGAATGTTACTAGATAATATCAAAAATATTTTAATTTGTTTTGAGAACTTTTATTTTTGCCCTAGAAAAATTATAAGAGGGGCCATAATAGATCAGATTCCATGAATTTCTTTCTTCTCTTTCCTAACCAATTAGGATATTCTTGGCTTTGCTTTTACTTGTTTCAGACAATTAGTTATAAGCATCTAATAAAAAGGGCAATCTGGTGCATGAAGCTTCGTTAGTTCGGGATTTCAGGAAGGGTCAGACCACATTGGGTCTATCATGCGCAACCTTTACTTGCATTTTGTAAGAGGCTTTATTTGCGACTCGAATCCATGACCTCAAGGTCACATGACAACAACTTTTGACGTTATCATTAATAAGCATCTAATAGTGCCTTAAAAATTGACGTTATCATTAACCACATTTGGTAGTAGAGAACAATAAGAGTGAATGGAAATAACATGCGCAACTATATTCTGATGGCTGTATGAACTAGTGATTCAGATTGAAATCTGTCTGATTTTTTGTTTGTAGAACCATGGAGGTATAGAAACTTCTTATATGGTTACTTCAAATTATCATGTCTTGTAGTTCTTACATGCTATGTGGTGATCTATTCACATATGCAATTTCATTCGCTTCTAAAATGCCTTTAGAATGTTTCTATGATTATGAATGCACTTGGGTAATTTTTATTCTACCTCTTTTATAGTTACTTATGACAGATTTTTAGAAGGAATGGGCTAGCATCACTTTCTAAACATGGGATGTTTGTGGACAAAGTTGACTATAGACATAATAGGTACATTAGGAAGTTGTGCATATATATATTTCTTTGATATTGTCTAGGCATTTTTGCTCTTTCCTTTAGTTCAATGTATCAAAATTGTACTAGGCTAGCTAATTCAATTCGCAATTTTGGTTCGGTCAAATAGTGAATAAATTAAACTGTTCAAAGTAAAACCTAAAATCTCGTGTATTGGATACCACGGGTTAGACTTTTATAGAAAAGATGTATGTTACATAATTACAGAAATACCCCTATGACATATTCTAACACTCCCCCTCAAGCTAGAGAATATAGATCATATGCACCAAGCTTGTTACATATGTAGTCAATTCGGGGACCTCTAAGTGACTTAGTGAATATATTTGCTAGCTGATCATGTGAGTTGACAAAACTAGTAGATATTTCTCCAGATACAAAGTGACAGTCAACTTCAATATGCTTTGTCCTCTCATGGAAGATTGGATTTGAGGCAATATGCATCGCGGCCTGGTTGTCACATATGAGTGACATTTGTGTAACCTCTCTAAACCTTAGTTCCTGAAGCAACTGTTTTAACCATATAAGTTCTTGACTGACTATAGCCATAGCTCAATATTCTGCCTTTGCACTGGATCTTGCCACAACATTCTGCTTTTTGCTTTTCCAAGAAACAAGATTACCTCCGACAAATATACAAAATCCAGAAGTAGATCTTCTATCAGAGGGAGATCCTACCCAATCTGCATTAGAATATCCCACAACTTGAGTATGTCCTTTGTCCTCATATAGAAGACCTTTTCCTGGTGCACCCCTGATATATCGAATAACGCGAGTCACGACATCCCAATGTTCTTTGCACGGAGAGCTAAGAAACTGACTTACTACACTTACTGCAAATGAGATATCCGGACGAGTGACAGTAAGGTAGCTTAGTTTCCCTACCGTTCAGGATCTGGAAGAGGCTCCTCCTGATTTGGCAGGAGCTTGACATTAGGATCCATGGGATTGTCGACTGTCTTTGAGTTTAACATTCCTGTTTCTTCCAGAATATCCATTGCATACTTCCTTTGGGATATAATGATCCCATCTTTAGATTGCCACTTCTATCCCTAGGAAATATTTGAGTCTGCCGAGATCTTTTGTCTGGAAATGTTTGAAAAGATGTTGTTTTACTTATGAAATCCCAAGATGATCATTATGTTATGACAATATCATCAACATAAACCACTAAATGGATGCAACCAGTAGATGAGTGACGATAAAAGACAGAATGATTAGCCTCGCTTCGAGTTATGCCAAACTGTTGAATTACGGTACTAAATCTACTGAACCAAGCTTTGGGTGATTGCTTGAGACATATAAAGATTTCCGCAAGCGACATACAAGACCAGAAGACTCCCCCTGAGCAACAAAACATGGAGGTTGCTCTATGTAGACTTCCTCGAGCAAGTCACCATGTAAGAATGCATTTTTGGTGTCCAATTGATGAAGGGGCCAATGACGAATTGCAGCAATAGACAGGAAAAGACGCACGAAAGATATCTTGGCAACAGGGGAAAAGGTGTCTTCATAATTCAATCCAAATACCTGAGTATAGCCTTTAGCGACGAGACGAGCCTTAAGCCGATCAACCGTGCCGTCTACACCAACTTTCACCGTAAACACCCATCGACAACCAACCACTGACTTCCCAGGAGGTAGAGGAACGAGGTTCCAAGTCTCACTGCTCTGTAAGGCACTCGTTTCATCAAGCATGGCCTGTTTTCATCCTGGATGGGCAAAGGCATCACCTGCATTCTTTGGAAGAGAAACAAACGACAAGGAAGGCGGACAATAATAATAGGATGGAGAAAGACGATGATAGCTCAAAGAAACATAGTGGGGAGAAGGATTACGAGTGGAACGTATACCCTTTCGAAGTGCAATCGGAACATCAGAGTCAGGAGATGAGACCGGAGGAAACGATGAAGAACTTGGCTCCAAAGATGTGCCCACGGCAGTGTCAGTGTTGGTCGGCGGCAAAGCAGAACGAGGACGACGCTGATAAACCTGCAAAGGAGGAGACGATGCTGAAGATGATAGAGGCGCCTCCGGAGGACAAAAGATAGTTACTGGTGCAGGTGGAGAGGGAGAAACCTCGGCTTGTGAAGCGAAATGATAAAAAAAGAAACCGAGTCAAAGAATGTGACATTAACAGAGATAAAGTACTGACGAAGAGTAGGGGAATAATACTTGTACCCTTTCTGAGACCATGGGTACCTAAGGAAGACACACTTATGAGACCGAGGAGAGAGTTTGTCAATGCCGGGATCAAGAGCATGAGCAAAATATATAAAACCAAAGACCCGAGGCGGTAGAGGATGAAGAGGCTGATGCGGATAAAGTACCTGATGAGGTATTTTACCCTGGAGAGTGGATGAAGGCATGCGATTGATAAGATAACACGCAGTAAGTATGACATCACCCCAAAACTGATGAGGGACATGAGAATGGAGAAGAAGAGTCCGAGTGGTCTCAAGGAGATGACGATTCTTGCGTTCTGCAACCCCATTCTGTTGAGGGGTATGAGGGCAAGACTTGCGATGCAACACACCATGAGATGTCAAGAAGGTACGAAATTGAGTAGATAAATACTCGCGTGCATTATCATTTTGCAAAGTTCGAAGGGAAGTACCAAATTGAGTTTTTATTTCAAGGAAAAAGGATTCAAAGATAGAAAATAATTCTGAACGATTCTTCATCAGATATAACCATGTACAACGGGAAAAATCGTCTATAAAAATAACAAAATACCTTGACCCCATTGTAGAAGAAACACGCCCCAAACATCAGAATGAACCAAAGCAAAAGGAGACATAGCCCGACTCTCAATGCGAGGAGAAAAAGAACTACGAACATGCTTACCTAATTGACACGACTCACAAGATAAAGACTCTAAGTGAGAAAGACTAGGATGTAACTGTTTTGACTTATTAAGACCTGGATGTCCCAACTGAGCATGAATAAGTAGTGGAGATGTCGCCGCCGAACCAACAAAAGAGGGTTGTTAAAGCCGATATAGGCCATGAGATTCACATCCGAAGCCAATCATCCGCCCCGTACTCCGGTCCTATAAGGAAACATGCGTGTTAGTAAAAGAAATGACACAATCAAGAGATCGAGTAAGTTGACTTATCAACAATAAATTAAAGGGAGCGCCAGGAACATAAAGAACATTATGAATGGAAAGAGATGAAGAAGGATGAACAATGCTAATACCCTGGGATTGAGTTTGGGAACCGTTGGCCATGGTGACCAATAGTAAATTACCAGAAGTAGTGAGAGAGGAAAATAGGGATTTATTACCAGTGATATGATCAGTGGCCTAGAATCAAGAACCCAAGGACCCGAAAAATGAGATATGCCAGCAAAGGAAGTACTAGCGTGTGCAATGGTAGCAGTGGAACCAGAAGCCCGACGATCCTCAAACCATTTCAGAAAGTCAGTATAGGAAGGTGTTGGAGTCGAATCAGGTGTTAACTGTGAAGTGGAAGCTGAAGAAGCAACAGAATTCTGAACGATCTGAGCAGCATGAGGAGGATGACCATGTAGACTCCAGCACTTATCAATCGTGTGTCTCGGTCGGTGGCAATGATCACACCAAGGACGTCCTTTGCCACCCTTGCGAGGTGGAGGTCCTTTGTGTCGAGAGACCAAAGTTGACGAGTCGACAGGAACAAAAGAAGACATCGTCAAGACTTTGGTCGGGACACGAAGAAGAGTCGCCCAAGTATTGTCCATGGTAGTTTCTGTGGGGCTGCCCAAGATCTGATCACGGACACGAGAATAATCTGTAGGCAGACTATATAAAGCCAGAGACATAAAAAATTTCTTCCGATTTTCAAGCTCTTCAATAGGATTGGCCGCAGGTGGGAGCAGTTCATTGAAGTCACAAAGAAGGCTAGAGACTGAACCCAGATAAGTTGACATTGAATCCTTAATCTGATGGGCGGATGATCATGAGATCTTCACAAACTTGATAGAGTTGTCGAGAGGTGTTTGTAAAGAGTTGTTGAGCCTGTGTCCAAACAGCTTTGCAGGTTTTGTGAGTACGGAAGACATTCCTAAGAGATGATGGATGGTGGCTCGGATAATACAACACAACTGAGCGTCAACCTTCTTCCATAGAGGACGATCGACGGCTTGAACATCTTCTTCAGATTCAGTGAGATGTGTCTCATAACCTTGTCCAACAAGCCAAAGCTCAATGTTAGATGCCCATGAGATATAATTTTTACCATCCAACTGCTCGGAAGAGAGGGGTGCAGTGATATGGTTGGTAAAGATTGAGGTATCTGGCTTTGGGGAGCCAGATGTAGCCATTGATTAGGCTACGGACTACCGGAAAGAACAGTGCCGGAGGATGGACTGCCAACACCGCCCAGAAGAACCCTCTGCCCTTGCAACTCACTGGAAGCTGCTATTGATATCTCCTCTGTTGATAAACTCTCGCATTCGCAACCACGTCGGCAGAGGAATTTCTGAGATAGGGATGCAGAGAACCCTAAGAAGTCCACCACGCTGGAGCAGGAGCAGAACCACCCCTCCAGCAGAGAACCCTAAGAAGAGTTCTTAGTCGTCGTCTTCAAGCCACCTCGCGAGAGAGATCGGGTCCAGATCGTGGCGTCCTGCTCGACGGCGGAGGTGGAGGGCGTGGCGGAAAGGCAGATGCAGACACTGCGATCGTCGGAGGCGGAGCAGAGATAGCGGCCGTCCGTTGAGAACGATACGTCGAAGATGTCCTCGTCGTGTCCGGAGAGCTCGGAGGCGCCGTGTGCGTGTGTGACGAACTGCTGCTCCGCGAGAGAGACGCCATGTGCGTGTGTGAGAGAGGAAGGAAGACGGCGCTCGACGTGCGAGTGCGAGAGAGTGAAAGATAGACGGTGCTCGGCGAGAAAGAAAATTAGGGTTTATTAAAAACTTGGCTCTGATACCATGTTCAAAGTAAAACCTAAAATCTCGTGTATTGGATATCACGGGTTAGGCTTTTATAGAAAAGATGTATGTTACATAATTATAGAAATATCCCTATGACATATTCTAACATAAACTAATTAAATATTCGAATTTCATCACCATTTTATTAATAAAACTCATTTTTGTCAAAACCTCATTCAACTTGTTGTAGTGGAAATGCAAATTTGTGGGCATGTGGTGACCGATTCAACACAATATTCCTTTTTTGGTTCATGAAAAATTTCTAATTTCAGGTTTTAGTTTTTAGAAAATAGCATCAAGTTGTTGAAAATTGGAAAAAAACTATTTATTGCAATATTCACCGCTAGCAAATTCAAAAGTATCAAAAAGTCAATTCTAACTGTTATTCTATATATCTTTTCAACTTTTCAATTCTATTTTTTGAGGGTTTAAATTTCATTCTGACTTGGGGTTTCAATTCCTAGTTGGAACAAGATGTGCTCATCGTGTTGGGTGTTGATGGCTGTGCTGATCCCCAACCATAGAGTAGGCAGTGGAGAAGAAATATGCAATGGAGTTATTTTGTAACTGTGGAAACCCTAATGGATAGATCAAAATCCTTGCAGAAGCCATCACCTTACAGTAGTCAATCTTGTGAAAGTCATTACGTTCTTCAAAAGTTGTTGCATCTCTTCACATAAGTCATTGGCTCACCATGCCACCTTTTAGAAGCCCTTTGTATCGTTGTGTTGCCTTCACGGAAGTCATCGTGTTGTCTTGCGAAAATCGTTTGCTCATGCATTCCTTGCTGAAGCCCTCCAGCTGCGGAAACCCTTGTAGTGGTCACGTTGCTAATGCTCTCATAAACCCTTGAGTTGTTTTCATTCATCTCGAAGAGTTTTGCTGATCAATAGGCAAAACAAGATGGTTAGCTTGTGTCGACTAGCATAAAATCATATTTTATACCATCCTATTTTTAAGATATAAAGAAAATTTCAGAACCTCAACCAAATGCTTAATGTTTTGAATATTGGGATCCATTTAAATGTTTGACTTTATCAAGGTATTTTGTGTATTTGTGCGCTTGACATGCCACTTAGTAGTACCCGGTATTCGCAATAACTTATTAGTCATTTTTTGATTTCTAGCTATGTAGTGGGACATCCCTTACCATTTAAAATTTCACTTAGTAGAGGCAAGTGACTTGTTATCGCCTTCCTAATGATTTCTGCATTGCTTTTGAGCTGCATAGAATGATCTGAAATTCATTGATCGATGTGAATTTTCCTGTCCATACTTTTTTTTTGGAATGTTGATGGCAGTGGATAAACTGTAGTTAGATTTGATGTGCCAACAGGTTGATGTTCTGGATAGTTTTATATGTTTTAACCTGTCATATGTTAATGTTCTTCATTCCAATTTCATTCTTAGCAAGTCATCTTGTATGTATATATTTTTTACTTGGTAAAACTGCTTGTAGATAAAATTTAGTTAGACTTGCCTTTGCTTGTATTGTTTTATATTCTCCTCATCATGTTATATTTGAATATCTCTGTGAATTGAGATCTTTCTTTGTAACTAGATGATTCTTTATTATCAACAGGTTTGGCTCTTATAACAATAAATGAAGCCTTTCTTTGGACCGATGGACGATATTTCTTGCAAGCAACACAACAATTGAGTATTAGATGGAAACTTATGCGAATTGGAGAAGACCCAACTGTTGAAAATTGGATTGCTGAAGTAAGACATTGCATTTTTTAGTACATTTATATTTATTGCCCCAGATTTGTCTTCTGTAACTTGTGTCATTAGTGAATGACTAAAAAGCAGTTGCTACAGCATCTTTGTTGGTCAACAAACCAAGACATGTGGATCATGCATCTCACACACACATATCCAAGTAAACTCAGGTTTAGGATTTGTTTTCTAATTTTTTTTCCAATTCTCCCTTTCCATTAAAAAAAATGCATTTGAAAATTTGTTCCATCATAGCGTTTTAGTTTAATTAAAGGAAACTGTAATACCCCGGTTCTGAGATTCTGGTTAAGTATGGCTTAAAAGGTTAGATGGTACTATTCATATCACCAAGGTGCACCTTCCTTTTTGGAAGCTCAAACTTAAGAACTCCAAAGTTAAGCGTGCTTGGCTTGGAGAAATCTGAGGATGAGTGACCTCCTGAGAAGTTTTCAGGGTGCGTGCGAGTGAGTATAAAGCACGCTAAAAGGACCTCTAGTGGTCTGTGCAGCTAGTCGTCAACCCGATGGGCAATTTTGGTGGCGTTCCCGGTTCGGCAGAGCGACCTCGCGACCGTGAGTGCGCCTATGGCAGGAGCACCCAGGGCACCACCTAGCGAGGGAGATTCTGGGATTTGTTTGTGGTGTGATTCGTTGTTACACAACGAGGACGTTGTGTCTTTAAGTGGGGGTGATTGTAATACCCCGGTTCTGATATTCTAGTTAAGTATGACTTAAAAGGTTAGATGGTATTATTCATATCACCAAGGTGCACCTTCTTTTTCGGAAGCTCAAACTTAAGAACTCCAAAGTTAAGCGTGCTTGGCTTGGAGAAATCTGAGGATGGGTAACCTCCTGGGAAGTTTTCCAGGGTGCGTGCGAGTGAGGACAAAGACCTCTGGTGGTCTGTGGAGCTAGTTGTCAACCTGATGGACAATTCTGATGGCGTTCCCAATTCGGTTCGGGTGGGGCCCGCTCGGGCCGGGGCATTACAGAAACTGTACCTAATTTTTCTTGTTTATGAAAAGTTTTTGTTTAAAAATCTGATTATAGTTACCCTTTTTTCTGTTACATACAGTTTTCCTTCACGAAAAGAAACATACAATTTTCCTTCGCGAAAAGAAAATTTAACTGTAGAAGTAATTTTCCAAAAGGACTATCCATCATCATTAATCATCAAAAAATAATGTAATTGACCCATGGGTGTTGTGCATGGTAAAACACTTAGAGGAGTAATAAGTGAATTAGGGTTCGAATCCCAAATGTAACGAATATGGTGGAGGTCGGCTTTTGAGTGTGCTAACTTATGCTTTGGATTTACCTAGTAGGCGAACTCAGGGAAGGCCGTCTCTAGGATTAGTCGGGCGAAATCCGGACACACCTGGATAATAATAAAAAAATAATGTAGTTGTAAAGTGCTATAATAGTGTTTTACTTGTCAGTTTATGTGATTTGTATGATAATTCTCAATGTTTAATTCTGTTTCCCTTTGATGGCGGTATCAACATGTTATCAGAACCTGCCAAACAATGCTGCTATTGGAACAGATCCATGGTGTGTTTCTGCAGAAACATCTCAGAGATGGGAGCTGGCTTTCTTGAAGAAGAATCAAAAGTTAATTCAGTTATCCACTAATATGGTGGATTTAGTATGGAAGGACCGTCCTCCTGCTGAAATTCGACCTATTAACATATACCCTTTGGAATTTGCTGGTTGTACTGTAGCAGATAAATTAAAAAATCTGAGAGAAAAGTTATTACACGAAAAATCTTTTGGTATTATCATCACTGCCCTTGATGAGGTATTTTCCTTCTGCACTTCTGTTCCTCCATAGTTAATACCTTTTGAGTGCCTTCTGTGTAGTGCTTTTGTAGCTGCTGTGGCTATTTACCTATTCTTGATGATGACAGTCTTAATTCTTTTTTCTCGTCATTTGGAAATGATCAGGTTGCTTGGTTATACAATATTCGTGGTAGTGATGTCGATTACTCTCCAGTTGTTCATGCATATGCTGTTGTAACTTTGGACTCAGCGTTCTTTTATGCTGATAAGAGAAAAGTTTCTTCAGAGGTCAGAGATCCTTTAGCTTTTATTATAATAGTCTCATTCAATTCCTATGTGCAGTTTAGAGATTTAACCGTTTCTTTGCCTTAAATTGATAAACAGTCAACATTCATTTGCATTATAGATACATGTTGAAACCACACAGCAAAAACATTAGTGTGACTTGGTAACATTCTGTAGGTATATAAGTTCCTGGAGTCATGTTTTTGTTTGCTAATTTGATTATCATCTTCTGACCACTTGTTCACAGGTAATATTATCTCATTTAGGTATATCTTTTCTAACAGTATATTTTCTAACAGTACTAAATGTTCAGATTGGGAATAAATCACATAAAAATGGCTTAATTATTTATTTAATATGGATCTGAGAATCACCCTCTCTCTTTTCATATGTTTGATGGATATTCTAAACCCAGAAATTTGGGTTTGGAGCATCATTTTCTCCATTTGAAGTTTAGCTTGTGCTTTTGACTGTGGGTGAATGTGACCCAATTCAACTTGTGAACACTTCTTTAAAGGACATATTGGGATCTTCTGGCATCACCATCTGATTTAATATCCATATCTCTAATCTAACAACTTCGGGTAGTGTACAAACAATAATTGAGAAAAATTTTGAAGTGGAGAGTGAAAGCTAGAGTCAAATCAAACCCTTCTAGTCTGTTAACACACCTTTTTTCATGTTGCTTTTAACTAGGAGTATTTAAAGAACTTACTTATGCACATGTCTCCTTTGTTGTATGTTGTAATAGCATGTTTCCTTGCATCCAAATGACATCTTTAATTGTTTTCCTTTTCTGTTGTCTATTACAGGTACATCAGTATATGCTAGAAAATGGAATTAATGTGCGGGATTATGACATTGTTGCCTCTGATGTAAGCTTACTTGCATCTGGACAACTAACAACAAGTTTATCTGGAGCTAAATCCCATGAAGCTAGCAGAGATGCTAGTAATGTTCAAGCAAAGGATGACAATGCCGAGGAAGAGATGAAAAATAATGTCATATGGATTGATCATTTCTCATGCAACCTTGCTCTTTTCTCAAAATTGTACCCTAATCAAGTTTTAATGCAGCAATCACCTTTGGCCCTGGCAAAAGCTATTAAGGTAAATTTATGAAGACTACTTAGTGTAAATAGTTTAAAGCCTGAACTTTAGATTGGGAGGATTGTCTTAGTCTCATATAAATTTTAAATGATAAATCTGCCAATCAAGTAGTTGCCTACTTTTTCATTTAAATTTTATGACAATTAAATGTTCAGAAACTTAACGGGTTTTTGTTTTTTTCATTGAATTTGAATTTTGTTGTCATGCCCGATGATGAATTTTTCTTCTTTTTTAAATGTAAATTGAACTATGCAAAACTTGTGGCACACAAAGGTTCACTACCTACAGCTAGGAAAGTGAAACTAAACTTCAAATATGATACCTGTTCACACTGTTTGCTCTCTAGTTTTATATTGCAAATAAGGCTTTCATTTTTCATTTTTCTTGTTTTAGTGGTCATGATATCAAAATGCATACTTTGTGGAATTGATAATGCAACTGCACAAGTCATGCTTCAATGAGCCACTATCTCATAGGAGTAAGCTCTTACGTGATGCTCACCTAATTACCTAAGAATAAATATTTTGAGATCTCAAATGAACCATAGTAACACGGTAATTATTGATCAAAACCTTGCAATTGTAAGTATACAAGGGCCTACTTAAAAATATTCTTAATTCAATACATATTTGATTGACTTTTCCTATTATTTTCACATTGCACAAGAGTGGTGATAACTATGTGATGACATTCTCTTCAACTAGTTTTCTTGGACATTGCATTTCCTTATGATTCTTCACATGATTCATTACCACAATAATTGCTCATTTTTTAAAATCTCATTCTATGGCACATATTGACACTTGATTGGAGTGGGATGTGGTCATTACATGTTAGTGGTGTAGAACCCTATGGTATTCCTTCTGTGGACTCTAATAAGAGTAAATGAGAAACTTATCTAGAAGATTATTTGTAATCTTTAAAATATGGATCCATACTAGTGTTTTGGCATTTGATAAGAAATATACAATTTTGGTATTTATTTTGAAAATATAAATATATATCAATTAGATAATTTATTTCTATTATATAAGGACAGTAACAATAGGGTATAAATTATTACAATATTCCACCACCTTACTAATATCAAAAGGAGTGTTGTAAATTGGATGAGAGCATGCAATATCCTTTTAAGATCAACCCTATATACTCTAAGAGCTATATTAAATAATTTCTTAAGGTATATTGTACTATGATAATTTCTTTATATGCTTATCAATGTCTTGATTCACCATTAATAGCAATTGTAGGTCCCTTTGGAGGCCAGCAAGAGGGGAGGGGTGAATTGCCCTATAAAGTAAAACCAAAAACCCTTCTCGGATATTCAACTAACTTAAAAGAATTTGTAATTAAAACGGCAGAGACTAATTAAGACAGAAAGTAGATACAGAGGAATTACTTGGTTTACAATCAGAGGATTGCTAATCCAAGGCAAAGAAGGCGCACTAATTGATTCTTCTCTGGGCGGAGTAGCCTCTTACAGCGTTGAAAGCACAGAAAGAAATAACACAAATGAAAGCACTGGATTATAAGTAGTTGTTCTAAATTGATAATTGCTTCTGGACCAAGGCTATATTTATAGCCTTGGTCGGGGCGCTGGTTCGGCGAAATTTTGCGGATCGGCGCCCCGGTCGGTTCCGGGCGCCCGGAATGGTTCCGGGCGCCCGGAGCCCTAAGGTCAACATAAGTTGACTTTTCGACTCCGGTTCAGCTCGTCTCAGTTCGGCTCGTCTTGGTCCGGGTCTGTTCGCTCCGGCTCCACTAGCTTGGGTGATCTCGGCCTTCCGGAATAGGGCTCACCCGAACCCATGTTCCCTTCTCTCCTTCCGCTCGACTTTCTGTGTTCCTAAGCTCCTGCACACTTAGACACAATGGTTAAACAAACGCAGGACCTAACTTAGCTTGTTTGATCACATCAAAACACCTTGGGGTTCCAACAGCAATCTCATCTAAACTTCTCTGCTAACTTTTAATAGTTGTAGTGTCATGGGTAAGAAAATGGACATTTTCTTTCATAACCTGCTGTCTCAAGAGATTTTGTACTACAATCATTTTTCATTTAAGGTTGAACCTCAAAATTAAAATAATCTTCTATATGAGTGAATAAGATATGATAAAATCGAAATGTAACTTATGTTGTAAACCATAATGCTAAAATTATATCATTTTGGATGAGTCACAAAATCCAAATTTAGGTATATAGTTTTGTTCTCTTCTTTTCTTTTTCATCTTTTTCCTTTTTCTACCTCTAATTTGTCATTGACACTATATGTCGGAATACCAATATGGTATCAAAAGATTAAAATTTTGACATGTCTTGAGATTTTAAACCTTAGTTGCATTAACTTATTTGTGAAATATCACCTTTTTATTGAAAGTGGATGATATTCATCCACTTTGGTTTTATCCGACTATTTCTCTCTACTTGTTTTTCTTGTTATAGATTAATAATATGATATGTTATCCGGAGTTGGATACTAGACTAAACTTTTAAATGTTGGATATCACGATATGACATGATAGCATTTGTTGTCTATTGCATTAGCACGTGTTCGTTTGAAATGGAAAAATTTAGTGATACTTTGTGCGAGGATTATTTCTTTTGTATGTAGACATCATTTTGTTTAGTTGGCACTAGATCCAACTTATGCTAACTAATCCTGGGTGACCGGCCTGATCCACGGAAGTTTCTCATGGGCCATCAGAGTAAATCGGGAGGCGCTCGCGATGGGTGACCTATTAGCCTAGCGTTCTTAGGTCAACTGCCCATTAAGGGAAATTTATTCGTTAATTAGTCAAAACTATGACTCGATCCTTAAATGACTGGAACTAAGAAAGCGTTTTGCTGCTGCCCTAGTGCCCCTGGGGCTATATATAAACACCATTAATCCTAGTAAAGCAATGCCATCAAATTAATATCAACAATATCTACCACATGTCTTTGTCCTATGGCAGGAAATAAACAATCAATGCCACTTTGTGATGATGGAACGTGAACACTTCTACTTTTCTCCGATGTTGGTATAGCAGTTGAACCAGTTTCACGAGCACTAATTGTGCCACAACCATGCCACATTTGTTACTTATAATATACTCAAGAGACATAAAAAGTGACTAAAAATTAAGGGTCTGCCTATATGAAATCTCTCTAAGCTAATCTATTAAACTCTTCACATTGTTTTAGTTGTTTGTATTTTACATTTTTTATATGAAATTCCTCTTTTTTTGCATGATGCATTTCCGTAAGAACTTTTAGATACTTTAAAATGCTCAAAAATCATGTTCCTTAATGTGTCTGACCCCATTGCCACCTCCAATTATCACAATGTAAACATTACTAGTGGAATCAATTTTCTATTGTCTTCAAGTTGTATCTTTCTTTATACTAGCCATCACGCACACGTATTGCGTGTCTAATATAATGCATGAATGTGCGTAAATTAATGAACATTTACTGTCAAATAATTAAACAATATTATTCAACGCTAGCATGATTTATGGATAAATTGTCCTAAACTCCTTGCATGCAAACTCAACTTCCTGCTCAGTTATTGCATCAGAAAAAATTTGTTCTCACTCCTTGCATGCAAACTTTTCTTTGCTTCAATTACCTAATGCATACTGATTTACTTAATTATCCTCATTTTTTTTAGGTATAAAAAGTCTAAACTGAGGTATAATTCCTAATAAATTCAGCATATTTAAACTAGAATATAGTATATTTTCTATCAAATTGAGCATGACTCTTTTTCCATTGACCAATCGATTGATATACTCGATTCTAGTTAAATGATGCTGAATTTAGAAGGAATTAGATCACTATTTTTATAGAACAAAATTACTCATTATTTTTTATAGGTACAAAAAGTCTAAAATGAGGTATAATTCATCCTAAATTCAGCACCATTTAACTAGAATCGAGTATACCAATTGATTGGTCAGGTGGTAAAAGAACCATGCTTAATTTAATAGAAAATATACTAGATTCTAGTTTAAATGTGTTACATTTAGAGGAATTATACCTCATTTTGGACTTTTTGTACCTTAAAAAATAAGGGTAATTAGGTAAATCAGTGTGCATTAGGGAGTTGAAGCAAAGAAAAGTTTGCATGTAGGGAGTGAGAATAAATTTTTTCTGACGCAGGGATTGAGGAGGAAGTTGAGTTTTGCTATTAGGGATTTTAGGTGCCCTGATTTATTCTATAAAAATCTTAATCCGAAAACAAAGTAGAAATTAGGTTATTAATTATACCTCAAGTTATGTAGCGAGAATGTCTTATATCACCCGAAGAATCGATGAGATAACCTATGAGATACAGAGATGGATAGATGCGGCTGAGATTTTTTTTGAAGAATCGATGAGATACAAATGGATTGATGTGACTGTATTGATATGCAGAAGAACGAAATAGATGGATTGATACGTTGTGATATAAAAAGGATAAGAAAGAGAAAACTGTAACAAAAATTGGAGAGGGAGAGGGAGAGGGGAGGAGAGAACGATGAAGTACCGATGAGGATTGAAGTAGCGAGAAGAAGAGATGTAGATAGTAGAAATTAGGTTATGCGTCTGTGATTAGAGAAGGATAAGAAGTTGCAATTATTAATAAGCCTTGAAATTGTTTTTGGTGTGAAAAGAAAAAAAAAGGACATTAACGTAACTTAATTTTGGACTCCACCAAATTAATTGAGAGTTGTTATTAAAGGCCTATATTCTTAATTAAATAGTAAGATTACTGCATTTTTGTTGAATACCCATACATCATTAAAAAAAAGTATAAGATTATTAAAAAAAGTAAAATCATCCTCACCACACCAACTAATTATCACACCATCAAGCATATTAATATATAACTATCACACCACCACACCAACTAGATACACCAATACTTATTAAATAGGAAATTATTTAATTAATACAGTAACAATCAAAATATAGAATTATCTAATTCTCATTTAATTAATTGATATATTATTTATTAACTATATAATTAATTAATAATACATTAATAACTAATATGTATAATATACACTATTGATACAATATATAATATTGTATTATATATTAATGGTATGTACATGATATATAACACATATTTTATATTAATTACTAAAAAACTTTAAAAAAATGAAAACAAACATATGAATATATAATTTTATATAATATAATAAAAGGTATACTTATTGTAACACATGTTATAACATGTTCAAAACGCATGTAACATTTATTATAGCTTATAACATATAACACATATGTATAATATATATAACATATAGTATTATATATAATACATCACATGTAGATGAGGGATTTCATACAAGATACTTGCAAATATGTGAAGTTGACTCCATGTTTGCTAAATCAAATCACTAGTGAGATTTGAGACCTTCTGAAATTCCCTCCAACCACCTCATCCTCGAAATCCTCAATTAGGAAATATGAGACCATGATAAATATGTATATTAGCAATAATAAAACAAGATACATTTAAATATAGATGATGATATTTTAGGGGATTGAATCCAATGGTGCAGGAGGATTCAAATAGCGGACTCAATTTAGTGAGATTAAGGCTCGGTTGTTATTGTTGCTGATTCCAATGATTCTAGGTTATCAAATGTAAATCTTCTTTTGATGCTCCAAGCCTCCAATAGCTTTAATGGAATCTGACACACCTTCTCTCCATAATTTTGAATCCTTTAGGGGGCGTTTGGTACGCGCGTTTTCCATTTTCATTTTCTGGAAAACGCACGTTTTCTGAAAAACAGAGAATGACAAAAAGTCGTTTTCTGTTTTCTAGAAAACGCGCGTTTTCCAGAAAATGAAAATGAAAACGGTGCAAACCAAACGCACCCTTAATAACCTCTTCTCTTCTCCTCTCCCCCCTTGTGGTCGGTAAAATGATTCTGATTTTCGTGGGTTGAGATCTCACAAATTTCACGTGGTTTGCATTTGTGCTAACTAAGACAAATGAATGCAATGCCTAACCATACTTTGCAGGGGTGACATTGCTAGGGCACGGGCAACATTTTTCAGGCATAGACGGGCCTACATTGGCATGGACGATGCTGTTCCAACCAAGCAACACTTGCCACGAGTGACATTGTTCTATCACGGGTAGCATTTTCTAGCCTGAGCAACAATGATTAAACCCTCACTTCTATGTTTCTATCCTTCAGCAAAATGGAATGTGTTGTTCGTGCTAGGCGGCACGCCTAATTTTTCAAATACCCATCAACAAGTTGATGCCATTGGATGTGTTATTGAAACGGTCACTAATAAGTTTAGCAATATTAGAAGTAATTAAACACTTGTTAAGATAGGAGAGGACGAGTTACCCGGAACCGAGAGATTTAAATATTTATGATCATTTTTATAAAATGATGGAGGGATTGAGAGAGATGTCTTATATAGAATACAAGCAGGATGGGTGAAATGGAGGGGAGCGTCGGGTGTTTTATGTGACCGTCAAGTACCTCTTAAACTTAAAGGTAAGTTCTATAAAATCGCAGTTAGACCTGCTATGTTATATGGAGCTGAATGTTGGGCTATGACTCGAGCACATGAGCAGAAGATGAGAGTTGCATAGATGAGGATGTTAAGGTGGATGTGTGGACATACGAAGATTGACAAAATAAGAAATGAGAGCACTAGAGAGAAAATCGGAGTTGCATCTATTGAGGACAAACTCCGAAAGACACGTTTAAGATGGTACGGACATGTGACGATCAATAAATGCTCCAGTTAGGCGATGTGAAATTATGATAAATATACACATCAAACGAGGAAGAGAAAGACCAAAAAAGACTTGGTTAGCAACAATAAAACAAGATAAAATTTATTTAAATATAGATGATGATATAATAGGAGATAGAGCTCAATGGCGTAAAAGGATTCATACAGCCGACCCCACCTAGTGGGAAAATGCTTGGTTGTTGTTGTTGTATTATTATTATTTTTAAATTAATGTTTATTTTGATTTTATTAATTTAATTGACATCAATTTCCATATCCTTCATATTTTTACCCAGACACCTACTGAATTCATAAAATACCCTTAAATTATCTAGAATTCTTGTGTTAATTCTGATCTATTTACTATAGTATACTCAGTTCCTGTGAAACATTTTGTTAGATTTTTGAAAGAAGTCTTACATCTTTTGCTCAACATGGTTAATAAATCTCATTTCTTAGTTTCTTCTTTTTGTATTTTACTAATCTTGCAGAATGAAAACACTTATTTGGTTTCTTTTCTTTTTTTATGAATTTTGTTTGTAATATTCCAAATGCAGAATCCAACTGAACTGGATGGTTTAAGAAAGGCACATATTCGTGATGGTGCAGCTGTTGTCCAATATCTTGTTTGGCTGGATATCCAGGTAAGGTGCTGCGAGGTTATCTTTTATGCCTTTTTGTGCAGAAAATAACTATTATGTTACTTGAAAAAATTGATTACAAGAACAACCTCATCCAAAATCACCCAGCCACATTGATATGAATTATGAAATAACACGATAAGAGAAAATCAGTATATTTCCCCCTGAAACTAGATAAAGAAAAAATAAACATAAAGCAAATAGTGGTTCTTCTGGTGCTTCATTTTGAGTACCTCATTCTGATTCTTATGGTGCTTAACGGGAATTCATCCCAAAATGTTGAAACTTGAAACAAACACTTGATGGTGATGATGATAGTGATTAATCCAGGAGGTAGCCGAGTTGGCATGGAGTTCCTGTTATTATATATTCAATTGCTTCCATGTGACATGAAGGTCATGGGTTGAGTCACAAAAAGAGCCTCTTGCAAAGCATGGTACAGCTGTGTACAATAGCTTTCCCGGGGCTCCGCATTAACGAGAGCTTTGTGCATGGGATAGACCTTTGTATATATTCAGTCTATATTCATTTTCATTTTGTAGCAGTTGCTGAAATATTGATACACTTATCTGGCTTGCTTGATTTCTATATCATGCAAGTATAGTTACCAACTTGCAATCAATGGGCTAGTATAGTTGCTGATTTAGTAACAAAATATTTTAGGACTTTCAGCTTGATTTTTGAGGAAAATCTGTTAATATCTTTCTTTTCTACTTATGTAGTTTGCCTGTGATTCTCATAGGAGATGTTTAAAATCTTGTAGCTGCTGCATTGCATTTATAAGCCTATTATCATTTTGTAGATGCAAGAGACCTTTGGAGCTTCCGGCTACTTCAGTGAGCAAGAGGGGAAAAGCAAGAAAAAACATTCGTAAGATACCATCATAATTTGCATATAAACCAGTTCTAGATATAAAATGTGAACATATCTTCTACATATAAGCACCTATTGGTTTAGGCTACTTGTGGAAGTTTAGGACATAATAACTTGGTTTTCTAGTGCTTGTCTTTGTACTTGTGCAGGTTTCACTTTTTAAAGCAAGTTTTAGCATTTCATGAAACATTAACATAGTTGATAGTGAAGGCGAATAATTATGTAGCTTGCAGTGAGTAACTAGTAGTTGGAGAAGAGTTGAGAAAGATAAGAGAATTACATAATAGAAGTGGAAAAAGAGAGCAATACGAGTTGCGTTCTAAATGATGTTTAGTAAGATAAATGTAATATAAATCTTAGACCTTGAAACAATACAAAAAAAATTCAAGACAGGTTATATAAACCTTGAAAACTCCACTCGCTTTGATAGATATTACACACCTTGTGGAGTTCCCACAGAATTTGAGAGTCCCAAGTCCCAACAAGCCTTATTAATACTTTATTACTCATATAACTTTAAAGTTGCAACAAGTCTTTATAAATATTTTAATACTCATTTATTTTGTTGACAATTTCAACAAGACTTCACCAAAGCTTTAAAATTCTTGTGGCAAATTTAAGTTTCTCATGCAACCTTTGGATGTTCTAGGACTTTATATGCTTGTTTGTTTTATGCTCTAGATTAGATGAAAAGTCTTTAAACTCTGCGAAATTAATTAGTGCGTCTAGTTGGTTATGCTATTTAATGAGAAATTTGTGCAACTCAAAATAAGTAAAAAAAGATTGTTATCAAGAAAGGCTTTGCCGTTGTTGATGTTGGATGGAAGTTAATTGTTACCTATAAAAGAAGGCTTATAGGTACATCTTCTATGTTGAAAACTAGAGTAATAATCAAGGTTGTTAGATCAAGATCAAGGAACAACAAAAGGTTCTATTAGCATAGTATGATTTGAGCCAAGGAGATCCTTTAATTAATTTTTCTTGAAAATTATATTTGAAAATTAGAATTTCTCATATATATTATTTTGAATACATAATATTATGAATATTTCAATACATACTATCTTGAAAATAATATTCATGTAGAAAATAAAGTAATAGTTCAATAACATAATATAGCAAATGGTTGAAAACTACTTAACTTTCACACTATTTTACAAATTGAATTATTAAATTTATTCCAGGGTCTGAAAGGACTGTTTGTTGTTCTAACTTTTATACAATTCATGATAACGAACTTTTTTTTTTCTCTAATTGGAAGTTAAAAAGGCAATCATGGATGATATCGTATGAAAAATATGTTTATTCTATTTTTGAATATCAAATTTCAAAATATATGTAGGGTTATTACGTTAAGTCATGATTGTTTAGATTAAGCTCCTCCATATATCTTACCTAGGAATAGTGAGGGAACAAAAGGTCGAATTGTAGGTTTGTGAAATCGTAATTCAACTAAAGTTCTTCCTAGAGGTCAATTTGGTTCATAAAATCTTAAGATTCTCTGATCTAGATCCAACATTTGCATGATAATAATTATGTGAAAAATTTAATTAAGCTATTTCTTAGATCTATATTTTTTGGTGAGGCAAAAAGGGCCAATAGCTCAAGCATGGTGTTCTATTAGTAAGTTTTTGGGAATTTTCTTACATTATACAAATCATAAATTATGTTGAACTAAGGAGGTAGTTAATTTAAAGGTATCTTATTTTGTTGGGAAGGGTTTAAAGTTAAGGTCAATGCAAGGAGCATAGTCAACTAAAACTGTGAATGGCCTGCCCTTTCTTGAAGTTAGATTGAGAAAATTATAAATTTATGCTAGGCGCTTTTCTATAAGAATATAAATATGATCTCCCTGATTTTACTTCACAGAATGTTAGTAAAAAGTATATTTCATGTTGACTTGAAAGAATATTGCCAAAAAGAACAATTCATGATTTCATTTTAATCATTGATTTGAGAGTTGAAGACTGAGAATAAGTTGTTATGCCGAACAATTGCCACAATTCTATCAAATGTAACTAATTGTGCTTTTTATCAAAGATTATAGTGGAAAATAGACCATGTAGCATAACTTTCTATCGAAGTAATAACATGGCAATATATTAGGTGTAGTTGGATTTTTTTCCAAGAGATATAGTAGACAATTTTGTAATATAACTATGAGGATAGAATCATATCCAAGCTCTGAATATATATAAATGTGAGACTGAGAGATTGTTTAAACCATGATGTCAACTACGACATTGCATACCATTGAAAGTTTGTGAAGGCCTCCCCAAGCCATTTCAAGGACTATTATGGCTTTGGTGAGTTTTTAAATAAGGTTCCTTCCCCTAAGGTCTTCTCTATTTATAGTTGTTTCAAACCTATCTCATCATGGAGCATGTGATTTTGTACCCAAGCTCATGGCAATGTCGGGTCTAGAATCCTAAGGTTAGCTAGGGTCTAAAATTAGCTCATTTCTGGTTATTTCTCCCTGCTTTAATGTGTTTCTTGACACCACATTGGCACTTTGTCAGCACAGTTAGGACATCTCATTTGGATTAGAAACCAAATTTGTGGCTCAAAATGAGATTTAAACTTTGATTTAAACAACATCTCACTTTAAGGAACACCAATAAAATTAGTTTCTGATCTGAGATCGTCTTCAGCAAGAGATCTGGGACTGAACTATGAAGATCGCTCAAACCGACCACGACGTCGATCACTGACAGAAAAGAGAATGCGCGAAGCGCTCAACCATGGACTGATCCTTTCCTGCTCCGTGGGCTTAGTTAAGGTACCTTTGCTTTGCTAGTGTCACT
Organism: Zingiber officinale; assembly: GCF_018446385.1. Classification (NCBI taxonomy): domain Eukaryota; kingdom Viridiplantae; phylum Streptophyta; class Magnoliopsida; order Zingiberales; family Zingiberaceae; genus Zingiber; species Zingiber officinale. The sequence continues at coordinate 137,393,082 of NC_056002.1, forward strand.
CGCTCCTGTCCTCGCAGTCAGTCATGTTCTTTCCAGTCCTGAACTCGGATTCATTTCCCATCCTGAACTACGGGTGAGTCAGTAAGACTACGCAAGCATGAAAGTCATCTCATCCGGACCTCCCTACTTGATTCGATCAGCCTTCATCGGCCTCCCTCAACTCCATCCAAGGGCATGAGAGCGAGAACAGCTTTATGAATGGCCCATGCAATAGCTGGTCCTGCTATTGATAATGAAATATTCTCTGAGGTCATAATGAAAAACTCATTTTTGTCTTGACCCTATCGATGGCTATAATGAAAAATTCATGACTTGGATGGAATTACTCTCAACACAAAAGGCAATTCCCATTTTTTTCTTTTCCTTTGTTAATTAGTAATATCGCCAATACCTAAGACAATGCATGGTAATGTACAACACTTTGTCATAAGTATAGTACTTTAGCTAAGGATAGTCAGAATTCACTAAAATTTCACTAAAGAAAGCAATGAGTTAATTCTCTTGGCTCAACACTCGCACCGCTACTATACCTACATTGCATATGACTTCAAAGGGTTTGCTAAAGTTGAATAAGCACACCAGCCATCTTTTAAACTATGGTTCTTTATCATAAACATAGTACTTTAGCTAGGGATTGTTAGAATTCACCAAATAAAGCAATGAGGAAACACTCTTGGCTCAATACCTCACCCATCTTTTATTCCTACATTGTACATGACTTCAAAGGGTTTGCTAAAGTTGAATATAGGAGCACCGGTCGTCTTGTCTTTGATCTCTTTAAAAACTTTGGCAGCAATTAAAGTTCAAAACTGTACCTCATTCTCATGCAGTTGGTAATTACACTAATTATCATAGTAAACTTCGAATGATTTCTTTTTGGAGACTATTGAATGAAAGCTACAGAAATTCTAGAGAGTTTTAGATTGAATGGTGCTTGTCATACAATAGAATTCAGATCAAGATTTACCAAAGATAATTTTTCACTAGTAACGTTTCTAGTACTTTTTCCTATTTAGTTGCCCATCTTTTAGTGATTATATATATATAGTATTGATTGATTGGATGCTCATCTTCTTGATCTTCTCCGTTGCTTCATCAATTAAGTGGTAGATGTTGTCACCTTGTGGCCTATTGTCATGTCAACACTGCATAGTATACCATATTAGGGTTCTATTGCTTTAAGAATGTTTGAAATTTGTGAAATCTAGGAAATAGATTAGAAATAGACTTTTTTTTGTGCCTATTTATCCTACTATATAATGTTTCCTGAATTTTTCTAATCCTTTAGTGTGAATGGGTCTTTAATCTAACCTTTTTATGGGATAAAATAAGAGAGAGAGCTCTAAATCTATTGGCTTTGAGTCATAGGATCTCCTCATCAACAAATGTTCTTAATAATTCATGAAAGCTATGATAGCTATAGAGGAACTTAGTTTCACTATCTTCTTCACTAGATTTAGTGTTTTGATCTCCTCCATCTGTTGCATATGCTAATGCTCTAATAACTTTTAGCCCTCTTAAAGTTGATGCCATTGTTTGTGATCACTTGCATTAGGTGTTGTCCAACTATTTCTTAACAAAAATATGCATCATAATGTTTTCTCTATGGTTGTCAAAAGCAATATCTCTATCATTTTCAAATATCTAAATATTGCTTAGAGTGGATTGCTAAGATTGGTGAAATTGGAATGTGTTAAGAAAAGAAACAAAAAAATACATATATAAAATAACACAAATGTGGACCTAATAAATGAGAGCCTGGTGCACGAAACTCCGGCCAATGCTGGGTCTCGGGGAAGGATCTAATCACATGGGATCTATTGTATGCATCTTTACCTTACATTTTGCAAGAGACTATTTTCGTGACTCGAATCCGTAACTTTAAGGTCACATGACAACAACTTTAGGGCCTAGGGTTTAGGCTCCCCTTCAAATGTTGAACTAATAAAATTAGATTTTTAATAATATTTTATCATAAGATTTTATTAGTAATTATATATAATTATCATTATAAATGAATTATTGTGCTTATTAGAGGAAAAAATATATTGAATCAAATGTCTAATATTTCTCTCAATAAGATTGAGAGATAGATGAGAAGCTTGTTTTGCTTGTGGTGCTTAACATGCGGTAATGGTTAAGCTATCAATCTCGGGTTATAACGGCGATGAGGAATTTAAGTTGAAATGCAAGAGAGACAACTCTTTTACCATCTCATGTGCATTTTCTAGAATTCAAGTTGGGTTAGAAAGGTTGCTAGAAAAAGTTGCTTAACCTTTGAGCTTTCTAATTCAGCCAAATTTCAACAAATCTCATCCATTTTTGCTCTTAATTTTTCTAAATGTCAACACTTCATCTGCTGTGGAATCTAATTAATTTCTAGTTGATGTCTTGAATCTTGAGTTATTTTAAATAATAATCTCAATGAGATAACTGATTTCTTAAGAAAATTAATTGTCCTTTGCCTATAGCAATTTTAGGCAATTGCATGTGCTAATCAATTTTGATAACTATGGTTTTGTAGTTGCTTGAATATGAAATATTATGTAAGGCAAAAATTTGACAATGCTTATTCGTGCAGGTTCTCTCTAGTCATGACAAGTCAACATAACTTTATAAGCTTAATTGATTCTTGCCTGATCCATACCTTGATCTCCTCCTTTTCTTCTAGTTGTGGACAATAGTTTCATATCAATCAAGATTTAAATAATATGATAAAAAAATTGTATGCATCCTTTGGTCTAGGGACTGGGAAACCATTGGATCAATGCCAAAATATTACTGCATGCCTCCATTATATAAAAAATGCTGAAATGTCTAATACTAATAGTACTTCGTGAAGAGGAAATTTGAACACCTACTCTCTTCCCCAATGTTGGTTGCATGCTGAACCACTTCCACTAATTGTGCTACAACTATGATGCATTTTTTTGCTCATCTTCCATTAGTTGTGCCATGACTATGGTGCATTTATTGCTCATCTTCCTTTAGTTGTGCTATCACTATGGTGCATTTGTTGCGTATACTTATATTTAGCGAGGGAGGCATGGAACAATGTCAATAAATTCTACATTTTTAATGTCATTATCACAACCTCCAACTTATCAGTTTATAGATTGGTGATCTAGAAGATTGCCAATCACTCTTCATGCTTCTATTATTATCGGTATTTGTTTTTTTCAACCAAATTCTTCTATTGCATGCTAGATTTCTTTTAGAAACATATTGAAACATCTAAGTATCTACCAACACTATATTGCTATCTACTAATGAAATTTGTTTTGTGGATGACATACATGTGTTTAAGTTGAATTATAAGATTGTTGTTTTGGTGCTATTTTTTTTATTCTCATCATTAAAAAAATATGATAATTTATTTTAATAATATTTCTACAACAACTGTTTCTAAATGGTGACATTATATTCTTCTTTTTTGAAAGAAATTATATATAATAATCAATAATTTCCTTTTGATAATTATACAACCTTCCCCTCTATTAATTATTATACCTATATTAATTTCTATAAATATTACTTCTGTTATTAATACCACAGAATCATCTAGGGTATTAATGCATGTTTAGTATAATTGTACTCGTACATACATAATCAATTATACTTATGCAGTTAGTACACTATACATCAGCTCATATACAACATAATACTCTTTGTAATTAATTATAAATAATACATTATATGTAATACTATGATAATAAATTACAGTAATTTATATATCAATTAATTAATATATTTATAATAATTGCATAGTGTTAATGTGTATAATATCAATTACTTACAGTATTAATTGATTAATTATGTAAAATAATTCTACTTATAAATTATAATTGAAATTATATATATCAATTAATTAATGTATTGTAATTAGTTATATGTAATTTCTATTTATATAATTAATATATATATATATTCTCTGTTATATAGTTACAAACTTGACTCAATCATCCGTCTACCCTTCGTGATCTTCTCTATGTTATTGCAATTGCCAAATCATGGTGATGGTGTGGATTGTGACTTCAACAAACTTCTCTCTGTTGACCTTTCTCCATTCCTCCATCGGTCTATCGAGCATCTTTGTTGGACTCCCTTAGTTCTCTGTCAATCTTCTTGAAGGCCTTCCTTTATGCTTCAAGTGTATTTATAACGTCTTCCCTTGCCTCCTCATCTCCTCCCCAGGATTAGTTGGAAGATTTAGAGCTTTTTAAGGTTTATAATGAATTCATTCTATCTTAATCTAATTGAGACAACATTTGGTATCGCTTGAAACTACTCATCATGGACAATACTATTTTGGCATGGGTAGCTTAGCTAACTGACCATGTGTTGCTTAATTCCGTATTCTAGTAGAATTATCAGAATTATTTTCTTAGTGGTGCTAGGCAACACACACACACAAACAAAACTCGATATAACTTATTTTGTTATTGTTACTATTTTAATTTACATATAATATTTTGCAATATTGGAGAAAGAATGAAGGTTGGGTAATTTCTAGGTTACTAACTATCTTTTTTCAATCTTGTAATGAAACATATTAAATCATATATGTCATCATTGATTTCATTAAATAGACGGTGTGATCCAAACGAGAGAAGGATGAAAGTTGGATTCAAACACAAGATCTTGGCAATAAGTGCCAAGTTCCTAACTAGTTTAATGTTATTATTATTATTATTTACAGATTAATATGACATCATACATTGACATAAAAAGATCAAGTTGTTTTTTTAAGAAAGCCAATTTAATTCCCATTTCTAATGATATTTTCCTTGGCTAAATTTTTGTTATCAACCAAAAATAGTTTCCATCAAATAGACAGCTTAATTCAAGGTATAATTATATGGTTTCTTTGTGATAAAGTAAATATTGTTTGAGGAATGCACATGCATAGGTTATAGGCACATTATTTGAAGGATTGAATATGTATTAAGACGAGAAATTTGCTAACCTTTGAATTCTCATCCTAAATATAAAAAACTCTTCTCATACCTTTTTGAGCATCTCTATATTGTTTTACCATTGGTAATGTCTTAGAATCTGAAATCTCATTTACATTTGGCTACTTGTTTGTGACTAAGGTGAAAACTACTTTTGATTTTTTTACTGCTTTAAGTTTTTTTTTAACTACTTAACTTTGGCTTATAATTATTTTATTTGTTGTATGTAAGAATTGCCTATATCTACTGGTAATATGCATTAACCTAATCATTTACCATTTGCATACACTTTTTAAACTTGAGGATAAGAGTTGCCTACATCTACTGGTAATATGTGTTGACCTAATCATTTAACATTTGCATACACTTTTTAAACTTGAGGAAACTTGAAGCTACATCATAACTATGAAGGCTTGTTAAACCACAATGCTTCTGAACCTAATTCTTATTAAGTCGAATCTAGTATGATCCTTCTTCTAGGAAATCATTAATTAATCATTTCTTTACATTTGACACATCTTTTGTAGTATCTCACCCCTTTTTATTTTGTCGATACTTAGATATTATATAGATGTGTGGAATTCATATAATTCATCGTCACCCTTTCTCATTGGCATATTCTTTTAATGATGTTTGCTTTAGTACCAAATCAATTCTAGACGGCTAATTGAATATTAGAATATATGCAATCATATATATGTTATGAAGTCCAAGTATGATGATATAATACCTGACTGCATATTATCAATGCATATGAAATGTGCAATACAGTTATTGTATATGCTTATGAAGCACATGAACCATTTCGTAAAACTATAAATGCTTTGTTTGTGCATATAAAATTAATCTACTTAATTTTGAGGTTACAATATCCTATGAATGACCATTGTGTTATTTTGCCTTGTAAATCCAATCCGTTGATTTAGTTTGTGATTCTTTCTATTGTTTTTAAATGATCTTAAAAAAGTCTCATGCTTCCATTTTTGTTACCTACCTGAAATCTATGATCTATTCTCTTGTTTGCTAGTATTTCCTAGTTTATATTTTCATGACAATTTTAAGTTATTGCAGAGAAATGATGAAGTTAACAGAGGTATCTGTAAGCGATAAATTAGAAAGCTTCCGTGCAAAACAAGAGGTATGCATCATAAGTTCCTTAGCTTTTGTTTATACTTCTATTGGCATCACAATCATGGTATTTAACTTCAACTCCCATTACCACACCCTTAGTCTTTAAGAAAGAAGCATTTGCAGCTATCATATTTTCACAATAAACTATTATGTGGTGGGATGATGTCTATGTGGTTGACTTCAAATAATTTATACACATGGATTATTGTTCTTATTATTGATGTGTTTGATGAAGGGGAGCTTGGTGCAATGGTAAAGTTGTTGCTTTGTGACCAAAAGGTCACAGGTTTGAATCCTGGAAACAACCTTTTGCAAAAAATAGGGTAAGGCTGCGTATAATGGATCCTTCCTCGGAACCCCGCATGGCGGGAGCTTTGTGCACTAGGCTGCCTTTTATTATTGACATGTTTGATCAATTGCATATTATCAAGACTAATATAGATAGTATGCAAGCTGGTTAGAGGGGAGATATCTGTGTTTAGGGTTTTGGGGTTGTCTCAACTATCACACCCCCCAAGGCATTCATGATGTAATGGCACATATTTTCTTCTCTATTAGTTAATTAGTGGAGATCCACTGAGTTGGTGTTCATGATGATGACTTTAAGCGTAGATTGGCAAGTAATCAACAATGACTTCAAATATCAACAAGAGCTTCAGTTGGTGAAGAAGACAAGTGCTGAAATGTACTTCAATTGTCCTCTCCCTTGGCAAAGATGCGGTAAAGTAGGTGTGAGGTGTAGAGGAAGATCAAAGAATACTTAGCCAATGAATAAATAATAATTTAATTGATTTGGACATTACTAGTGATATATCCTTGCATATAAATTTAGAGGGATAAAATTCATGTAGCCAAATCCAAATATTTGGAATAGACAAGATTTGGCAATGATGATTTATGGACTGATGTCTTGAAATATTATATTCCATTTTTTTTCTTTTTTGATATTTTCTGTGCTTAGTAATTGGGATGATTTGATTACAGAACTTTAAAGGGCTGAGTTTTCCGACCATTTCATCTGTTGGTCCAAATGCAGCAGTTATTCACTACTCTCCACATGCTGATACATGTTCTGAACTCGATGCTGATAGCATTTATCTATTTGATTCTGGTGCACAGGTAACTTTAAATTGCTGAATGTTTAAGTTTTAGGCTAATGGAACATTCCCGGGCATTAACTTGTAACTATCAACATTTTACAGTATCTAGATGGGACAACTGATATAACCAGGACTGTGCATTTTGGCAAACCTTCTGCTCATGAAAAATCATGCTATACTGCAGTATGTGTGATTTTTTTTTCGTACTTCTGTGATGACTGGAAGTAGTCTTTAGCTTTTAATTTAATTCTAGCTTTTCTTTTCTGGATGTTTCTTTACATTTATTGTATCAAAATCTTTGTGGGTGTCTTTGGCTATTATCAGTAGACTTCACTGATATATGTGATTGAATTGTTTAAACTATTCATTTTTCCATTATTTTTTCTAGTTGTTTTGGCTTCATTTGCAGATGGGGATGTATGTCAATCATAACAATAATCTTGTTTTATGAATTGCTTAGGTTTTAATGGCTGGTATTTGGGTTATATGATCATAGTTATGGGTTTGAATTGTGCTTTTATAATTATTTCTATTAGACTTAAAATTTCCCTTGCATCTGAATTTCTCTAGATTCCTTTTCGAAAATGATCAAGCACTGAATGCTTTTGCAAAGCTTAAAATCAAAAGGTTCCATAGGAATTGGTTAGAAGACATCCTATTTACCATCCCAAGGAATTGATTATGGGCACGTGGGAATTTTTACTCTTGCCGTATTTTTCAGTTATGTGGGAATTCGTTGGTCATGTATCATATTGTTGGTAACCAGATTTCATTGAGATAAGGATATTATACTTGTTTATTATTGCCCTTATTCTTCTCTTAGTGTAACATAAATATATGGAATATGTTTTTGTTTATATGCATCACAATAATCATGATCTAGTTCAAGGTTCGAAATCTTGTGTTGTGTTGGTTTTCAGTGTTTGATTGGAATGATACTGTATTGGTATCATACCAACCTTTTGATATATAGTATCATAGTAAATTGGCAGTCGAAGAAGGAAAGAGATGAAGAAGAAAATGAAAAACAATTACATAATTAAGTTCAATTTGCTTTCCATCGTAATGCCATAATTTTGACATTATCTTGTATGAAGACAAACTATAAAAAAAGTAACATTTCCCATTTTATTGATATGAAATGATACTTGTTGGCATGATTAACACTACGCCACAGGAGACATTGTCTCGGTGTTGAGTAGTATCAAGTTTCGGTAATTTACTAACAATACATTTTGACCGTTTCACTTGGTACGGTACGAGACTTCAAAGCATGGGTTTACTCCTAGTTGAATGTTAATTGTTAAGTACATATTTTTTTCGGTAATATGAGAACTCATACTGTTACATGCCTCATGAATTAGTGTCATGCTTCTATTATCTCTTAAGAGGTAGATTAAATTAGTGCTTCATTTGGCTGATAATAGTACCCATTTATACCAAGCATGGTTTTCGGCAATTGCTTGCATTTTATTCATATTGAACATGTCCTACATAATTTCATCAAACTAGCATTTGCGTAAGACTTATTTATCAGACCTCATATTATAACTTGGAATGGTTGTACCCAAATAGTCATGTTGTCTATCATTCCTGTGGTAGCTAAACCCTACCCTGTACTCTAATTGGTGATTTGGAATGAATAGGTCCTCAAAGGTCATATTGCCTTGGATATTGCAAGATTTCCCAATGGTACTACTGGTGAGTTAAGTTAAGAGTTTATATACTGATATGACCAAAACATTGATTAAATCTTCTAATTTATATCTGTTGCAGGACATGCTCTGGATATTCTTGCTCGAATTGCTTTATGGAAGTATGGTCTTGATTATCGACATGGGACTGGACATGGAATTGGATCTTACCTTAATGTTCATGAAGGTCGGTATATAATAATCTATTCTTTTATCTTTTGGATCTAATCATTTATCATCCATAACTACATTTCATATTTTAGGTCCACATCTAATAAGTTTCAGGCCCCATGCAAGAAATGTGGCGCTACAAGCATCAATGACTGTGACTGATGGTAGTGATAGTCTATTTTGAAATTTCTTGGATTATTAATATCCATTTCTTTTCAAGTCCAAGTTTACTATTTTGTTGGTGTTGTGAGTTATGTGTGGTTTAGTTCCATATTTGGTGCTTTAGTTAATATGGCATTGTTATCTCATAATAGCAGCATTTAATATTTTTTCCTTAACTAGTGTTCTAATGTTTTCATCAATCCCTTCAACAGGAGGTATAACTCAGTTTCTTTCTCCCATAACCTCTGACATCAGAAAATTTTTTAGTTTTTTTGCTCCACAATACTCTACCCACAAATCCACCATTCTCATATACAATAGAACCGCCCTCCATGCAACATAACTTGGTAACTTCTTGTGCAGTGAACCACTCCTAGAAAGCAAGCGAAGCTTTGAGGACTTGTGGTAACCCTTGTTAGTGAGAAATCACCAAATGTTCTTTACCTTTGACGACTCTACTGAACATCTTGCCTTTCTTTCACTTATCCTCTGGTTAGCCTTCATTCTTTCACTTATCCAGATGGTTATAGCAAAGAGTTGTTACTTTGTAGGAGCAACAATCATCTAAGGGCAACATCTTGCCTTGAATAAATTGGAACATGCTTGTCATGAGGCCTACTTTAAGGCATGATTTCAAGTGATGTTCGGTATTTGACTGTGGTCAAAACATACTACGTTAGTTCCCGACTGCTACAGATTCTTTTGTCGGCCTGGATAAAATGTTATTGGTTTTGAGAAATTATGGAATATCTCATTATATTGCTAGAATAATTAATGTTTACATAATCTATGGCATTCATTGTCATATTAGAGAACAATATAATCATTAGTCAACATGATTGTTATATGATTTAATTTGTTGCTTTTAAATTTTGGTCTAATTGACTTTATAATTACTATAAGTGGTTTATAAGTTAACCGGAAAGAAATTATAAGTGTAAAATTTAGTTGAGTTGATTTCAAAATGTTTTGAATTGCATTGGAGCATGTAGCGTGTCAACATGGCTTATTATCAAAATTGTATCTTTCCCACTAGAGATTGAAACTCCCCCATGGAACTTTGTTTCAAATATTTCTTTAGGCTGTTGCATTATTCTAGTGGAACCCACTTGAAGGCTAAAAAAGCAATATGATGGTTTTTCTGTAAGAAATTTAGTCTGTTTTCTCTCATCTGCATATGTCTTGCATTTCATTTGATGAAAGATTCAGCATTAACAAGTTTTAGAAATGCCTAGATGCCAAAATATTAGAAATACCTAGATACCAAAATATTTGACATTGAACTGATGAAATGATGTTTCTCATTGATTATAGGAGCTCGTGCTATTTTTTTTCCTTTTTATATTAGTGAATGAGGAGAATGCTTTGTTTGTGAATATGGGGGATAGGATATTGGTGCTTTGGCTGTTCCTTATGATATTGCTATCTTCTTTAATTGGTTCTTATTGGGGGAGTAACCTGCAAAGGGGATATTTTCCCTATATTTTCGTTTTGAGCTTGTATATCTTTATAGAGAGTTATTGTTTGGGATTAATTGTTGAAGAAACCTCTTTGTATATATATTTGTGACTTGTTCCCTTGCAATTTTGAAAAAAAAAAGAAAAATAAAAAGAAAAAATAGTAGACCATTTCTTCTGCATCGATTGTATGTGAAAACAAAAATTTGTTTGTTTTGATATTGTAAAGGGCATAGCTAAAGTTGATGTAATTATTAGCTTCCTGAATCTAAGTGCATGTGCAACACGTCCTATATGTTCAAGAGAGAAAAAGATACACGATGCAGGGCATCTTTTCTAGGAGGAAAATTCCTGATAAATTTAATTACAAGTCACTCTTCTAATTCGAAAGCAAATTTATCCTTATTTGAATAAATGAGAAAACATTTCGTCTCCTCAATCCACTTTTCTTTGATTTGATATTAGGGGAGCAACTTCATGTTTTATGGGATAGATGAAGTGTTTTGTTTTATTTTTTGTCAGTTATCAAGTAAGAGGTTGGGGAATTTTACTATTCACATACTTTGGTTCATTAATGTTCCTAGAATTGTATAGGTTTCTCTTTTATGGGCATTTTTATTTGATCATCTTTTATGAACTAATAATATGCTTTATTTTTACTTGAGTATTCAATTAGATTTTCTATTTGTTTCTGTGCTGTACAATAATGCATGTTTTCCATACAATTATCGAATTATCGTGTTCTAAATTGGTCTGGGGGTTAGATTTATCTGTTTGAGTGTCGTTCCATTTTTGACTGTATGAATTCACTTTGATCCAATTCATTTTTTAAGCTACAAAATGCATCTACTCTAGCTTTCTTTCATTATGTTGACAAGTATCCTTGGTGCAAGTTGAGGTTGTTTTTGGTTTTAATTTGAACACTCATACGGCTTTCATATTGTTCTGTTAACATGATGTTTTGTTGAATTAGTCCAAATGAACTCTATTAACCTTTCTGTTCACCTCATGTATAATTGCCAATATAAATTTCCAGATCATTCCGTTTAAATACTTGTTAATTTTTTTTTCTTTTCTTCTACAGAACCTGGCTATTATGAAGATGGAAACTTTGGTGTTAGATTGGAGAATGTTCTTATAGTCAAGCAAGCAAAAACTTCATTCAACTTTGGTGAAAAAGGATATCTAGAGTTTGAGCACATAACTTGGGTGAGTTGGCAGTGACTTCTTGTTTGTTTTTGATCGTATGGAATATGAGAGAATTTAATTGGATTTCGTAAGATGTGGTAACTAATATTGGTTTATGTTTCGACCAAGTAGATAAGTTGATGTAACCACACCATAACAGGAATAGTTGTTTAACAATTTCTATGTAAATGCATTTGATGGAGTTTCTACATAATTATTTTAATGTGGTTTAGAAAAGAAAGATCCATATAACCGACCCCATCCAGTGGGATAAGGCTTGATTATTGTTGTTTAGAAAAGAAAGAATCTTCAATCATTATTTTGATGTGACAAAAAGACATGAATGAAACTGTAATTATTAGCTTTAGAACTATTTGTTTATGTGAACTCAAGACTTAGTTGCTAATGTTTTGTATTGTACTAAATAGACTTACCATCATATTCTAGATAATGCTTATTGGTGGATGTTATTTTCCCATGAAAAGTGTGCTAATTAATGGAATAACAAGAACAAACAAGTCTTCCCACTAGGTGGGGTAGGCTTGTGCGAATTAATGGAAGTGAAAAAAGTTGAAACTAATGGTTTAAAGTTAGGTATAACCTAATATATTAAATATAGTTTCTATGGTAGGGTTGCTATACAATAGAATAGTTAATCTACAAAAAAAGAGCAACCTGGTGCACGAAGCTCTCGCCATGCGGGGTCCAGGGAAGGATTTATTGTACATAGCCTTACTCTGCTTTTTGCAAGAGACTGTTTCTAGGATTCGAACTTGTGACTTTTAAGTCATAAAGCAACAACTTTACCGTTGCGCGAAGCTCCCCTTTTATATGGACTTGAAATTCTTTGTCAGATTCAGTGTTGTTAGAGGCGCGAGGCGCGCACCCAAGGCGCGCGCCTCTTGAACATGAGGTTGATTACTACTAAACTACTGGCATATTTATATAATATGTTAAATATGATAACTATTAATATTCCATACACACAAATATCAAATATGACAAGCAAAACAACACCATGATAAAATTAATAAAAGTTTCAAACTTTCAAATTTCAACTTTCTAATTTAAATTAACAAAGTTCATCAAAACAAGCGTAATAAGTCAAATTAATCTCAAGCTCAAGATCATCCTCATTGTATTCTTCTTCTTCTTCTTCATCTCTAAGTCTTAGAGATGAGTGTCTCATAGAGGAAGATGTATTTTCCTTCTCGACTTATTTAGGCCTAACATGTGAACTAGAGGTCATAAATGCAATGTTTTTTCCTCTAGTATAATGTTTATGTTCTTCAGCTCCACTAGCCCTAGCAACGACATCCCATGTCAAATCATCACCTTTAAAAACTAACTCATGTTCTTCATTATCACTTTCTCCATCCATTCTACCCATCAACCATTCATTACTATCATCAATATCTGTCAAAGAGATAGGGTCAATCTTATCACGTGAATCATACCGAAATTTTAAGGCACGATTGTATTTCGCAAATACCAAATCATTTAAGCGTCGTTGAGCTAGCCTATTCCTTTTTTTGCTGTGAATTTACACAATGTCAAAAATCACAATAAGTATAATAAAATAGCAAAGAATATTTTTTATTTATAAAAGTAACATACTAATAGTATTATACATTTATATTTATTACATACATGCTCAAATACACTCCAATTGCTCTCGCAACCAGAAGTACTACAAGTGAGGCTAAGCACTTTAATAGCAAACTTTTACAATTCTTTCTACTATTCTGTTGGATATATTGCTCTTCTATGTCTAATTGCCACATTTCTCCCAAATAACCCTTGTGCCTTTCGATATATAGAGAGCTGGGTAGTGATTTTATCTTGCTCGGCAACGCTTGAAACCAATCTCTCCATAGTTTCAAACAAATCATTCACCACTTCTCCATAAATATTTGAATCTGTGTATGAATAAAAATATTCTGGATTCAAATAATGTCCTGTAGAGGCCGATGGTGAATTGAATGGAGAACACCTTTATAACTAATACTATTAAAATAGTTTGGGTAAAATGGACTTATTAAACAATGATGAAGTTAATTATATAAAAAAAACTAAAAAAATGTATAATATGCAAATGATACTACAATTGTCTTCATAAGTGGTATTAAAAATGATAATTATATAGAAAAATAGTATCTCTCAAAAATAAAATTTAGTTTATTCATAATAAACATCTAGATAGTAACACATACTTTAATGTTATAGGTACAAATAAATCTGTGAAACACATGCGATGTTGCAGATCAAGTCTAAGCGATTCAGACTTGACAAATTTGTACCAATAAATATGTATTATGGAAGTCAAGTGGTCATTTATTTGGTAAACAACTAAAGTTTTAACAATATAATAAAGACACTATAGTTGAGAATCCCACTTCAACAAAGGTATTGTATTCAAAAAAAAAAAAAAAAAAAGATTTTGAATATTAGAACATTAGTATCTTTACCTAATATTTAACCAGGACTTATTTACTATGCATTAGAAGTTGTGTGCATTATTATGCCTGGGTATATTATATAAATACATTGTAATTATTTTTTGTAGTTTGATGGAATTACATCTCCATTCTTTATTATAACCATCTTACATCTAGTTTTTGCGGTTGGAGCTTTTTGTTTTTTTTGTTGGTGAATTACATGTTCACATGTTGCTTCTTTTATTTATTTATTTTGTGTTCATTTGGACAGGCACCATACCAAAAGAAACTTATTGATTCAGCTTTGCTGACCCCAGAAGAAATTGAATGGTTAAATTGCTACCACTTAGATTGTAGAGAAATACTGGCACCATACTTGAATGAGCAGGAATCAGAATGGCTTAAGAAAGCAACTGAGCCCATCGGTGTATGCGGTTAAAGCTGCTCAAGTCTTATTACTATCCCATGTTGTGAACCCTTTTTTCTTTTCATTAGCAACCTCCGAAGTATTTAAAACTTTCTTGTTTCTCTAACAGTCTTATTTGCCACAGAATAAAGAGAATACATGTGCATAAATTATATATTTGAAGGTAGGCAGGTGGTACGTCTCGTCTCCCTGCTTTCTTGGATTATAAGGTGAACATGTTACCATCTAATCAGTGGTGGTTGTGTCAAGGATTTTCATGGATAAATTGACATTTGCTTCATTAAGTTTATAACCATCTGATATTTATTTATTTGCTTTTCATAGATAAAAGAGATGTTCTTGATTACTTCCATCTGAGATTGTTGATAAACATGGCTAAGTACCTCTATTTTGATATGTGTTCGTTTACTAGCACAAATTTGCCAGTGCTGGTAGATAGCATGACTTGGTCTAGATTATAAATTGGGCTGAATTAGCCATCCCATTGAAAATTCTTATATCAGAAATATTATTAGTTCAAGTAGGTTCATGGATTAGATTAGCCAGGATACGAGAAAAGGCTGTTTTATTAGTTTTGGGGAAATTGGCTTGTTGTGAAAATTAACCTAATCATCAATGTCATTCAATCTAATTAAGACGCTTTTGCTTGATAAATTTGCAAAATGTGTATTTTAGTTAGGTTTGTCTCTGATAATTTTGCAGGGCAAAAATTCTAATTTATGCAGCCACAAGGTTGTGTACTTCCAATGGGAAAATTATTATTTAAATTTATCAAAATATGCACAAGGCCACGTGAACTTTAGAATACTTTCCATACTTATTTCAATCACAAGCTGATCTCCCTTGTATTGAGGAAGGTCCAACTTTTATATATATATACACTATAATTTAACCCCTAACTTTAAAGATAATATTTTTTTTGACAAAACTAGTAGCTTAAAATAAATTTTAAAAAAAATTAGCATTTCACTTATTGTGAGCTAGTGTCCATGCCCTTAGGCTAACAAGTTCATGTGTGTGTTTATACCTAAAACAAATCAGGAGCCAACTGAGTTTATAAAGCACTTCTTGAGAATATAGTGGATTAGAATACTATTCCAATTAACTCGCAATTTAGTCATTGGAGTCTTAACACACATTTTAGCCATGAAGTCAATTGAACAAGCATTCATTTTGTTAAGTTGGTACAAGATGTCTAATTTACACTAACTAATTCTGGGGTGATTGATTTGATTCTATGAAAATTTTTCATCGATCATCAAGATAAATCAGAAAATACTCACTGCGAAACGGATGATCTATTAACCCAACGTCCTTAAGTTAACAAAACAAATGTTCCATTTGGTTGGAGCTGAGTTGGTCAAATTTTCTTAGTGAATGTAAAGCTAAGGGTTTATAAACTCTTGGAGAAGAGCTAATGGACACTAGAAATTCATTGAACATATTTCATTTGTTCTGCTCCATTAAGATAGAGTTCCTAAAAGCAATTCAAGAGTATAAAAGGATTAGAAGGTTTCAACTTCATACTTTTGGTAATTACACCTTTTCCCATTTATTTCTATTACTAGTAAGAAGTGAGGTTTAGCATCTTTGGAGTAATTCAAATTAGGGTCAAGCTCATTGAGGACTTGTGAAATTCCATTGGTGTGGTTCAAAGGTCGGTGTATAAGATGTTTATCCTTAATTAATAGAAATTTACTTAATTGGCTTAATATTTTGAACAGTATCACCATACTTTCTTAGGTGGTGAAATTGGAGAACCTCTACATCCAAACCATATTAAATTGCTGTATCAACCTGTGTTTTATTTCATACTTATTTTTGTTGCATTTTAAATGCTCTAATCAATCACACATTCCTTGAATTGAGTGTGTAGTGTGTGAAAGAATTCGACAAAAAAAAATTATTCTTGGGTAGTCAATTGTGATGAATTAGATCCAAAATATAGTACATGGTTGATTTGGTATTTTAGTATTGAATAGAATTGCATGATCACAAATAGGGATCCAACTGTATATCCCACACAAAATATAAGAATAACTTGATTTTTTGTATTAAGGAATCTAAACAAAATGTGAAATATTAGGTTGGTGATCATGATTGACGTGTCCTTTGAAACTTTTGAAAACTTATCAAAACTTGAGATTTAATATGATTTTTAAAGGAAAAAAATGAACTTTCTAAGTTAAATTAGCATATTACAAAATTGATTACAAAGTTTCATATTTTAAATTTTTTTTTTTGGTAAATTTCTAAAAATTGATATTTTTAGATTATAGTCGATTATTTTAGATTATCAATCGACAACACGAGTATTAGTTGATTGGTACTAGGTAGGAGTTAATTAATCAACATAAACATCTGATTTTCAACGGGAACCGTAAATTATCCAAGTACAACTTTTTTTTTTTTTTTATATTGTTAAAGGAGAAGAAGGATATGGTTTCAAGTTAAGAGACCTAATATTCTTCTAATTAATAAAGTTTTAAGATGAAGAAGAAGGATGTTGGTATTTTAAAATTCTTGGCTCTGAGCTTAGATGAAAAAGAGTAACGGTTTAGATTAATTTAGGTCTCATTTTGCATTTGTTGTATCTTATTGAATGTGTTGTTTTTTCTAACTTAAATGGATTGTCAAATATATAAATAGTAAATGGAAAGATTATTGTTGAAATGGTGTTCCAAATGGTCCAATGTAACTATAGTAATTGATATTTGTGCAAAGAGTTGAAGTTAAATCTTACCATGCAATGTGATGTGTATATGAGTGCGGTGAATCCATATATGAAGATGACTTGGCTTGACCAAAATCACAGTTACTCAATGGCTCAAGGTTTATGGAAAGAGAAGGGTTGCATGGGACATTCAAAGGATCACTGGACGAGAGCTACTGAAGTAAAGTTGTGCTTCGGAGGTGGACTACATAAGCAGAGTGTGAAGGATGACATAAAGAGGGATGGTCTTATTGCATTTGAGGGATAAGAAACATTACGACAGATATGTTGGATAAAAATAATTTGTTACGGGAGATTTATAGGATATTAGATGAATTTAAATATATTAAATTAAATTTATTTATCTATTAAAATGATCTGAGCTGATAATCTCAGGCTGTCAGTAGGGGTCGGTGTCTGCCAAATGCTGAACGCAGGTTTCACAGTGACCGATCGGGCAAAATAGACTAAGGCCAACCGAGCGAAGCTTAAGGCCGACCGAGCGAATTAGTTGCCGACTGAGCAAATTAGCTGCCGATCGAGCGAAATAGTCGACCGAGCGAAGAGTCCGACCAAGCGACGACTGAGCGAAGTTTAAGGTTGACCGAGCGAATCGAAGGCTTCTGTCAAGCGAGTTGCTGATGAGCGAGTTGTTGCCGAACGAGTTGTTGCCAAGCAACAGAGTTAAGCGAATAGTAGGGCAAAGCCTAGAAAGCGGCAGGACGAGTGAACTCAGGCTTGCGACGAACGCAGTTTCCTTGAAACAGATTCACCCCACCTCTGGCTGTGTTTCGAGGCTTTCTCAGTTCGTCTGTTTCTCAGGATACAACGGCGAACCATGATTCTCCCCAAGCATTGAGGGTCGCTGCGAACTGAGAAGTACTCGACCGCTATCATGGACACTTCGCCGAGCAAGAGATGCACTGACAGAGGAGAAGGGGAACGTAGGTGGAGAGCTTCTGCTGCTTTTCTATGCGCGTAACCTTTTGCCTGTGGTTGCAGCCTCCTTATATAGGAGTTCAAGACCAAAGGGTAGCATTAATGATTAATGAATGATCATTACTCGCCAAGCAGTAAAATGTCAACGTTTCACTCGACCATTTTGATTCTGCATTAATCTTTCTTTAATGCATCCGTTACACAAGCAGCAAAAAGATTTACGTGACAAAATGTTGGTTGATCTGCTTGGGCAAAATCGGTTCGACATTCGGAGCGCGCAAGTCGTGCCTGCACACGAGTCAACATGGTTTAGTGCAATCCAGGCCCTGGATTTGCACCCCATGCGCACCCACGCATGAGAGAGAGTCTCTCTCCATGCATTTGTTCACATCCTCAATGCATGTGAATCAATATAAACCAATCAACATGCTATGAAACTCCCAATGTGGGACTAAAGTCCCATTTATAATGGAGTCTCTTTTCTCTTCCACCTCTTCTCTATTCACATCACTTATATCTAACAATCCCCCACATGAATGGAGATAGAGTATGTGATAACATTCAACAGTTGAGTCAAGTATATCATAGGTAGGTTCTACCCTTTGAACCTTCCCTTGTGAAGATTTGATTACTTACTGGATGATAGTAGATACAATGTCCTTGAACTATACTGCCGTTTGTGTAAGTAGTGACAAATCTCACCCAAGACTCTCCTTGATACAATTCAGTTCTCATGAGTGTGTTTGTTCTTGGGCATGAACACGCCTGGTTCTGTGAGAAACTCTAAGAATTGTCCCTCCAATTCTCTTCGAAACGGCTCCACTTCTTTCTCACATAGGTGATCCCTTAAGAGTATTCCACATTACTCTTCTTGGATTATTAAAATCCGTGTGCTTAACCTCCATCCCTCACTGATTCATTGGGTCGTTCCCTCACAGTGTGTTTAGTCAGTGTAAATTAGTTGTCCCTTTGAACCTAGTTTTTGGGATCTTCAGTCAGCATAGGTTGGGTGTCCTCTGCACTGATCACTGACAACGACATCAAGTCCATTCCTCGTGATGAGCTCTCAAGTAACTCTTGATTTAACCCTTTGGTTAACGGATTCGCTAGGTTATCCTTTGACCTCACATAGTTAACAGTGATAATTCTCGTTGAGAGTAGTTGTCTAATGATATTATGTTTACAACGTATATGTCTAGACTTATCATTATACAGATGACTTTGTGCCCGATCAATTGCTGATTAACTATCGCAACGTATGCAAATTACCGGCACAGGTTTCGATCATCGTGGAATATCTTCTAAGAATTATTGTAGCCATTCAACCTCTTTACCACATTTGTCAAGAGCTACAAACTCAGATTCCATCATGGATCTGGCTGCACCTCTAAGAGTGAATACATATCCACTCGTAGACTTAGAGTCTTTTATATCAGATATCCAACTCACATCACTGTATCCTTCGATCATAGTGGGATATCTCGTATAGTGCAGTCCATATTCATGCGTATATCTCAAGTATCTCAGTACTCTTGTTATCCCTTTCCAGTGTTCAACACCAGGATTACTCGTGTATCTACTCAGTTTACTTACTGCGTATGCCAAGTCTGGTCGTGTACAACTCATCAAGTACATTAGACTTCTAATCACTCGAGAGTACTCTATCTGAGAGATACTTTCACCTCAAATTTTCGATAGATGTTGAATCGTATCTATCGGCGTTCATGCCAACGCAGTATCACCCTTAGTGAATTTCTGAAGAATCTTGTCCATGTAATGAGACTAACTAAGAACAAGTCCTTTTGTTATTCTAAGAATTTTGATTCCTAGAATCACATCAGCTAGGCTCATGTCGTTTATGTCAAATCTTGAGTTCAACATATCTTTAGTGGATTTGATTATCTTATCATTACTCCCAATGATAAGTATGCCATCTACATATAGGCACAAGATGACATAATCATTGTATGTGATTTTCATGTAGACACATTTATCATATTCATTAATCTTGAATCCACATTCCTTTATGGCATTATCAAATTTGTCATGCCACTGCTTTGGTACTTGTTTCAAGTCATATAATGACTTCACCAATCTACATACCTTGTTTTTCTATCTTGGTACAGAAAACTCCTTAAGTTGCTCCATGTAGATTTCCTCTTCTAAATCTCTATTTAGAAAGACAGTCTTTACATCCATCTGATGTATTTCGAGATTCCATAGAGCGGCAATAGCCAAAAATACTCTAATGGAAGTTATCCTCGACACCGAAGAATATGTATCAAATTAATGAAGACCTTCTTGTTGTCGGTATCCTTTGATTACCAATCTAATCTTATACTTATCAATTGTGCCATCCGACTTCATTTTTTTCTTGAAGATCCACTTGCAACCTAGTAGTTTACTTCCAGGAGGAAGATCCACAAGTTTCCAAGTGTGATTTTGCAAGATAGAGTCTATCTCAGATGCAATTACCTCTCTCTAGTGAGGTCCATCAGAAGAGCCTACAATTTCTGAGTAACTTTGGGGCTCACTTTCCATCATGAAAGTGATAAAATCCGATTCATAGGATTTTTCTACCCGAGCTCTTTTGCTCCGTCTAAGCTCAACCTCCACTGGTTCCTCCTCGTCATCTTCACCTTGTGTTTCATATGTCCGTTTTGAGGAGCTAACATCCTCTTGGGTCTTATACGGAAACACATGTTCGAAGAATAAGATATTTCTCGATTTTATTATTGAGTTCTTGTATATCTTCGATATTTGTGATTCATACACAACAAATCGATACACACTGCTGTTCTGTGCATATCCTATAAATATGCAATCAACAGTCTTTGGTCCTATCTTAATCATTTTAGGATCAGGCACCAACACTTTGGCAAGACATCCCCACATTCATAAATATTTGTAGGACGATTGTCTTCTTTTCCACAACTCATAATATCTCTTATCTATTTTCATTCGGGACACCTTATTTAAAATGTGTTGTTAATATAGCTTCCCCCACATGAACTTTGACAATCCAGAGCTTAATAGAAGAACATTCATCATCTCCTTAGAATTCGATTCTTTCGCTCAGCAACTCCATTTTGCTGAGGAGAATAAGAAGCTGTTGTTTCGTGTTTGATTCCATGTTCAACACACAACTCAGCGAATGATGATACGTATTTACCACCTTGGTCACTTGGAACCACCTTAATTTTTTTTATTAAGTTGGTTTTCAACCTTATTTTTATAAAGAGCAAATTTCTCTATAACTTCATCCTTACTTTTGAGAAGATACACATAACATTATTTTGTGTTATCATCTACAAAATGATGAAGTATTTATTACCACAACGTGTTGGCGTACCTTTTAGGTCGCACACATGTGGATCAGGTCAAGTGGTTCGTTACTTCTTTCAATATGTTGAAAGGATGACCTTGTCATTTTCGCTTCAATACAAATCTCACACTTGTGTTTTGGGTTAAGGTGGAATGTAGGTATGTTTTGCATATTTATTAATCTACGTAACACATAGTAGTTAACATGCCCTAGTCTATCATGCCACAAACATGAAGACTCAAGCATACAAGTAGAAGAGCTTTCATTTTTATTTATTTTAGGCCTAATGGCCATTACATTAAGCTTGAATATTCCATCAGATATATAGCCCCTTCTTACAAACATTCCATTCTTGGACAATACAACTCTATCCGACTCAAAAATAATATGAAAGTCATGCTTGCTTAATAGTGATCCGGACACTAGATTCTTTCGAATCTCCGGAATATATAACACATTGTTTAGGGTAAGGTCCTTTTCCGAGGTCATCTTCAACACCACTTTGTTTTGACCCATGATGTCCGAGGTTGCTGAGTTCCCCATAAACAGTTTATCTCTAGTGACTTCTTTGAAGTTGTGGAGCAGCTCCTTGTTGCAGCACACATATATGGTGGCTCTAGTATCGATCCACCATTTGTCGCGGATTTGAACCAACCAGGTTCAGTTCTGAGACCACTGCCCAGAGGTCATCCATTTCTGGTCCTTCATTCAGGTTGGCCTCCTGCTTCTTCTTCGGCTTTCTGCACTTCGAAGATTTGTGACCCACTCAGTCACAGTTGAAACACTTCCCAGAGAACTTCTTCTTGTTGATGCCTTCTCTGGGTCCCATCTTGGAAGATTTGGGGTTCTTCCATTTCGAGTTTTGACCGTGCTCAACCATGTTGGCTTTCACAGTAGCCCGAGAGAACAGCTTTCTCTCTGAACTCTTGTTGTCTTCTTCGATGCGAAGTCTAATAATGAGTTCCTCCACGTTCATCTCATTCCGCTTGTACTTCAAGTAGTTCTTGAAGTCCTTCTAGCTAGGAAGCAACTTCTCAATGATAGCAGCCACCTGGAAAGTTTCACTCAGAACTATCCCTTTTGTGTGGATCTCATACAAGATCACCTGAAGCTCCTGGACTTGGTTGATCACCATCTTGGAGTCAACCATTTTGTAATCCAGGAATCGGCTCATGATGAACTTCTTGGTCCTTGCATCCTCTGTCTTGTACTTCTTGTCCAGGGACTTCCACAACTCCTTAGTCGTTTTCTTCATGCTATACACAGCGTACAGCGAGTCAACAAGGTAGTTGAGGATATAATTTTGGCAAAGGAACTCAGAATGAGTCTTTGCTTGGGAGGGTTCTCGGTCAAGAACCGAGCCAGATTGAGCATGGTCAAGTAGAAGAGCATCTTCTGTTTTCATCTCTTGAAGTTCAGTCCATTGAATTTCTCCGACTTTTCCCCGTGATTGATTGACACAGTTCCAATCGGAGCGGAGGGGGCCTTCATGTGTTGAGTCTATTGCACCTCAACACTCTGTTTGGTGACCATCTCAACATAAGCGAGTCTGTTTAAAGATTGTTGGACAAAAATAATTTGCTGTTGGAGATTTACGGGGTATTAGATGAATTTAAATACAATGAATTAAATTTATTTATCTGTTGAAATAACCTGAGTTGATAATCTCATGCTGCCAGCAGGGGTTGGTGTTTGCCAAGTGCTGAACGCAAGATTCACAGTGGTCAACCGGGCGAAATAGGCTAAGGCCGACCGAGCGAAGATGCCTACCGAGTGAAGAGTCCGACCAAGTGAAATAGCTGACCGAGTGAATCAAAGGCTTCTGCCGAGTGAGTTGCTACTGAGCAACAGAGCGAAGCGAATAGTAGAGCGAAGCCTAGAAAGCAGTCGGACGAGTGAACTGAGTGAATTGAGGCCTGCGACGAAGATCATTACTCGTCGGGCAGTAAAACGCCAGTGTTTCACTCGACCGTTTTGATTCTACATTAATCTTTCTTTAATGCATCCGTTACACAAGCAGCAAATGCTTGGGCAAATTTTGCCCCGATCGGTCCGGCATTCAGCGCGCATAGGTCGTGTCCGCACACGAGTCAATATGGTTCAGTGCAATCCGGGCCCTAAATTTTAGGCTGCCAGCAGGGGCTGATGTTTGCCAAGTGCTGAACGCAAGTTTCACAGTGGTCAATCGAGTGAAATAGGCTAAGGCCGACCGAGCGAAGAGGCCTATCGAGTGAAGAGTCCGACCAAGCGAAATAGCTGACTGAGTGAATCAAAGACTTCTGCCGAGTGAGTTGCTACTGAGCAACAGAGCAAAGCGAATAGTAGGGCGAAGCCTAGAAAGTGGTCGGACGAGTGAACTGAGTGAATTGAGGCTTGCGACGAAGATCATTACTCGTCAGGCAATAAAACGCCAGTGTTTCACTCGGCCGTTTTGATTCTACATTAATCTTTCTTTAATGTATCCATTACACAAGCAGCAAATGCTTGGGTAAATTTTGCCCCGATCGGTCCGACATTCAGCACGCATAGGTCGTGCCCGCACACGAGTCAATATGGTTCAGTGCAATCCGGGCCATAAATTTTAAAGTTAGAAAATAATTTTTTAAATCTAGAAAAATAATTTTTTAAATCTAAAAAATAGTTTTAAAATTAGAAAATTATAAAAAACTGAAATTGAATTTTAAAAATCTAAAAATTAATTTTAAAAATTTAAACGTTAGAAATTGAAAATTTGAATTTTAAACTAAGGGCCTCAGGGAGGTTGGTTAAAAAAGACTACCAAACTGAACAAGTATGATATCAAATGATCGAACTAAAATTTTGTTGTATGATAAATGATATATCGTTAGACATTGGAGTTTCTAATATATGCATCAAATATGAAGGTGCAAGTAATTTAACAAAAAAAAAAAAAAATCCTAGTAGATTAAGTTTCGGTGGATCAAAGAGATCAAACATTAGACAGAGAAAGTCTCGATAGCTCGGTAGAATCAGATAATAGACCAGGTAAGTGTTGGGTAACTTGGTAACTAGGCAAGGTAAGTTTAGGAGAGAACTTTAAGCAAACAAGATTGTGAAGGAGAGTCCTTATATTTGAGATGTGAATAGTTCGCATATACCTAAACAATTAACTCTAAGAAACCAACCAGAATTTCAAAGTTAGTCAAACAAACAATTCATAAGAAATCAACTGTACTGAAGATTATTTTAATATAAATCTATTTGGACTAACTTTACGGTGTAGGAAAAGTTAGCTTCTTGACGACTGAAAGATTCTCAGTTCGATCGAAACTTCAAACAATTGCAAATTATATAAGTGATTTAAGGTGATTTAATTGAATGGAATGGATAAACTTTAATTGAGAAATTTGATAACATACCATTCCGGACGACCAGACATTTTCCAAGCAACCTAAATTCGAACGACTAGATATCATTCTAGGCGATCAAAGGAAGAGGATAAACATCAGGCAGCAGCTAGATAGAGAAAAAACAATTGTAGGAGATTAGAGCATTTTTAGACAACTATAATTTGAGAGACCGGATAACATTCCAAGCAACCAAAACAACATGATAAGCTTTGAGCATCCAGTAAATGAATTTTTTTCTTCAGGCGACTAAAAATTTCTCTAGTCCATCGAAGGGGCCCGAACATCACTTATAAAAGGGCCCTTGATGGAGACATTTTGAGATAGAAAATTTAAAAAAAAAAATCAAGCGAAAAAGTCATAAATCGAGTCTCTACTCTGAAACTCTTTTTGTTAAAAGATTATAAAGGTTTCTCTAAGACAGTGAGTTTACAGGGTGATTCATCCCCAGCGTCCCTGTCAATCTGTCGTAGGACTAACACGAAGGAGGTAAATCAAGCACGACTATTAGCATTTGGAATAATGACTAGCACATAAAGGAGATATTTATCTCGGCTTTATCGAGATTTGAACCCCAGACCTCATGATGACAACACCTCATGCGCTAGCCACTAGACTGTCTCGATGGAACAAAATGATTCACCTAATGAATCAATAGGTCATGGAGTAGCCATCTAAGGGTTGTGAATCATATAAATCAACTTGTCTCATTTTTACATTTTTTTACTTAATTATTTGTGTTTACTTTGATTGCATAAATATATAAAAAATTATAAAGACATTATTTACCTTCCCTCTGACACTAACTTGTTCCTATAATTAATATCAGAATCAAGTTACTTTAAATAGACTTAATCAAGTTACTCTAAATAGACTTAATCGCCTCTTAGGCATTCAAGCCTTTTTTATATCAACAAACCAACCTTAGCCACATACAAGAGAGTCAAGAATTTAAATGATCAATTTTTATTTTTTTCTATCTTTAAAAAAATTTAACCATATTTCCTTACTTTCTCTATTTTTTATTTGTGCTACTTAGGGAGATTTTTACCCTGATTTTTACTACCAAGAGATGAGCATGGCTAACTTCTAAGGTTTGACACATGAAATAGGGACACAGAAGAAGGCAAAAACTAATGTCAAGGCCACAACCACCCTACAATGCAGACTAACTCAAGAACAACTTAATAAGGTTGAATCTGTAGAAAGTGCTAAAGACTTGTAAGAAAAGTTAATCAAACTCCAAGAAGTTTCTTCAAGGAGTTGGCACAAAGCAGCGTGCCAAATTTGCATGTGGCAGTTTTGCAAAATCCAGTTTTCAGCAAGTATCAAGATAGATTTTCCAGCTTCCATAATGAATCCTACACAATTTTAGTTTCTACAATTTTCTCAACTTCTGCAAATACAGCGATGGAAGAGATATTGAATGTACAACTTCCACAAGCCTACTCCACTCAAAATCTGAAATTTTAACTTAGACCGATCGAAAACAGGAAAACACCTTCCAATAAGCTTAGCTTTTGCTGAGATTATCTTTGATGTAAATGAGTTATGTTCACCATGAAACTGATGAAGAACTAGAATCTGTAGCATATCCACAAGCCACTCTTTAGGTTCACCTACATAAACTTGAGCTGAAACTTCTGTTGAAAAATTGAATGAAAACGTGACGTGTGGGTTGTAGTCCCACAACGATTGAAAGCAAGGCTTTCCGACTGATTCGGAACAAAGGAGGTTGGAAATCCAGGACCCGGAGGACATCAACCCATTGCTCGTAAAAATCAGTCAGGTATGTCTACGAAAGACAACTTATTGACCAGTATGCAAGCCAAAGTCAAGGTCACCAGCTTACTTGCACGCCTCGTGACAAGCCACGTGGCAAATGTGCAAACCACTTGGCAAGCATGCAAGCCACAACGTGGCTTGCTTGAAGCCAACAGCAAGCCACGTTGTGGCTTGCTGGCACGTTGAAGCCAACAGCAAGCCACGTTGTGGCTTGCTGTGCTTGCAAGACTTGCAAGCCTTGCACCAGGCAAGGTCTATAAAGAGACCTTAAGTAGAATCAAGAGAGCAGAGCAAAAGTGAAGAGAGCATAGCAGAATAAACAACTCAGTGAGCTTTGTGAGAGAAGTTCAAGTGAGTTTTGTGTGCTCTTCCATTCCTCCTAAAATTCCCATGTTTCTTTCCCTTCTGTTGTGCACTTATTTTGCTCAACAGAAATAGTGATAGTTTTCGGATCTAGTTCAGATCGTCACGACAATCAGTGCTCGGTTGTGCTCGTGATCCTGCCGTTTTATCCTGGGAAACAGACGTCCACCTAATCCTCTGAGCACCACGGAGGGGCCGAATCTGTTTTAAGGAGACAGTGCTCTGCTGGACTCGGCATCCACTCTGAGTTCGTGTTGCAACTCTCGACATTCTGTCAGCAACTCTCAGCAGCAACGTGGCGCCGCTCGACAACTCACGGTGTCCGCGACTTATCTACTCGGTGCATGGGTCGGCTCGCTAGAGTCGACAGTTTGAGATTATCTGCTCAAACCTACTTGATTGTAAGTCTTTGTGCATCTGATATGCACTCAGAAGCGTGGAAAAGAGCTTCTGAGACGATCACACAGATTGTAACGGGTTTATCCCCAGCAACTTCCACTCAGACATTTCGTAATTAGGGATTGATTTTTATTTTTTATTTTTGTACAACCAACCACAAGAAGCTTCATTGTCATCATAACCTGGTCAAGAACATTTTTGTGTAGTTACCTCACGATTAACTACAGAAACACTTTCAAGTTGATTCCAAATATTGATGGAAACATTGAACTGCAACATCATCAAAATCCCAAAAGTACAACATCTTGGTAGAACACAACTGGTGTAGCATTCAAGCAAACTAACCAAGCTGTCATAAGGTTTTAGGTCCCCTTCGTTACCAGCTACCAAGTTGGAAATAATGACATCTTCAAGTGCTCAAATTATACTTCGCACATACAGACCAACATTAGCAATTTCAGAAATTGCTGTTGGACGTTGCAATAGTTGCAACGTCAGGAAGATGAAGGGGTGCCCATTCACCTTCATCTTCCTCCATTGAAAGTCATCAAAACATTGGTTAGTAACCGATGTTTTGTTTCCTATTTAAAATGGCGTCCAAGAGCAATCGATAGAGGGCAAGAAAAAAAAGGGAAGAGGCGACGGTGATCATTGTGCATAGCGGAAGCGACGGTGAACAAAGGAGAACATCCGAGTGGAAAGGGATTTGGATTGTGACCTTGAAGTACTTTTCGGTTACCTGTGATCGTGCTTCCGACAGCAACGACGTCCGGCGGCTTCTTCGATTTCTTCGGGAGATCACTGTGAGTTATTTACAGTTTAATTTTGTTCTTTGTTTCATGCTCTCAAAGATACAACAATTGCAACCAATTTCAATGAAAGAGAGATGATAGAATCATTGGTTTGAAGCATGGAAAGGATTTCCCAACTACTTCGTTGTAGCATATTCCTTTAGCAGAATCATGAACACTAACACTCTCAATCCACAACCCAAATTTGGACCAAGGCTTTCAATGACAAATTCCACAAGTAAGTTTCATCACTCCTGCTTGTAACTATAGACATAAGTTTCTCTAAAATGTCTTCATAACAACCTTCTGATATAGGTGAACAGGATGATGGAAATCAGGCAGAATTCTCAAATATCTAACAAGTAGGGAGCTGTCATGAACTCAAAACATATGCAACCCCACACTAAGAATTTTTCCATCTCATCTCAGACAATGCAACTCATCATGAAATCATCCAAACTCTCAATGGAGGTTGGGAAAGAAAATATGATAGAAAATAAAAGCGCTAAGTGGAGTATTCAACTAGAAACTCAGTAGGAAAGGAAATCAAAAAGTGAATAAGAAAGGTAGCCTTCATCACATTAATGCATTAATACGATATTATAGTGTCAAAAAGAAGCAAAGCAAGTTTTAGAATTACAATTATTATAAGTACAATTCACACAAAAAGAGGATAAAGAATAAACATAACAATAATTCTCACTAGGTAATTATGACTATAAAACTTAATCAATCAAAGTAGAATCCATCATCGACAACGTACAAGTAAATATTCAATTATATCAAACGATCTAATATCTTTTATGATGGTCAAACTTAAAAATCTTTTATGATTCTCAAAGTATTACAAGGAAACACACACACACAGGGAGATACAACTTAAAACCAAATGAAGCAGAAATAAGATAAACAAAACAACCAAAATAAAGCAAGCTTATGTACACAAAGAAAAAGAAAACAAAAATTGAAAAGGAACGAACCCACCTTTAAGTTGGGTAGATAGCGTTGTGAAGCCCCGTTCTCTCCACCATCGTCTCTTTAACTTCCTCATGAAACTTCTTAAGACGATATCCGTTCACCTTGAAAGTACTCTCTATAGAAACCTCCTGTATCTCAACTACACCAAAGGAAAAAATGTTAGTAACACAAAAAGGACCTTCCCACCTGGATCTCAATTTACCAGGTATTAGTCTAAGATGAGAGTTGTCGAACAACACTTTGTCTCCTACTTGGAACTCCTTCCATAGGATTTGCTTGTCGTGAAAAGCTTTAGTTTTTCCCTTATAAACATAGGAGTTCTCGTAGGCTTCTAGATGAAGTTCCTCTAATTCTTGCAATTGAAATTCCCTTTAACTCTGGCTTGATTCATGTCAAGATTACATGCCTTCACCGCCCAATAGGCTCTATGCTCTATTTCCACATATAAATGACAAGCTTCACTAAAGCTATTGACATTTTGTAGGTAGTCCGATAAACTCACAATGCATAATCTAACCTGTTGTCCAATCCTTTATCTGGTCTCATCATTTTCTCCAAAATCTACTTAATCTCCCTATTTGAGATCACTGCTTGCCCATTCATCTGAGGGTGCTAGAGAGTTGACACTTTACGCAAGACGTCATATATATTTAGTAGAACCATGTGTCTATTACAAAAATAGGATCCTTGATCATTAATTGTCACCCTTGGTAATCCAAACCTGCAAAAAATATGAGACTTACAAAAATTAACAATAACCGGAGAATCGCCAATCTTGATGGGGATAACCACCACCCATTTAGAAACAAATTAACTACCAAGTGAATGTAAATAAATCCAAAAGAGATAGGGAATGGACCTATAACATCGATACCCCAATTATCAAAAATATCAAAAAATAAAATAGATTGCTGGGGCATTTCATTCCTACATCCTACATTCCCAACCCATTGATAACATTCTCATGCTTTATAAAACTCATAGGAATCATGAAATATGGTAGGCCAACACAAACCAGAATAAAAAATCTTTTTAGCAGCTCGTAGTGGGCCAAAATGTCCCTTGCAAAATAGAGAATGACAAAATGAAAGTACTAAATGAACTCATCATCGAGAATACATTGTCTAATCACTTGATCGCTACAAAATTTCCGTAAGGATCATCGCAAACATTATATTTAGCATCACTTTTCAACTTACTAACTTGTGTTGTGTGAGATGTGCTGGTATATCTTGTGTAACCAAATAATTAATGAAATTGACATACCATGGAAATTTACCTTACAACTGTAAACGTTGATTGTCCATAAAAGAATCCACTATAGGCGTAGGCACGATGTCTCTCTCAGTCCCGCTCAAATGGTCGGCTACCTTGGTTTCCTTCACACTCCTATCACATATCTTCATGTGGAATTCTTATAGTAGAAGCATCCACCTAATTAGTCATGGTTTTGTATCTGGTTTCTTCAAAAGGAATTTAAGAGCTACATGATCAGAAAAAATCATCATGTCAGAACAAAACAAATATGATTTACATTTAAGCAATGCAAACACTATCGCTAAAAACTCTTTTGTGTAGTTGGCTTGAATGGAGTCCAATGTTTTTGAAGCATAGTAAACGATATGAGATGCTCCCTTTGTTAGTTGGTCCTAGGAAGATCGTACCGGTTCCACTGTACAAAAATTTTGTACAAGTGTCGAACCTTTCCTAAACAACCTATTGTGTTCTTTAGAAATTAAATTAGGAATCGCAAACGGAACTTAACATTATTGATTCCAAATTTAACTTATCTGTTCTTAATGGTTTAGACTTAGATCGTAAGCGGAACTTAATACTATTGATCCAAGTCCGACCTATGTTACAAAGTTGATTAAATATTTATTTCTAAAATCGGCTCCCAGGTCAAACATGGCGAGGCACTAGGCCTTCTTGGGTATGATATCATCCACCACTACCTCGACAAAGCCTTTTATAGAAATTCAATATTTAATTTCCTAAAATAACATTAGGTTTAACCAAAAAGAACAATCAAATCACAAATTCGAAAAACAAAAAAAACACGAACTCGAATCACAAATTCGAAACCTAGAATTATATGCCTCTTGTGTTTGGAATTCATACAAAGAAAAACTAGTATGATGTGGAAAATAATTACTAGTTATACCTTTATTTGTATGCAACGACCTCTTGATTTTTTACCGTATTCCTCTTCTTATCTCGGATGTCGTGTGAGCGACGATCTACCGAGACGAGAACCACCCAAGCTCCTTCTTCTCCAAGCTAGTTTCGGCCACCACAAAAACTCCAAGAGATGTGAGTTTCGGCCACCACCACCAAGCTCCAAGGGATGCTAGAAACAAAGCCTCATTTCTCTCCTTTTTCTCCTAGCTAGAACCGGCCACCAAGGACTTCTCTTGTGTTGATGCCGCTAGCCACAAAGGAGGAAGAGAAAAGGAGAAGAGCAAGAAGCAAGGGTCAGCCACCACCAAGGAAGAGAGGAGGAACTATAGAATAGATGTTGTTTTTCAAGAAGGCACCTCTACTCTCTCTTTTATAATCCTTGGTCTTGGCAAATAAGGAAAATTTAAATAAAGCCTTCCTTAATTTCTTTGCCATGAAAAGGAAAATTTTAATTAATTAAAATCAAACTCCTTTTCTTAAATCATATGGCCGGCCACCTTAAAGCTCTAAACAAGGAAAGTTTTAACAACACAAGAATTAAAACTTCCTAATTTGTTTCCAGAAATTTTAATAAAAATTTCTCTAATAATTTTTCCCTTCATGGTTGGTTATAAAAGAAATTTTATAAATTAAAATCTTTCTTAAACATGTGGATGATTTCCAAAAAGGAAAGTTATCTTTAAAATTAAAATCTCCTTTCAATCTACAAATAAGGAAAGATATCAAATCTTTTCTTAATCCTTTGTAGAAACTTATAAAAGAAAAAATTTATAATTTTAAAACTCTTTTTTAAATCATGAACATGGTTACAAAAAAGGAAAGTTTTCTCAAAATTAAAATCTTCCTTTCAATCTACAAATAAGAAAAGATATCATATCTTTTCTTAATCTTTTGTAAAAAGGAAAGATTTAAATTTTAAACTCTCTTTTAAAGCCATGGAATCCACATAAAAAAAATTTTAAAAATAAAATCCTTTTAATATGATGTGGCCGGCCACACCAAGCTTGGGTTTAAGCTAGGGCCAGCCACACCATCTTACTCATCCTAATTGCTTTGGCCGGCCCAAGCTTGGGTTCCAAGCTTGCTTGGCCGGCCCCATTAGGATGGGTATAAGGTGGGTAAGAAGTGGGTATATGGTGGGTATAATTCTCTATATACAAGAGGCTACGATAGGGACCGAGAGGAGGAATTGGTTTTGGTATCTCGATGAAATTAAGCTTCCCGTGTTCGCCTCGAACACCTAACTTAATTTCATCAATAATAATTCATTCCACTAAAGAATTATTATTGAACTACCGCACCAATCCCAAATTACATTTTGGGCTCCTTCTTATTATGAGTGTGTTAGTCTCCCTGTGTTTAAGATGTCGGATGTTCACTAACTAATTGAGTTACTGACAACTCATTTTAATTAATGTCTTAGTCCAAGAGTAGTACCACTCAACCTTATCGTCATGTCGGACTAATTCAACCTGCAGGGTTTAACATGACAATCCTTATAAGCTCCTCTTGGAGACATTATTAACCTAGATTATTAGGACACAGTTTCCTTCTATAATCAATAACACACACTATAAGTAATATTATTTCCCAACTTATCGGGCCTATTGATTTATCGAGCTAAATCTCACCATTTGATAAGTCAAAGAAATGAATACTAAATATATGTGTTTGTTATTATATTAGGATTAAGAGCACACACTTCCATAATAACTAAGGTGTTGTTCTTTTATCAAGTCAGTATAAAAAGAACTTACCTTAAATGATCCTGCTCAATACACTCAAAGTGTACTAGTGTAATTTATCAGTCAAGATAAACTAACACCTAATTACACTACGACTATTCCAATGGTTTGTTCCTTTCCATCTTAGTCGCGAGCTACTGTTTATAATTTATAAAGAACCGATAACATGATCATCTGTGTGTGACACCACACACCATGTTATCTATAATATAAATTAATTGAACAACTACACTTAGCATAAATGTAGACATTTTTGATCAATGTGATTCTTTATTTCAAAATAAATATTTACAAAAGCTAGGCTTTTAGTATATACTCTAACACCCTTAACCCTCTGTACCAGAACCACTCCCACTATGTAGTTGGAAGCCTCAAACATCAACTAAAAGGGAAACACCTAGTCTGGGGGTTGGATGGTTGGAGTCAGTAAAAGCCTTCTTCAAGTGGTCAAATGCATCTTTGCATGCTTGATCAAAAATAAACTTCACATTATTTTTGCAACAAACTGGAGAATGGAAGAGCAATTTTGCTAAAATCACAAATAAAGCGTCTATAAACCCTACATGTCCAAGAAAAGAGTACACCTCCTGCATGCATGCGAGCTAAGATAGAGAGGAAATAGATTCAATTTTAGTAGGATCTTTCTCAATTTCCTTTCTAGAGACTATGTGACCTAATACAACCCCTTGTTCAACTATGAAATGACAATTTTCAAAATTCAATACAAGGTCAGTCTCTACACACCTATGCAATACTCTAGATTAACCATCCAAACATGGATCAAACAATGAACCATACACAGTTCAATCAACCATGAATTCTTCCATACAATTTTCTAAAAGGTCGGCGAAAATACTTCCCATGCATCTTTGGAAAGTACCTAGAGCATTGCAAATGCCGAACGACATCCTTCGATACGCGAAGGTGCCAAAGGGACAAATGAACATGGTATTCTCCTGGTCCTCTAGAGCTATATGGATCTTGAGGTAGCTTGTGTACTCATCCAAAAAATAATAATGGGATTTACCTGTCAGTCTCTCTAACATATAATCAATAAATGGTAGTGGATAGTGATCATTTCTGGTGGCCTGATTCAGTTTCCTCTAGTCTATTCAAACTCTCCAACTATTCTACACCCGTGTAGCAATCAGTTCATTGTCTTTGTTCACCAGCACTGTTACACTTGATTTCTTTGGCACAACCTACATTGGGCTCACCCATTTTTTATCTGAAATTGGATAAATGATTTCATCTTGTAAAAGTTTGGTTACCTCCTTTTTCACCACATCCAAGATCAAAGTGTTGAGTCTTCTTTGCAGTTGACTCAGTTGTTTAACATCATCCTCCAATAAGATCCTATGCATACAAGTGAAAGGATTGATACTAGATATATTTGTAATTGTCCACCCGATAGCTTTCTGATGTTGCCTCAGGAGATCTAACAATTTTTTTTCATGATCAAGCTAAAGGCTCTGGACAATAATAACTAAAAGTTGCTCATACTATCCCAGGTATGCATACTTCAAATGGTAGGGAAGAAGTTATAGCTCCAATTTTGGTGGTTACACAACTAAGGGAAGTAAATTTTTAGGAACCACCTCTGTTATACAAATCTTTGTGCACTCATCTACAACAACATCATAGATATGGTAAATTGATAATACACCAATATCATCATTAATATCCGAATCATCATTAGAATCACAACATGAGGAATCAGAGACATCGAATAGGGTAGCAAAATCTGAAAACAATAATTGAAATTCTCAAAATCCAAGTCATCGAACACATCAATACTTAGTAGAGAGTAATCCTCGACAGGGTATTTCATTGCATCCAAAATGCTAAACTGCACCATCGTATCTCTGAGCTACATGGAAAGAGTTCCTACATGTACATCAATTTTAGTTCTGGAAATCTTGAGGAAAGGTCTCTCAAGAATGATTGGAGTCTGACTTGATGAAGAATCTCCCTCCATATCCAAAATATAGAAATTAACAGGAAAAATCAACTCCTTCACTTTCACCAATGCATCCTCAATCACATATGCAAGATGAGCAAAACATCTATTTGTCAACCGAATCACCACTCTTATTGGCTGTAGAGGGCCAATACCTAGTGCTTGAAATAAGATTTAGGCGTACATTGATAGATGCTCTAAGTGTTGAGAGTTTCTATGCGCATATCATAAATCTATTTCAAAAAACATACAGCAGAAGCATAATAATTTCTTAAATTATTACATCGAGCATCAAACACATCCACAAGATACACATGTGTAGACATAATCATAGAATAAAATTTCATAAATAGATTATATTTGATGTATGACGTGTAATTGAAAAGCTATCAACTAGCAAACTGTACTAAGTTTGCTTCTATTCATATCATGCACAGATACCTTCGAGATAACTTTGCTAAGCCATACATTTTCATCTCCGTTTAGGTACTAGCGAAAGTAAGAGACGACGCAATCCGAGAGAGGAACCCCATATCCTGATTTATGCCCGGTGGCTAAAGCAACCCAACGACACAAAGGGGGAGATGTTGTTCGGCAGCACAACAACAACAAAGCTATTGTTCAGTTGATTTAGGGCTACTGTCGATGACAAAAGTGTTGGTGCAACATCCCTCAGGTCAAGGTTGACCTGGTTGACCAAGCTGAGTCTTGGTTTGAGTTTAGATGTTTGACAATAAGAAATTGATTGAAGAAGAGTCAAGTAGGTCAAGGTTGACTGGATACTTGATTGGGAAGTCCTGGTGAGTGAAGCCAGGCAGAAGGAAAGTCCTGGTGAGTGAAGCCAGGCAGAAGGAAAGTCCTAGTGAGTGAAGCTAGGCAGATTGAAAACCCTAGTGAGTGAAGCTAGGTGAAAGTCCTGGTGAGTGAAGCCAGGTGAAAGCCCTAGTGAGTGAAGCTAGGTGAAAGTCCTGGTGAGTGAAGCCAGGTGAAAGCCCTAGTGAGTGAAGCTAGGTGAAAGTCCTGGTGAGTGAAGCTAGGCAAGGGAAAATCCAGATGGATCAAGGATGATCGGACATCTGGTGTTGAGAAGTCCAAGTAGGTCAAAGGATTGACTGGATACTTGGCACGAGGAAATACAGATAGGTCAAAGGGATTGACCAGACATATGGTAGAAGTCCAAGTAGGTCAAGGGAGTGACCAGATACTTGGCATGAATAGAAAAGTCCAAGTGGGTCAAAGGGATTGACCGGACACTTGGTGAGGGAGTCCTAGCAGGTCAAGGGAATGACTAGATGCTAGGCATGATGTACCAACAGGTCAAGGTTGACCAGATGTTGGTTTGAGAGGCTTGAGACTTGGTTTTGGGCAAAAACCAAGTACTGGATCGATCATTGGATCGATCCAGGAGCTAGATCGATCAGTGGATCGATCCAAGCCTTTCCTAGCGAACAGAGAGTCTCTGGATCGATCCGTGGATCGATCCAGATGTCCCAATCGATCAGTGGATCGATTGGGACGCAGCTGCTTCGCGCGATAAGCGCTGGATCGATCCGTGGATCGATCCAGGCTTTTTCCCAGAGCACAGAGGTGCTCTGGATCGATCCAAAGCCTCCCCGATCGATTGGGAACATTCGAATCGATCGGGATCCGACCTTTGCGTCGGGTTTATAGCCGCAGGCGAACGTTGTCTTCGGCATCTCTTCACCGATTCAACTCAGATCTTCACCAGCTCCTCCACAGCTTTTCTCAAGCTCGAGATCGCCAATTCTTGAAGGTTCTTGGAGGCTCTTCCAAGTCAAGAGGCGGATCAAAGCAAGAAGAAGAAACTAGGGTTAGGGTTTTTGCACTCATTGTAAGCTTGTAAGCTTGTATTTCATTACCTTTCCCTTTCTTCTTGTATTGAGTCTTGTAGGGCTACTCCGCCCTTGGTAGTTACCATAAAGGAGAGTTTTATTAGTGGAGGGTGTGTGTGTAGGTGTGGATCCTTGGATTAGTCACCTCTTGTGAGGTGGATACCAAGTAAACCAACCGTGTTAGCGTTGTATGTTGTTTCTTTGTGTTTCCGCTGCCATCTCTTGAAGAAACAAGCAACGAAGCGCAACCGCCGAGCACCGAGCGAACGCGACGAGCTATTCACCCCCCCTCTAGCTACTTTTGGTCCTAACAAGTGGTATCAGAGCAAGGTTGCTCTTCACCGGAATCATCGTTAGAAGGGTCAAACATAACAAGAAAAGCTAGAGGGTGAAGAAGTTGAAGCAAATTCTTCAAGTTCAAGACTTTATCAAGCTCAACTTCAAGATGCAATTCCAAGATGGACTTGAATTTGACACAAGGGTGGCTCCACCGTACACATCCACAAGCTTCGATTCTTGGAAATCAAGAATCGAAAATTTTCTTATGATGGAGATAGAGCAATGGTTTGCTCTAATGGAAGGCTTCGAGGTTCCAAGAAATTCCAAGGGCAAGCTTCTCAAGAAAAGCAAATGGAGCTCGGAGCAAATCCAAAGGTGCGAGGCCAATGACAAAGTGACCAAGCTTTTGGTCAATTTATTGCCAAGCACCATCCTTTGCAAAATTGGAGAATTTGAAGATGCAAAGGAATTATGGAGCAAATTGGCCAAGCTTCATGAAGAGATCCCCTCCACTGTACAAGATCAAGAAGAATCCAGAGAGGGTGACTCTTTGGAGCAAGACCAAGAGGAGGATTCCGAGGTTGAGAGATGCTCAACCTCCGAAGAAGAGGAAATCCAAGAAGCTTCATCCTCAAGGGAATGCAACGAAGGGAACAAGGAGGGAGCATACTCCTTGTTTCATATTCAAGATGATGAAGCCTCCACCTCTAGGTTTGAGGGGGAGCAATCCTTGGTGACACCGGATCAAGAAGAAGGAGAAGCTTCTACATCCGGGTCAAGAGAAGAAGAGGAGGAAGAAGCTTCTACCTCCATAAGTCAAGAAAAATCAAATGGAGAAGCTTTTACATCCGGAACAAGTGTCTTCCCTACACAAGAAGGTATAAATATTTCAATTAAAAATAAAAATCATATAATATGTTTTGAGTGTAGGGAAAGTGGGCACTACAAGAGCAAGTGTCCCAAGTTGGCCAAAAAGAAGGGCCAAGTGGCACAAAAGGGCAAGGTGAAGCCCAAGGAGATCATCCCCAACACAAAGAAGAGAAAAGAGCATATTATATGCTTCTCTTGCAATCAAAAGGGGCATTACCGAAGTCAATGGCCCAAGGGGAAGAAGGTGGTCAAGGCTCAAGGAGGCACTAGTCAAGGGGGAGCCTCCAAGGTAAAGAAGAAGGTATCTTTTATTGAGCCTACCCCCTTACATTATGGTAAAAAGCATGATAGTTCTAATTTTTATCATTTTAATGTAATTTACCATAAGAATAGAAAGCATGAGGGCTTTAAGGAAAAACATGTGGCCCTACATGCCAAAACTACCCAACCTAAGGTTAGGAAGGTAGATAGACACTTGGGCGGGAACACTAAGGAAAATAGACACATGCCCAAGATAAAAAATGCTCATGGACCAAAACCTAAGGATTTAATGATAGAAAATCAAGTCTTGAGGTCAAGACTTGATAAAATGGAAAAGACCCTAAAAAGGATGGAAAATATCCTAAAAGGGCAAAATGAGCAATACCTAGGGCTAGGAGCACTTAGGTCATCTAATAGCCATAGAGGTTTGGGATACAAACCAAAGGCTAAGAAGGATGTTCCCTCTTACTATAGAGTTCCATATAGTTATGGAACAAACCCTAGGTCTAGTGGTCAAGCCAATAATACTAGGGAAGTCATCCCTAAGAGTATTTTTGCAACCAAAGTGACTAAGACTTCTAAGAAGTCTAAGAAAGCCACTAACAAGGTCACAAGGGAGGTTATCCCTAGAGTTGACCTAGAAAAAGTGACCAAGGCTTCTAAGAAGCTGAACAAGGTCACTAGGAAGGTATCTAGGGAAGTTATCCCTAGTGAATACCTAGAGCATCCAAGGAGCACCAATAGGTGTTGGGTTCCTAGGAGCATCTTCTCTACCCCATAGATGGGTTAGAAAGTGTCAACTCCGATTAGAAGGGTAGTTAACCCAACTTTGAGGAAATTGACACTCAAGGAGCATTTTCAAGGTTTTTGTTAACCTTTGAAAATGAAATGGAATTATTATTTACTCCTTGAAAGAGTAAAATGTGCCTAATGGTGAAAAATTGATTTTATCTTAAAATGGCACAAATTGGGAAAACCTTGAGAAATACCAAGTTGGGATTTTGGTATTCTCTTGGAAATTTAAGGCAATCCGGGCCTTGATTTATGTAATCACTCTTGAGGAAAAATGGAATATGCCAACATTTGAGGACGTGTTTATTTTCAATTGGCATACATTAATCAAGGGAATTAGAAATGCCAATTTAGGCTTTGGCATTTTCTTGAAGCACTTTAGGGCAATCTAGGTTTAAGTTGTAAGTTTAGCTAAGATTTTAAGGATACTTAGATAGTTAATCTAGGTATATTTTATTTATGCTAAACCTTGTCATGATTGTTTGCCCATCATATGCCATGACATCATGTCTATTTTTGCATTCATGTTTTATTATGAAAAATCCAAAAATACCATGTCATGACATTCATACATCATGTAGTTATAGGAATCTTTCTTTTGAAAGTTATTTTATTTTGATGTATGCCATAACATTATCATGCGTTAGTTTAATTCCTTGTAATT
This sequence comes from Zingiber officinale, assembly GCF_018446385.1. NCBI lineage: Eukaryota > Viridiplantae > Streptophyta > Magnoliopsida > Zingiberales > Zingiberaceae > Zingiber > Zingiber officinale. The sequence goes on from NC_056002.1 coordinate 137,433,071, forward strand.
AAGAACAAATGACATTTAACAACACTTATTAACAAGTGACATCCTAGGTGGGTGTCTAATATCTCCAAAATGCCTAGATAGATATGCATGATCCCTAGATTAGGGCAAAACCAAAATCTACATCTCACAAGACCTATAAGATGACTTGTATGTGTTTTTAGTACACATTAGATACAAGTGAGATGTTAGGATGATGAACAAAGCTCAAGATGTTGATTTAGTGCATTCTTTTGAGTTTTAGGTTCATCAAAACACATAGTTATGTGTCTTCCCATCATTGGGAAAGCTAATGTACAAGTCATGTGCATTAAGCCCAAGGAACATGGTGGGATATTGGTTTGAATATGTTTTCAAAATGTTTTTGGAAAACCTTGGTGAAGGCTATCTTTTGATAGTAATCACCATTGAATAGTTAGACACAAAACTTGAAGAAAACACTAAAAGTTTTTGCAAGTTTTCAAGTTTGTGTCAATCTTTGAAAATATGATGTATTTTCATAGAAAACTATTTTTCCTTGATAGTATATACCCTAAATAATGTCTACACAAAATTTCATGATTTTTAGATTTTTGTAGAATTTTCTAGGGGTTTCTGAAGTTGACTGAAATGGAATTTCAGCAACTATCAGAGCTCCGATCGATCCATGGATCGATTGGAGTGTCTGAATCGATCCGTGGATCGATTCGGAAGGCAAGTCTCCTGCGAGCAGAAGCTCGCTGGATCGATCAGCCGATCGATCCAGGAAGTCTTAATCGATCAGTGGATCGATTCAGAAAGGTTCAATCGATTGGAACCCAACTCTAATCGATCCAAGTTGCTGATTTTGGCTGGGAAGGTCTGATTTCAGCATCTTTGAACCACTTTGAGTCTAGGTAACCATTCCAATCCCCTAAAATACATTTGTATACATACAAAGGGTGTTTTCATGTGAAAACAAGGATGGATTGGTTAAGAAAGACTAACTTGAAGTTTAGGTTGAGGTTTGTTTCAAATTTTGAATATTTGAACCTCAAAACTTCTACATTTGGGTTTCCTAAAGTTTTAGGGATTCCAGGTCATTGTTGGTGCAATGACAGAAATTACCACCATGTCTTTAGGGGGAGGGACTCTTTAAAGACATGAAAAATTATTTTTCATGAACCTTGGAAGGTGGTTAACCTTCTTTAAAGAAAATGCTCATGTATGAGCTTTTGAACTTGAAATGGGGAGTGGATATCCTCATTATTTCAAGTGGGAACTCAAGTGGTTAGAAAATGCTCAAGGTTGGGTATTTGTCTACATTGAGGGAGAAGTTAAGGATAAATGAAGGGGATGGGACCTTCATTATCGTGTTGATCACAACGAGTGATGTTGTGAACAACTCTTCAGGGGGAGAGTCGTCAACAAATGGATTTGTTGATGTGTAACCAAAATTGGGGCATGGGTTGAGGTGTGCTCAAAGATGGGTTGATGTGTGCCAATAGGGGGAGAATGTGTGGTTTAAGTTTAGGCCTTCATTACCTATGGGGAAGGTCATAAGGGGAAAATGAAGAGCTTAACTTATGTGTTCATTACCTAGTGGCATGAAGGATGAGGCTATGGGATTAGCCTAGCTTACATGTGGGATTGTAAGTGTTATTGTGGTATTGTCAAACATCAAAAAGGGGGAGATTGTTGGTGCAACATCCCTCAGGTCAAGGTTGACCTGGTTGACCAAGCTGAGTCTTGGTTTGAGTTTAGATGTTTGACAATAAGAAATTGATTGAAGAAGAGTCAAGTAGGTCAAGGTTGACTGGATACTTGATTGGGAAGTCCTGGTGAGTGAAGCCAGGCAGAAGGAAAGTCCTGGTGAGTGAAGCCAGGCAGAAGGAAAGTCCTAGTGAGTGAAGCTAGGTGAAAGTCCTAGTGAGTGAAGCTAGGCAGATTGAAAACCCTAGTGAGTGAAGCTAGGTGAAAGTCCTGGTGAGTGAAGCCAGGTGAAAGCCCTAGTGAGTGAAGCTAGGTGAAAATCCTGGTGAGTGAAGCCAGGTGAAAGCCCTAGTGAGTGAAGCTAGGTGAAAGTCCTGGTGAGTGAAGCCAGGTGAAAGCCCTAGTGAGTGAAGCTAGGTGAAAGTCCTGGTGAGTGAAGCTAGGCAAGGGAAAATCCAGATGGATCAAGGATGATCGGACATCTGGTGTTGAGAAGTCCAAGTAGGTCAAAGGATTGACTGGATACTTGGCACGAGGAAATACAGATAGGTCAAAGGGATTGACCAGACATATGGTAGAAGTCCAAGTAGGTCAAGGGAGTGACCAGATACTTGGCATGAATAGAAAAGTCCAAGTGGGTCAAAGGGATTGACCGGACACTTGGTGAGGGAGTCCTAGCAGGTCAAGGGAATGACTAGATGCTAGGCATGATGTACCAACAGGTCAAGGTTGACCAGATGTTGGTTTGAGAGGCTTGGGACTTGGTTTTGGGCAAAAACCAAGTACTGGATCGATCAGTGGATCGATCCAAGCCTTTCCTAGTGAACAGAGAGTCTCTGGATCGATCCGTGGATCGATCCAGATGTCCCAATCGATCAGTGGATCGATTGGGACGCAGCTGCTTCGCGCGATAAGCGCTGGATCGATCCGTGGATCGATCTAGGCTTTTTCCCAGAGCACAGAGGCGCTCTGGATCGATCCGTGGATCGATCCAAAGCCTCCCCGATCGATTGGGAACATTCGAATCGATCGGGATCCGACCGTTGCGTCGGGTTTATAGCCGCAGGCGAACGTTGTCTTCGGCATCTCTTCACCGATTCAACTCAGATCTTCACCAGCTCCTCCACAGCTTTTCTCAAGCTCGAGATCGCCAGTTCTTGAAGGTTCTTGGAGGCTCTTCCAAGTCAAGAGGTGGATCAAAGCAAGAAGAAGAAACTAGGGTTAGGGTTTTTGCACTCATTGTAAGCTTGTAAGCTTGTATTTCATTACCTTTCCCTTTCTTCTTATATTGAGTCTTGTAGAGCTACTCCGCCCTTGGTAGTTACCATAAAGGAGAGTTTTATTAGTGGAGGGTGTGTGTGTAGGTGTGGATCCTTGGATTAGTCACCTCTTGTGAGGTGGATACCAAGTAAACCAACCGTGTTAGCGTTGTATGTTGTTTCTTTGTGTTTCCGCTGCCATCTCTTGAAGAAACAAGCAACAAAGCGCAACCGCCGAGCACCGAGCGAACGCGATGAGCTATTCACCCCCCTCTAGCTACTTTTGGTCCTAACAAAAAGTAGGTACTGGTGGCGAGAAGGAGGCCGACAACAGTGCTGTTACCTAGGCGGCCGATAGCTGAGGCTTCTAGTGGTAGGCTAGGCGGCAACGACACAAAAAGGGAGGGGTGTCTCCTTCCTTTGGGCAACGACAAGCTAGAGAGGGAGAGGGAGAGGGAGAAAACCTAAGACAATAATTGCCTTTCTATTCTCCTATGGAGGGGTATTTATTCACCTTCATTTGGGTTGGAAGAGCAAGTTCAAACCCATAACCAATAAGCCAACCCAAACCATTAACAATAAGCTTGGTTCAATAAACCAAACCAATTTAGTTTAAAACCAAACCAACTTTAGTTCACAACTAAACCAAACCAATTTTGGTTAATTACTAAGCCAACCAGAATCCAACTCGCCTACAAGAAGCATGCCCCACTTCTCCTTTCGATCCAATAAATATCTTCCATATTTGTCCTTCATCTGGTTCTACTAGACTTAATCTCTCTCGATCCGTGAATCTTATTCTCAAAATTGTTTTACATTTTTTGGATATACTCGTAGTGCTATGACCTTAGGTTCCCAATTATGTTGGTCGTCCATAATTAACCATTAATTATGAATCGATCACAAGTGACAACTAGTAGTAAATCATGATCTCCAATTGACCTAAAAAATCACAGTTGATCCCAAAATAATTCTGAACCCTTCAATAGTTACAGTCATTAATGCACTTGTTCCTTTCACGCATCTTATACTTATTTAGTTTAAGACATGGTCTATGTGTCAATCCCCACTACACTGACTAGATACACCTAGCCCAAATAATAGTTTCTTATCCTATGGATTCAAATTACTCAAATATTTGTCCAAGAAATCATCTTCTTGACATATATTATTTTGGCCAAATACTTACAAGTAATAATCCTGGCAAGATGCCTTATGGTATACATCTCATTTATCAAAGGAGTCATGAATCCTTTTTGGGCTATTCAAATGTTTTCGAGCATATTGACTTATACCCAATCTTTCCATACTTGTATCTCCTAGGAGATGTTTACTAAAATGTCAAAGTATAAATATTCATGATCAAGATGACTTTAGTACCTCAAGTCTAAGGAAACTTGCACTTGAGTTGCAATGAGATCTTTATCGACATGTAGAGAATCATATGAAGTCTTATAGAAGGTCACATTCAGTGAACTAGTTACCTTTAACCATCATCCATATGTTAACTCCTAATATCCTAATATTTTCAGCTAGTGAGTACCGACTGCTTGGATAAACTGAGCATAATATATGCTAGTCTTACAGAATTAATAATTTCCAATTTCAATAATTCTTCGACTAGAGAATATTTCAATATGTATAAAATTACACATGGAGAGATACCAACTAATTATGATTCAATCAAAATTTCTCTCATACTATGTATTTTATTATGGACTTCATTAATTGAGTTTAAAATTAATATCATATACATATAGAATACACACTCAAATAAGGAATTTTATTTATTCAATAAATAATATAATATCTAAAGTGATTGTTTTAGGACACTCTCAAATATAACATACTCCTGCACCTAATGCCAATCACCTTAGTATCGTAGACTGGACACAACGTGACTCTCAAATTTACTTTGTGGTAGAGCCTTTGTCAAAGGATACGCTAGGTTCTTTTCAGTGTTTTTTTTAAATTTGTATTTCTCTCCTACTTATGATCTCCCTTATCAAATGATAGCAGTTAAGCACATGTTTAGATCATTGATGAGACCGCGAAGCACATGTTTAGATCGTTGATGAGACCTTAGTTCCTTAGCCTGTGTAATGACCACATTGTTGTCACAATAAACCGATAATATTTTTGCAATGACCCCATTATTGTCGCAATAAATTTTTAATTTGTATTTCTCTCCTACTTATGATCTCCCTGATCAAATGATAGCAGCAAAACACATGTTTAGATCATTGATGAGACCTTGGTTCCTTGGCTTGTGCAATGACCCTATTGTTGTCGTAGTAAACTGGTAATATTTTAACAATACTTGAAACAACACCAAGTTTAGTGATAAACTTCTTGATCCAAATTGCTTCCTTTACTACTTCAGAAGCTGTAATGTATTCCACCTTAATGGTAGAATTAGCAACAGTTTCCTATTTAGAAATTTTCCAATTTATTACATCTCCATTTAGAGTGAATATGTATCCAGTTTGAGACTTAGAATTATCTTTTTCCATCTGGAAGCTAACATCAGTATATGTAACGACCCGGCCCTTTGGCCTCTTGGGCGGCCCTTGCGGCGGCCCACTGGCGGCCCTTATGTCGTCGGGCCATTTGGCGACCTCTAATGTCGTCGACCGACGACCCTTTGGCCGTGTCGTTACTCACTAGGACTTTCCACCCCTGGCTAGTGGATTTTTGCCACCCCCAGGATTCGAACTCTAGACCTCCAGGCTTAAGTACTAGAGTTTATGAATCCTGGTAGCTAACGACCTGACCCTTTGGCCTCTTGGGCGGCCCTTGAGGCGACCCACTGGCGGCCCTTATGTTGTCGGCCCATTTGACGACCTCTCATGTCGTCGACCGACGACTCTTTGGCCGTGCCGTTACTCACTAGGACTTCCCACCCCTGGCAATGGATTTTTACCTCCCCCAGGATTCGAACTCTAGACCTCTAGGCTAAGTAGTAGAGTTTATGAATCCTGGTAGCCAAGTGAGCGCCGCTCACTTGGCTACCAGGATTCATAAACTTTATTGTAACGACCCGGCCCTTTGGCCTCTTGGGCGGCCCTTGCGGCGGCCCACTGGCGGCCCCTTATGTCGTCGGCCCATTTGGTGACCTCTAATGTCGTCGACCGACGACCCTTGGCCGTGCCGTTACTCACTAGGACTTTCCACCCCTGGTAGTGGATTTTTGCCTCCCCCAGGATTCGAACTCTAAGCCTCCAGGCTTAAGTACTTAAGCCTGGAGGTCTAGAGTTCGAATCCTGGGGGAGGCAAAAATCCACTGGCCAGGGGTGGAAGTCCTAGTGAGTAACGGCACGGCCAAGGGTCGTCGGTCGACGACATTAGAGGTCGCCAAATGGGCATAAGGGGTCGCCAGTGGGCCGCCACAAAGGTCGCCCAAGAGGCCAAAGGGCCGGGTCGTTACAATAAAAAGGCACTCACTTGGCTACCAGAATTCATAAACTCTAGTATTTAAGCCTGGAGGTCTAGAGTTCGAATCCTAGGGGAGGCAAAAATCCACTGGCAAGGGTGGAAAGTCCTAGTGAGTAATGGCACGGCCAAGGATCGTCGGTCGACGACATTAGAGGTCGCCAAATGGGCCGACGACATAAGGGGCCGCCAGTGGGCCGCCGCAAGGACCGCCCAAGAGGCCAAAGGGCCGGGTGGTTATAGTATACCCATGTATTACCATATCACCATCTCTATATACTAAAAATACATCCTTAGTTCTTCCCAAGTGTTTAAGAATTACCTTAACAACCACCCAGTGATTCATTCCTAGATCCTATTGATATCTGTTCATAACACTCAAAGTATACGATACATCGGGCCTAGTACATAACATAGCATATATGAGCGATCTTATAGCCGACACATATGGGATCTGACTCTTACACATCCTCTCATCTTGTGTGCTCGGACACATTGACTTTGAAAGGTGAATCCCATCTCATAGGAAGAAAACTTTTCTTGAATTTTTCCATGTTAAACTGTTTTAACACTTTATCTATGTATTAGAATGTAAAAGACCAAGCAACTTTCTTGATCTATCTCTATAGATCTTAATTCTAAGGATATAGGTTGATTCTCCCAAATCTTTCATGGAGAACATTTTGGACAACCAAAATTTAACCAACTGTAGAATAAACACATTATTTTCTATGAGCAATATGTCATCTGTCGGTTAGTCCTAGGAAAACCGTACCGGCTCCACTGTACAAAAAATTTGTACAAGTGTCGAACCTTTCCTTTAATAACCTATTGTGTTCTTTAGAAGTTAAATTAGGAATCGCAGACGGAACTTAACATCATTGATTCCAAATTTAACTTATCTGTTCTTAATGGTTTAAATTTGAATTGCAAGCGAAACTTAACACTATTGATTCAAATCCACCTATGTTATTAATTCCATTAAATATTAATTTCCAAAATTGGCTTTCAGGACTGCATGGCGAGACACATGACCTTCTTGGATATGGGAGCAACCACCACCGCCTTGACAAAGCCTTTTAAGGAAAGCTAATATTTAATTTCCTTAAATAACTCTAGGTTAACCAAAAAGAACAATCGAATCAAAAATTCGAAAACAAAGAAAACACAAATTCGAAACAAATTTGAAAACTCTAGAATCATATACCTCTTGTGTTTGGTATTTCCAAAAATAACTATACAAAGAAAACTAGTATGATGCGGAAAACAATTACTAGTTATACCTTTCTTTGTAAGCAAATAACCTCTTGATCTTCTATCATATTCCTCTTTTTATCCCGAACGTTGTGTGGGTAATGATCTACCGAGATGAGAATCCACCTAAGCCACCTTCTTCTCCAAGCAAGATTCAACCATCACAATAGCTCCATGAAAGGATGAGGTTCGACCACCACCAAGCTCCAAGGGATGCTTCCTTTCTCTCCTTCTTCTCCAAGCTAGAATCCGGCCACCTTCAAGCTCCATGAGATGATGAGGCTCGGCCAATGAAGAAGAAAGAAAAGGAAGAAGAGAAAACTTCTATTGCCGGCCACACCAAGGAAAAGGAGAGAAAAAGAATAGAGTCGTTAGCCATGAAGGCACCTCTACCCCCTCTTTTATAATCCTTGGTCTTGGCAAATAAGGAATTTTAAATAAAAACTTCCTTAATTCTCTTTCCATGAAAAAGAAAATTTATTTAATTAAAAATAATTTTCTCTTCTCACATTACATGGCCGGCCACATTAAAGCTATAAAAAAGGAGAGTTTTAATTAAAACTTCCTAATTTGTCTCCAGAAATTTATAAAAATTTCTCCAAAATTTTTTTCCCTTCATGGTGGTTTGTAAAAAGGAAATTTTATAAATTAAAATCTTTCTTTTAAACATGTGGATAAAAAGAAAGTTATATCTAAAAATTAAAATCTCTTTTAATCTACAAATAAGGAAAGATATCAAATCTTTTCTTAATCTTTTGTAGAAGCTTTATAAAAGAAATATTTAATTTTTAAACTCTCTTTTAAATTATGAACATGGTTAAAAAAAGAAAGTTTTCTCAAAATTAAAATCTACCTTTCAATCTACAAATAAGGAAAGATTTCAAATCTTTTCTTAATCTTTTGTAGAAAGCTATAAAGGAAAGATTTAAATTTCAAACTCTCTTTTAAAGCCATGATATCCACATAAAAAATAATTTTAATAAAAATCCCTTTTTAATATGATGTGGCCAGCCACCTAAGCTTGGGCTCCAAGCAATTGGCCGGCCACCTTAAGGCTCAACCTTTAGGCTTGGCCAGCCCTAAGCTTGATCTTCAAGCTTGGCTTGGCCGGCCCCTATAGGTTGGGTAAGAAGTGAGTATGTGGTGGGTATAAATCTCTATATACAAGAGGCTATGATAGGGACCGAGAGGAGGAATTGGTTTTGGTCTTCCGATAAAATTAAGCTTCCCGTGTTCGCCCCGAACACACAACTTAATTTCATCAATAATAATTCATTCCACTAAAGAACTATTATTGAACTACCGCACCAATCCCAAATTACATTTTGGGATCCTTCTTATTATGAGTGTGTTAGTCTCCCTGTGTTTAAGATGTCAAATGACCACTAATTAAATGAGTTACTGACAACTCACTTAATTAATATCTTAGTCCAAGAGTAGTACCACTCAACCTTATCATCATGTCGGACTAAGTCCACCTGCAGGGTTTAACATGACAATCCTTATGAGCTCCTCTTGGGGTCATTCTCAACCTAGATTACTAGGACACAGTTTTCTTCTATAATCAACAACACACACTATAAGTAATATCATTTCCCAACTTATCGGGCTTATTGATTTATCGAACTAAATCTCACCCATTGATAAATTAAAGAAATAAATATTAAATATATGTGCTTGTTATTATATTAGGATTAAGAGCACACACTTCCATAATAACTGAGGTCTTTGTTCCTTTATAAAGTCAGTATAAAAAGAAACGACCTCTAATGGTCCTACTCAATACACTCTAAGTGTACTAGTGTAATTAAATAGTTAAGATAAACTAATACCTAATTACACTACGACCTTCCAATGGTTTGTTCCTTTCCATCTTGGTCATGAGCTATTGTTTATAATTTATAAGGTACTGATAACATGATCCTCTGTGTGTGACTCCACACACCATGTTATCTACAATATAAATTAATTGAACAACTACATTTATCATAAATATAGACATTTGACCAATGTGATTTTTATTTCTAGATAAATGTTTATACCAAAAGCTAGGCTTTTAGTATACATCCTAACATCATCAACGTATTGTTGGTGCAGGGAGTACTAGACGATCGAACCAGAGTTTTGATAATGACAAAAGGTTCAAAAGTTAAGATGTATTGTTATCTAACAAGTATGAAAAAGGTTACAGGAAAGTCCTAAGTTGTCTTAGGCAAAAGTCCTAGTGGATTCTAGGTAGGTGGAAAGTCCTAGCTACGGTTAGGTATCGAAGTCCTGGTCTGGGTGACTGGACAAAGCCTTGGCAGGTCAAGAATGTTGGGTGAAATCCTAGTGTCGAGGACACTACGTGAAAATCTTGGGGTCGTGGACACCAGGTAGAAGACTGGACGGATTAGGGATCAGACATATAGCATGAAGTCCTGACATTTTGGACGCTGAGCAAAAGTTTAGACAGTCTAGAGGACCGGTCTAGCAAAAGATAAACTCTCCTGAGAGGAGTAGGTGAGGACGCATTTCCCATTGAGGTAATAGTAGGCATCGGTTATGTTGGTGTGGGAAGCATCCGACGATCGAACATAGGTTTTGATAATGGCAAAGGGATTCAAACTTAAGATTCCTTGTTATCTAACGTGCTTAAATGAGGTTTCAGGAAAGTCCTAACTGTGATTAGGCAGGTGAAAACCCTAGGGGGTGGTAACCCTAGATCCTAGGGGGTGGTAACCCTAGGTGAAGGAAAACCTTAGGGGGTGGTAACCCTAGGTCCTAGGGGGTGGTAACCCTAGGTGGAGGAAAACCCTAAGGGGTGGCAACCTTAGGTCCTAAGGGGTGGTAACTTTAGGTGGTGAAAATCCTAAGGGGAGATAACCTTAGGTCCTAAGGGGAGGTAACCCTAGGTGGAGAAAAACCCTAGGGGACGGTAACCCTAGGTCTTAGGGGGTGGTAACCCTAGGCAGAAAGTCCAGTCGGTCTGGAGGACTGAACTGGCATCAGGTAATCTCTCCTGAGGGGAGTAGGTGAGGACGCGTTCCCCGCAGAGGGAACAATAGGCGTCAGGTCGACCTAGGGTTTCCGGTTGGAAATCCGAAGTCAGACCCGGACAGTTTTGTCAATCACTTTATTTATCATGTTTATATCTGTTCTAACTATGTCTTGCAGGGTATGTTATTGTTTTGGGACTAACGTGTCTTGCATGTATAAAAGGAACAAGCTAAGCCTCAGATGAACAGTGTCCGAGGTGCCTCCATGGAGCTTGGAGGTGCCTTAGGTGCAAGGCTAGAGTTGGCTGCGAAGTGAGCTTAGAGGCGCCTTAGAAGACAGTGGAGGCGCCTTGGACTGCTTCTTGGAGGCGCCTCCATGGGGCATTGGAGGCGCCCTCAAGCGGATAAGAGGCAGCGGTGAGAGCTCATCGACAGCGAGGATTACGGGATAAAACTTCGGGTTGGAGGCGCCTCCATGGGGCGTTGGAGGCTCCCTCAACGAAGTATTTAAGTAGGTCTCGAGGCAACAGCAAGAGAATCAATTCTCAAGCGACCTTTCTCCTGTGTACTGCTAACAAGACGACCAAGAAGTGCTACGACAAGTTACCGACGACCCGAAGCTGCGATTCTTCAATCTTTTGTTGTCGGTATTATATTTCAGTTTATTTTATTGTAATCCTTATTGTACTTCAGTTGTAATATTTCTTGATATTATAGTTGTTGTCCATCAAAAGCGACCAACGATCGCAGGCCTTGGAGTAGGAGTCTCTACAGGCTCTAAACCAAGTAAATACTTGTGTTCGCGTTTGTTATCTTTTATTTCTGCTGCTTTAACTCGATAGTTTTACGAATCCGAAATGTGAAAAAGCCACGAGCACTATCCCTCCCCTCTAGCGCTTCTCGATCAAACAGGTTAGACCTAGGATTTCTAAGAAATCCAAAAGTCAAAATCGAATAGTCCGGAGACTGTCAAACATTTAATTAATCATATTTTATTGTGCTAACTTTATTTTATAGGGTATATTTTGTATTTGGACTAATATACCTTGTAGGAAATGGAAAACACAAAAAAAAGTTTTAGATGAAGAGTGTTGGAAGGTGTCTTCCATGCGGCTAAAGGTGCCTCCAATGAACAATATTCAAGGCGCCTTCCATGTATTTAAAGGCACCTTCAAAGGGATAAACTTATCAAAAAGCGGAAGTTATCATATCTGACGCTGAGGGGATAAGTGTCCCAGCTGGAGGCGCCTTTAAGGGGGTTGAAGGCGCCTTCAATATCCCATAAAAGGCTAGTTCGAGCAAAGGGATGGACACAACTTGAATTCACGACTACTCTCTTACGTGCTGCTCTGAAGATGATCTAACGAATCCGTAACGCTGCGCTGACAACCAGAAGCTTGCAATTTCAACACCATCGTTGTTGGTATATTGTAATTAAATTACTACACTTGTAATTTTGCTACTTGTAAAGAGTTTTCAAAATTATAGTGATTGCCCAATGAAGGTGATCAACGATCGTGGGCCTTCGAGTAGGAGTCGTATAGGCTATGAACTAAGTAAAACTTGGTTTTGTTAGCGTTGTTTCTCTTTTCTTTCTTTCCGCTGCGTTATTCTCTATTTTTCGAAAAGTGTGAAAAAACCACGATCCTACACATATAACACTGGAAACACGACTGTACTCCCACTAACTTTCATGTACATGCAGGGTTCATCTGGATTTTGTGAGAAATCAAACTCTTTGATTATCTCATCAAAATAGATGTTCCAACTCGTGGATGTTTGCTTCAGTCTATAAATGGATCGTTGAAGCTTGCATTATTTGGCTTTGTCAACCAATGTGAAACCCTCATATTGTATCATATACACATCTTTAAACATATTTCTATTAAGGAAAGTTATTTTTACATCCATTTTTCATATTTCATAATCATAATGAGTTACAATGGCTAGGAGTATCCGAATGGATTTAAGTATGACTACTGGTGAAAAGGTTTTTGATAGGATCGAGTAGCGTGATAGAGGGGGGGGGGGGGTGAATATCGCGTTCTTTTAAAGCTAATCGTTTCTTGGAATTCAAAGTCGTGCACAGCGGAAAGTAAATAGAGATAGTTTGTTTACTTCGTTCGGAGCCTAGCTCGACTCCTACTCGAAGGCCCGCGATCCTTGATCGCACCGATGGGCAAAACACTAAAACTCTTCTCTCCGAAGTCCTCAGAGAGAAGCAGATCGTATAGATACAATAGAATAAGATAGTAATAAGTCTACTATCTTATTTGCAATTAAGTGAAAAACAAAATATATATACCGACAAATGAATCGAAGATTTAGCGTAGGTCGGTGCTTTCGAATGACGCAGCTTGCTGTACTGATGAAGATGAGTCACTTGCAGAGCAGTAACTTGTGATCAGAAAAGTTATTTTTGGCCTCTGACTTCGAGCCTCAATTTATAGGTGCACTGAGGTTCGGTCGACCGAACCAGCTCCGATCACCCACAGCTGGAGTCTGACGCTGGCTCGTAAATTCTGCATTAACTGGCCTTCAATGGTTCGGTCGACCGAATAAGGTTTTTCCTTGTTCGCTAAAATCTGCCGAGATCACCCTTTAATGTTGATTAAATGCTGATTGGATCGGTCGACCGATCTCCAAGTTCGGTCGACTGATCAGCTTCTATTTCCTTTGCTGCTGATCGGTGTTGATAATTTGTCCTGTGCTGAGTCACTATGGTTCGGTCGATCGATCTTCTGGTTCGGTCGACCGATCAAGCTTTTGACCGGACTGAACTCTGCTTTGCCTGATTTGAACTGATCTCTGGTCTAAGTTCAGTTGGTTCGGTCGACCAATCCTCCTGTTCGGTCGACTGATCAGGCCGAATCTGCAAAACAGAGTTTAAACAATATTCCTGCAAAACAAGTGTTAGCACAGTAATATAATGCATGAGTAATAAAGACAGTAGAGCTGTCTTGATCTCAACTTGGAAACCTTCCCGGTTTCTTCAGTTGGATCAGCGACCTAAGGTTGTTCCCTCTGGGAACCCGACCTCACTGTCGCTCCTCCAGTTTGCTTACCTCAACCTACCTGCCAAACTTTGATCCTCCAGATCCAGTTTGAACTTTTCACTCAGCCTTGATCGGCTCCCCAGGACTTTTCTCTTGATCTTCAGTCCTTCAGACTTCTCGATCTTACCACCAAGCATTGGGTCCTCTTGACCTGCTTGGACTTGCACCTAGGTTCCACGATCTGCTAAGACTTTTCTGCCTAGTCTCCAGCTAGGACTTTTCCGGTTGAGTAAACATCCTGCACACTCAGTCAACTTGTTAGATCATAACAAGACTTAACTTGAACCTTTGACAACATCAAAACTCAGGTTTGATTCTGGTGCATCTTGCACCAACAATCTCCCCCTTTTTGATGTTTGGCAACCAAGGTTCAAAGTTAAGTTAAACATATGCAACTAGTAAATAAACAAGCAATTTCAATTCTTATTTCTCCCCCTGAAATAATCATCTCCCCCTGAATTCACTATCTCTCCCCCTTTAACACACATCAAAATTAGGGGAAGTCAAAAAACTAAACATAGAACATAAGAAAGTCTAACATTTTGAAAATGAGGAAAGATTAAATAAGTAAAGAGAAGTAAAACTTTTTTTGTAAAGGAAAACTAACTGTTCAAAAATATACTAAGTTTTGAAATGATAGCTGATCTTGTCCGAATGCTGAACCAACGGACGCTGGGCACATGGCGCTCCCCTACTGCTGATGTGGGTCTCCGACTAACTGCACGATGCTCCGGCAATCCTGTAACCAAACCGAGCCGGGGGGGGGAGGTGTCCCGACGACGGCCCTCCGACGCTCAAGTTAGGCGAAAGAATAAGAAAGTGGCTTAGAAAATGTAGACTTGCGTACCTCCGGTTAAAGAAGTGGAGGCCTTATATATACCTCTCGAAGGAGCCTGGGCACACCAATCGAAGCAATCACCTGCTTTCGAGCATGCCTAGGTGTGGGCCTGTCAGAAGGGCATCCATAAGACCATACTGTTGATACAATCACCTGCTTTCGACCATGCCTAGGTGTGGGCCTGTCAGAAGGGCATCCATAAGGCCATACTGCTACTGTATCAACCTTTCCGTGACGTGATGGTGGGGCCTTTAATAGTGTCATCTTGCGTACAGTCTAATCATCATGCCTTTGCTGACATACCATATCCCGAGCCGAGCGAATAGGCCACTCGGCTAACCACTGTTCCCTCGCCACGATTCCGGCCGAGCGGACACCTCCGCTCGGCCACTCTGTCCTCGGCCTAGCGGACACCTCCGCTCGGCCACTCGACTCCGGTTCTCCTGCTTTGGCGTCGGAAACCCAAACCTTTGGCTGGGTAATCTCTGGTTTCACTCGGACGGGACCCCATCTGTGGGTCCCCCATTCTTACCGCCGGATCACTTGCCTCCCCTTCAAGTCTAGTCGAAGGAGGCAGTGAGTCCGACTGACTGGACTGTGTGTCCGAGCGGGCGGTCGTCGCCTTATCGCTACTGTTGATATCCCTTGAGCCGTTCGGCCCTCATGCCAAATTTAGCCGCTCAGCTCTTCGCTTTGTATGCCTTGGCGCCCAACGTGGATGTTTGCTTATCTAAATCCTCTTGAAAATCGCGCAAGTCTTTTTCATTAAGCCGAAGCATGCGCGGTATGAGCGCATTAATTGCGCTCGGTAACAGAGCGCCACGTGGCTCGTCTCTAGTGGCGGTGATGCTCCGTACGATGGGACGCCCTTTGTTTTGAAATGAACGGCTAGATGATGACCTCGTCTCTTGTGCCCTGCATCCGACGGACGAGGCTAAGCGGTCTCGTTTGTATAAAGCCCTCGTTCTGGCCTTCACGCCGCACTCTCTGTTTCATCGCGCGTCCTCTGTCAAAGCTGCCTGCTGCTAGCTTACTCCGGCGACTCCCAGTGCTTGCTTTCCGGCGGTTTTTGAGTTCCTGGGGATTCTTTCCTTTGATCTTCCCTCAGTAAGCTTTTTCTCTTCTCTCGTCCCCTTGTTTCCGAGTATTGCTAGGCTTCCTTCCCTTCTTTAGTCATGGCGAGCACTTCTGCACCCACTACCGAGGTTCACGGTCCGTGGTATATGAGTATGGAGAGTAGGTTCGATGAGGAGCGCGTCCGGCGCGTTGTTAGGACCTACGGGATCCCGAACGACCATGAAATAGTTGTAACCGGCCCGACCGACCGGCCCCATAACCCGCCGATCGGTACCCTTTGTTTTTTTCTGGACCAATTCCAGGGCGGCCTTAGATTTCCTACCCATCCATTTATTTTGGAAGTTTGTAATTATTTCCGCATCCCGCTCGGCCAACTTGTGCCGAATTCCTTTAGGCTACTGAGCGGGGTGGTTGTCCTCTTTAGGTTGCACAGTATCCCACTTGACCCCAAAATATTCCACTACTTCTTCTACCCCAAACAATCCGAATTGGGTACTTTTATTTTCCAAAGTAGAATAGGCTTCAAATTTTTTGAGAACATGCCGACCTCCAACAAGCACTGGAAGGAGTTCTTCTTCTATATATGACTTCCCGAGCGGCCAGCATTCCGAACCAAATGGCAGACCGCTGTGCCGACCCAGCCGGAGCTCGGCAAATTCAGAAGCAATCCGGCCTACCTTCATGCGGCAAACTGCTTGTCCGGTCAGCGGTACAAAATCGACCAGTTGCTTCTCAAGGGGGTGTTGTACATTTTTGGATTATCTCCCGTTCGGGCCAATCTCCCCTACCGCATGGGTAAGGACTCTTTACTCCCTTCGCCTTTTTTGTCTAACTGATTTTAATTTCTTCCACTGCAGCTGAAGTCATGTGGCGCTCCAAGGCTACCGATCATCTGAAATTGAAGGCCGTGGAAATTGAGGCGGCTACCAAAAAAGAACTCGCCGAGCGGGGTCTTATCCCCAGCCGCCCGGCAGCTGCAGGAGAGGGGGGGACGCAATCCGCCCCTGAAACAGAAGTTACCCAATCCGCTTCAACGGAGGTGGAGACGGATCCTGTTTCCTCGGCCCCCGCCGGATTCACCTGGAAGCTCGTGAAACGTCGAAGAGGCCTTCCGCCGACCCAAGAGGGCGAACCACAGGCGCCGATCGAGATCGCTTCGCCAGATCGCACGCCGTCGCAGATCGGGACCCCCGTGGCCTCGCCCACCGCACAGCCCTCTGGCTCTCCTCCACGGACTCATCGTCGCTTACGACGGTTGGGCGAAACTTCAACCATAGGGAGTCCTCGGGACAGGTGAGGAAGTGTCGGCCGACCACCCGACCATCAAGACTACCCTTCGATTCCCATCGGAGGAATATTTATTATCGTCGATCGGCCATCAAGCCCCATTCATGAAATAACCTTGACGGGTCCGCTCGCCAAACTTTCGAGGCGCCTGATTCGGATGGCCCTCATATGCCATGGCTCGGCGATAACCACATCGGCGAGCCACTCGGTAGGTTCATTTTCTTCCGTGCCATGCTCTGTTCGGTTCTGATTTTATTATTTCCCTTACAGCATGGGGTGAGCAAATCGCCACTAGCCATCGGTTGGGAGCTGGAGGATTTCATGGAAAAACTCCAAGTTTCGGGGTCCATCGGATAAGCCCGCGAGGCCGAACAGAAGAAGGCCGCCGACCTGGCTACAGAGGTGGCTCGACTTGAAGGCTTGGTGAAGAAGCGCGACGAAGACGTGAAGCGCGCCAGTAGCTGGAAGAAGCGGGCGATCACTGATCTGGACAAGATGAAAGTTGAAGTCCGAGCCCTAGATCAGCGATCTAAGGAGCTGGAAGCCCAACTAACTGCCGAACGGGATGGGCGCTCAGCTGAACGCACTAAAGCGGAGGTGGACCAAAAAGTTCTCCAAGATTCACTAATTGCCTCCCGGGCGGCGCTCAGAAAGTACAAGGAAGGGGAGCCGAGTCGTCTGGCTGCTGCACGTCAAGATTACCTCCGCTCGGAGAGGTTTGGAACGAAATTTGGCGGCAGCGTCTCTTCAACCTTTGCCGAGGCTGTTAAGGTCACTATGGCCTACTTGAAGAAGGGTGGCCACCTTCCTGCGGGAATGCACATTCCCGCCTCCGATCTGGCGGCCATGACAGACGACATTCCGGACGGTTTCTTCAACTTCGAAGACCCCGAGTGAAGAGTGTTCCTCGTCTCTATCTTGTTTTTGTGTTTCTTACGCCCAGCGCAACTTTTTGTACTTGCCGTTTGACATGCTTTCCCTTAAATGCAATTATGTCTTTGCTTGCGTCTTCCTGATCATTATCCATAATATTCTTCTGTTTGCTTAACGTTTATGCTTAGAGTCAGTCATGCTCTAAGTGTTCTCCGTCACGCGGCCGATCAGCTTAACCCATTAAATAAAGTCCGAGCGGGAGGGCCTACTTGCTCTGCACGTATCTAGCCTGTGTGAAGTCAACAAACGCCAAGTATCGAAGGACCAACGCCCGAGCGGGCCTAAATGTTTTAATACTTGTGGTTTCCACGGTTTCTTATTCTCTGATATTCGTTCGTCCGCCCGGGGTATTTATAGTCGCCGGACTGACTCTCGATTTTTAACGATGGTGCTCGTCGATTTTCCGCTCGGTTTTTATAGACACCGGCTCGTCTCCCGGTTTCCCGGCCGGAGGGTTTATAGACGCCGGACCGTCTCTCGATTT
Organism: Zingiber officinale; assembly: GCF_018446385.1. Taxonomy (NCBI): domain Eukaryota; kingdom Viridiplantae; phylum Streptophyta; class Magnoliopsida; order Zingiberales; family Zingiberaceae; genus Zingiber; species Zingiber officinale. The sequence continues at coordinate 137,451,337 of NC_056002.1, forward strand.
TTAACGACGGAGCTCGTCGGTCTTCTGCTCGGGGATTTATAGACGCCGGCTCGTCTCCCGGGTTCCCGGCCGGAGGGTTTATAGACGCCGGACCGTCTCTCGATTTTTAACGACGGAGCTCGTCGGTCTTCTGCTCGGGGATTTATAAACGCCGGCTCGTCTCTCGGCGGTTATTTAATGGCGGCCGGCGCGGCTCTCGATTTTTAACGACGGAGCTCGTCGGTCTTCTGCTCGGGGATTTATAGACGCCGGCTCGTCTCTACGGTTTAACGTCTGGGCTAGACGGTCTTCCGCTCGGAGGGTTTATAGACGCCGGCTCGTCTCTACGATTTAACGTCTGGGCTAGACGGTCTTCCGCTCGGAGGGTTTATAGACGCCGGCTCGTCGCTACGGTTTAACGTCTGGGCTAGAAGGTCTTCCGCTCGGAGGGTTTATAGACGCCGGCTCGTCTCTACGGTTTAACGTCTGGGCTAGACGATCTTCCGCTCGGAGGGTTTATAGACGCCGGCTCGTCTCTACGGTTTAACGTTTGGGCTAGACGGTCTTCCGCTCGGAGGGTTTATAGACGTCGGCTCGTCTCTATGGTTTAACGTCTGGGCTAGACGGTCTTCCGCTCGGAGGGTTTATAGACGCCGGCTCGTCTCTACGGTTTAACGTCTGAGCTAGACGGCCTTTAAGGCTAATTTTGACGTTTCCGTTTGGCGAAGCTTTTTGCCATCCTTTTTATCACTTTTGCTTCCTGCATTATGAGGATATAAGCTAACAGAAAATATACAAAGAATTAGCGCCATATTACACCACTTTGCTTCCTGCACGTGGCCTTCGGTCCTCGAGCGTTTGGCTCGACTAATTTACCACCGGCCGAACGGATCGGGGCCTTCGGTCTTCGAGCGCTTGGCTCGACCAATTTACCTCCGGTCGAACGGCTCGGGGCCTTCGTTCCTCGTTGACGATGCCTTATATTTGTTCTCTTGATTTTTCATTTCTGCATTTCAAGTATTCAGTCGAAAAAAGTACACAGGATGATTTACATTGACACACCTTTCACCTCGCCCGGTAAGGCTGGAGGTGGTTCGCGCTCCACGACCTATCTAGCTGCCGACCGTCCTCTTCCTCCAAATAATACGCGCTCGAGCGGAGCTTTTCGATGATTTTGAAGGGACCTGCCCACGGAGCTTCTAGCTTGCCGACGTCGTCGACCGGCTTGACTTTCTTCCAGACAAGATCGCCGACCTGGAATGATCTGGGAATGACGCGCCGGTTGTAGTTTTGCTTCATCCGTTGCCGGTACGCCATCAACCGAACGGATGCCTTGGCTCGCTCCTCGTCAACCAAATCTAGCTCCATGTTCCTCCGCTCGGCGTTGCCTTCATCGTAACATTGGACCCGGACGGACTCGACGCCGACTTCAACCGGAATGACCGCTCGCGCCGTACACGGATGAAAAGGTGTGGCGTTCCTTCCTTAGGAGTCGTTCGGATGGCCCATAAACCCGGCACTTCATCCGCCAACTTCCTCCCAAGTGGTCGAGCCGAGTGCGGAGAATTTCCCGATTGGCTACTTCGGTTTGATCGTTGCTTTGGGGGTAAGCCACGGACGTGAAGTGTTGCTCGATGCCGTAGCTTTTGCACCAATCTTCTAGCACCTTCCCTGTGAATTGTCGCCCATTGTCGGAAACCAATCGGCGAGGGATACCGAACCTACAGATGATGTGTTGCCAGATGAATTTTTTGACCATCTGTTCGGTGATCCTGGCTAGCGGCTCGGCCTCCACCCACTTAGAAAAATAATCGACCGCCACCAGCAAAAATTTCCTCTGCCCGGTCGCCATCGGAAATGGACCCACAATATCCATTCCCCATTGATCGAACGGACATGAAACGGTTGATGCTTTCATCTCCTCTGCCGGTCGGTGGGAGAAGTTGTGATACTTCTGGCACGAAAGGCACGTAGATACTGTCCGAGCGGCGTCTATTTGTAAGGTCGGCCAAAAGTATCCAGCTAGCAGGATCTTCTTAGCTAGTGATCGTCCGCCCGGATGTCCTCCACACGATCCTTGATGTACCTCTTGGAGGATGTAAGCCGAGTCTTCCGAGCTCACGCATTTCAACAGTGGGCGAGAGAAAGCATTCTTGTAGAGCTGATCGCCGATGAGTGTGAACCGACCGGCCCTCCTCTGGAGCAGTTGGGTTTCATCCCGATCGGCCGGTGTGGCGCCCGAGCGCAAAAACTCCGTGATGGGTGTCCTCCAGTCGTCCGGAAACATGAGGCCTTCCATCCGGTCAACGTGTGCCACCAAAGATACTTGTTCAATTGGCTTCGGGATAATGACCGGTGTTATAGAACTTGCTAGTTTGGCCAACTCATCGGCTGCCTGGTTCTCCGTTCGGGGAATCTTCTGAATAAGAACCTCTCGGAAATTAGCTTTGAGTTTTTCAAAGGCCTCAGCAGAGTCGAGCGCTGTTGATTTCAAAGGTGCGAGAAAGTTGTTAACTGTGAATCCGAATAAAGTGTCACCCGACCGGCTCCCACATGCCGTGCTGCCGGCTTCATACTCTGCTTCATTGTTTGTAGCCCTATAATCCACAGGACGGATAAGTGCATCTTCTCTTCTTGAGGAGAGCAATAATATTCAATCCCGCTTAAGAGCCGGTGGACGATCCGTCACAAATATCTTCCACATGGTCTGGCTCGGCCTTTGCACTTGGTGATAAAATCGCCAAGGATTGTGCCTTGATTGCGAACGGGTTGGTATTGAATATCGTCGCTCAACTCAGTAGTCCATTTGATGAGCCGTCCGACATTCAATAGTACTCTTCCGGTGGACTGCTCATCCGACAATGATGGTATGAGCCAAGAAATATGGTCGGAGGCGGCTAGAATCGAGCAAAGGCCAACTTCTCGAGCCCGGTGTGAGATTTGACATCTTTTAAAATGTGGCTCAGAAAATACACCGGTTGTTCTTCGCCGCTCGCCCTCACAAGTGCTGAGCCTACAGCATGCTCAGTTGAAGACAGATAAATATAAAGTGACTCACCCCCGATCGGCTTGGCAAGTACAGGCAGAGAATTAAGATATGTCTTCAATTCTCCGAACGCTCGGTCGCATTCTTCATCCCACTGGAACTTAGTAGCCTTGCGCAGGACCTTGAAGAATGGTAGGCTCCGGTCGGCGGTTTTGGAGATGAATCTGGACAAAGCAGTTATCCGACCGGTCAACCGCTGCACTTCCCTTGTATTTCTGGGAGGCGACATGTCTTGTAGAGCCTTCACCTTGCTGGGATTTGCTTCGATTCCCCGCTCGGTCACTATGTACCCCAAGAAACGCCCTCCTTTTGCTCCGAACAGGCACTTCTGGGGATTTAGCTTGACTCCATATTTGCGTAGCGTTCGGAAGGTTTCTTCCATGTCCTTGAAGAGATCGGCCGCTCGGACGGATTTGATAAGAATGTCGTCCACATAGACTTCCAGATTCCGCCCGATCTGCTCCCTGAACACTTTGTTCATCAAGCGTTGATAGGTGGCCCCGACATTCTTCAATCCGAACGGCATCACATTATAGCAATATGTGCCGTCGGCCGTTATGAAGCTTACTTTTTCTTGATCTTCCCGGGGGAGCGGCACTTGATATCCCGATGGGCGTCGAGCATGCATATTAATTAGCAGACCGTAAGTCCACCAGCTGATCTATCCGGCGGGGATAAAAATCTTTGGGGCATGCTTTGTTTACGTCCCGAAAGTCGATGCAGACTCTCCACTTGCCGCCCGGCGAGACTAATACTACGTTAGCCACCACTCGGGAACCGCACCTCGCGTATATGGCCGGCGTTTCTCTACTTCCGCCGGATGATGGCATTCGCTTGGCACTGAAATCCCTCATCGGCCGAGCGTCCGGTCGGACATGTAACTCGTCTTCGCTATGCTTGGCGAAATTCGGCGGCTCGTGTCGACCAGACGAAGACATCATGATTCCTTTGGAGGCATTGGATCAGTTCTTCTTTCTGTTTTTCCTCCAGATCGGACGCAATAAAGGTTGTGGCCTCCGATCGGGTGGGGTGAATCTGCACTTGCTCTTTTTCTTCATAAATTAAAGAGGGTGACTTTTCAGTGATGGCGTTTACCTCGATCCGGGGCGCCTTCCGAGCGGAACAGGCTTCTGCTCGGATCATCTCTATATAGCACCGCCGAGCTGCTAGCTGATCGATGGAAGGTTGAGACGACCGCTCGGAATTCGCTGAGCGCCGGTCGTCCCAAAATTACGTTGTAGGACGAGGGAGAGTCGACCACCATGAAGTTTATTGTCCTTGTCCTCCTGAGCGACTCTTCTCCCAGCGAGGTAGCCAGCCGAATCTGTCCGACCGGCTGAACTTCGTTGCCCGTAAACCCGTAGAGCGGGGTCGTCATGGGCAGCAGCTCGGCTCGATCAATTTGCAGCTGATCAAACACCTTCTTGAATATGATGTTGACCGAGCTCCCTGTGTCAACAAATACGCGGTGAATAGTATAATTGGCTATTACCGCTTTGATGAGTAAGGCATCGTCGTGGGGTACTTCGACTCCTTCCAAGTCCCCTGGTCCGAAACTGATTTCCGGTCCGTTCGCCCGCTCTTGGATGCAGCCGACTGCATGAATCTGGAGTTGTCGGACGCTCGCTTTTCTAGCTCGGTTGGAGTCTCCTCCGGTCGGCCCGCCAGCAAATAACGTTGATCTCGCCTCGGGAAGTATTGCTTCTATTTTCCTCTTCCCGAGCGGACGGTCGGGGTCGTTCTCTGGACGCTCGGCGATTCTCCTGCCTTGGAGAACGACGCGGATCAGGAGTCTGTTGCTGCTGTGGCCTATCAGCTCGCGTCCGATCGGCTTCATGTGTTCTCTGTCGCCTGTCGACTGAGGGCGACCATCGTCCGGCATTCCGAGGCACAGGATGAGCCACGAAGGGAAGATTTCGACAATCCCTCGTGTTGTGCGTATCCGTCCGGTGGAAGGAGCAAAACATAGGGGTCCATCTCTTTTTTGGCTTGGGCCGAGCGGCAGCTACCTCTTGTACGTGTGATCTGGCGTGGGGGGATCGGATTGCTTCGGCCCTCGGTCCTCTGGGCGGCTGATGAGCGGCGTGCTGTTGCCGCTCGGCATGAGTAGGTGGCCGCTCGGTTGGAGTTTCCTTTTTCCGGGCGGCTTGCGCTTCTTCCACGTTGATGTATTCGTTGGTCCGGTGTAGCATGTGATCATAATCTCGGGGCGGCTTTCGGATAAGCGACCGGAAGAAGTCCCCATCCACTAGGCCTTGTGTGAAGGCATTCATCATGGTTTCCGATGTGGCCGTTGGAATATCCATCGCCACTTTGTTGAATCGCTGGATGTAAGCTCGGAGCGATTCACGGGCTTCTTGCTTGATGGCGAACAGACTCACGTTTTTTTTCCGACTGCTTGCAAAGTGGTGGAGGAAGGCCGTTCGGAAGTCTTTGAAGCCGGTGATAGATCCGTCCGGCAACCTCCAAAATGAGCCGATCCCGAGAGAGTGGTAAGAAAAACTCGACATTTTACTCCATCGTGTATTGATGGAGTGTAGCATGTTATCAAACTTACCTGATCATCCGGGTCGGTTGTCCCATTATACTCGCCGATCGTCGGGGCACGTAGTGCTTTGGCAGATGATCTGAAAACTGGCGATTAATCCTCTCGGGTGATGCGTCCGCTCGGGGGGCTTTCCCCTTTCTATCATCTCGTCTAGGCATTTCATCCGAAGAAGATCCCCTATCTCTATGAGCTGGTACGGCTTCAGGGGTGCGGAATAGAGCCCGATGAAATGCAACGGTGGCCTGCGGTGCTTCCGCTCGGCCACCAGACGCAGACGTTGCTTGCTGCTCCGGCCGCTCGGCTGTTGCTTTCTATTTTTGCTCCACAAGCTTGGCGACCCTAATTTCGACCAGAGCGTCGAGTTCCTCCGTGGAAAGCGTCACCGTGTGTTGTCGTCCAGCCTCGTCCATTGTTCCCGTTCGGATGCAGGAGCGTTCCCACAGACGGCGCCAAATTGATCCTGTCCGAATGCTGAACCAACGGACGCTGGGCACGTGGCGCTCCCCTACTGCTGATGTGGGTCTCCGACTAACTGCACGATGCTCCGGCGATCCTGCAACCAAACCGAGCCGGGGGGGGGGTGTCCCGGCGACGACCCTCCGATGCTCAAGTTAGGCGAAGGAATAAGAAAGTGGCTTAGAAAATGTAGACTTGCGTACCTCCGGTTGAAGAAGTGGAGGCCTTATATAGACCTCTCGAAGGAGCCTGGGCACACCAATTGAAGCAATCACCTGCTTTCGACCATGCCTAGGTGTGGGCCTGTCAGAAGGGCATCCATAAGACCATACTGTTGATACAATCACCTGCTTTCGACCATGCCTAGGTGTGGGCCTGTCAGAAGGGCATCCATAAGGCCATACTGCTACTGTATCAACCTTTCCGTGACGTGATGGTGGGACCTTTAATAGTGTCATATTGCGTACAGTCTAATCATCATGCCTTTGCTGACATACCATATCCCGAGCCGAGCGAATAGGCCACTCGGCTAACCACTGTTCCCTCGCCACGATTCCGGCCGAGTGGACACCTCCGCTCGGCCACTCTGTCCTCGGCCTAGCGGACACCTCCGCTCGGCCACTCGGCTCCGGTTCTCCTGCTTTGGCGTCGGAAACCCAAACCTTTGGCTGGATAATCTCTGGTTTCGCTCGGACGGGACCCCATCTGTGGGTCCCCCATTCTTACCGCCGGATCAATAGCAAATTTGTCTAAGTTTCAAAACCATATTTTTACTAAGTGATTAAAATTTGAAAAAGAGTTTAAAGATAAAATGATTTATAATTTGAAAAGAGTTTAAGAAAATACTTTTAAAATTAAATTACTAAAAAAATATCAATCTTGAAATTAATGCTTTTTTTTAAATTTTGAAAAAGATGTTAGAGAAAACAATTTTGAAAATAAATAGACTAAGTGAAAAATTTTGAAAACGTGTTTAAAGAAAATAATTTGAAACATTAAAAAAGTTTATAAAACTATTTTGAAGATAACTCCCCCTAAAATTGATATTTATCCTAAAAGTCCAAGCATGATTTGGTAAACTAAGGAAGAAGGTCCTTATGATGAAATGTCCAACCTTTGTCCAAGACTAGCTATCACAAGATAGTAGCAAGTTGACTCAGGTTGGTCAATTTGAGCTTTGTATAACTAGCGAGGTTTTACTTACTAGTCAACTCAAATTGATCATTGTTTGTTATTTAAAGCCCAGATTTATAGCGATGCACTGACATAAGCATCTGAAATCTAGGGCTAGAACCTAAGCATCTCACCCATTCTAAGTTATCAAACAAGGGATCCTACTGTGCTTGTGAGATGCTGGCTCCTAAAACTATAGGATCATGCAATTCTAGAGTAAGACCTAGGCTATTCCATAAAATGAAAAATAGTTTCAAAGTATTTTTGAAACAAAAATTTGAAATGGGAATTTTTACAAAAATAATTTTGAAAAATAAACGACGTAGTAATTTTCAAAAACAGAGAACCTATTCTACAAAACATAACCCTAATTGTCTTCTTAGATTACTAAATTCTGCTTCAGGTAAGGGTTTAGTAAAAATGTCTGCTAAGTTAGATTTGGATTCAATATAATTAAGTTCAATATTCCCTTTAGACACATGATCTTTAATGAAGTGATGCTTAACCTCTATATGTTTAGTTCTAGAGTGATGTACTGGATTTTTAGTAAGATTTATAGAACTAATATTATCAATGTAGATTTTGACATTTTTATAATCTAGATTAAAATCTTTTAATGTATGAGACATCCACAACAATTGAGCTACACATTCACCCATTGCTATGTATTCGGCCTCAGTGGTAGATAAGGCAACACATTGTTGCTTACGGCTAAACCAACTAACTAAAGATGATCCTAACAACTGACAACCTCCACTTGTACTCTTTCTATCTAACTTACACCCAGCATAATCCGAATCCGAGTATCCGACTAAGTCAAAATGTGAGGTTCTTGGGTACCAAATTCCCACATTTACAGTGCCTTTTAAATATTTGATAATTCTTTTAACCAATGAAAGATGAGTTTCTTTTGCACAAGTTTGATATCGGGCACACATACTAACTGCAAATAAAATGTCAGGTCGACTTGCAGTTAGATAAAGTAAACTCCCTATCATACTTCTATAATATTTTAAGTCAACAGGTATACCATTTTCATCATTATCAAGAGTTAGATTACTTGCCATTGGTGTTTTAATCCCTTTACAGTTTTCCATACCAAATTTTTTAAGAAGTTCTTTTGTATATTTAGTTTGATGTACATAATTACCATCTTTAGTTTGTTTAATTTGGAGACCTAAAAAATAATTTAATTCACCAACTAAACTCATTTCAAATTCATTTTCCATTAAGGTTACAAATTCTTTTAAAAATTTTGAATTAGTTGAACCAAATACAATATCATCTACAAAAACCTGGGCTATAAAAATGTCTGAGTTAAAGGTTTTAAGAAAAAGTGTAGGATCAATTTGACCTTCTTTAAAACCCTTGGATTTTAGAAAACTAGATAAACATTCATACCAAGCCCTAGGTGCTTGTTTTAATCCATATAAAGCTTTTTTAAGTTTAAAGACATAGGTTGGATTTTCTAGATCTTCAAAACCGGGTGGTTGACTAACGTAGACTTCCTCCTTAATAACGCCATTTAGAAAAGCGGATTTAACATCCATTTGGTACAACTTGAACCCCCTAAATGCAGCATAGGCTAACAACATTCTAATTGATTCAAGTCTAGCTACCGGGGCATAAGTCTCGTCGTAATCTAGTCCTTCGACTTGACTAAACCCTTTCACTACTAAACGAGCTTTATTTCTTAAAATATTACCTTGATCATCTAATTTGTTTCTAAACACCCATTTAGTATCAATAACCGTTTTATTTATTGGTGGAGGTACTAAGTTCCAAACCTGATTTCGTTCAAATTGGTGTAATTCTTCTTGCATTGCGATTACCCAGTCTGGTTCTATTAATGCATCATTTATATTTTTAGGTTCAATTTTAGATATCAATGCTATTTGACTTAGATTTCTAAAAGCAGATCTTGTTTGAACTCTTAATTCAGGATCTCCTATGATTTGATTGACTAGATGGTGAGGGTTAGATTTTAATAATTTTGAATTTTCAGTTTCTTTAAGGTTAGGTAATTCTTCATCATCTACTTGATTACCATTTGAATGAGGTTGAGTTGTAGAATCAGTATCAATTTCATTAAATGTTACATTTGTTGTTTCCTCAATTTTCAAAGTAGATTTGTTATACACCCTATATGCCCTACTTGCAGATGAATACCCTATAAAAATTCCCAAGTTAGTTTTTGAAGTGAATTTGCCTAAGTGATCCTTAAGATTTAAAATATGAACATTATAACCAAAAATTTTAAAATATTTTATATTAGGAATTTTGTTGAAATAAATTTCATAGGATGTTTTATTTTTATCTTTATTAATTATGATCCAATTTTGAACATAACAAGCTGTGTTAACAGCTTCAACCCAAAAATATTTTGGTGTATTGTATTCATTTAACATGGTTCGGGCAGCTTCTTGTAAGGTTCTATTCTTACGTTCTACTAAGTCATTTTGTTGTGGTGTTTTAGGGCATGAAAACTCATGGTGATAACCATTTTCTAAACAAAAATTATTAAAATTATGATTTCTGAATTCTCCTCCATTATCACTTCTTATTCTTTTTATTTTAATATTTCTATCATTTTCTACTTGTTTACAAAAATGCTTGAATGTTTCAAAGGTTTCATTTTTGTTAGATAAAAATTTGACCCAAGTATATCTAGAGTAGTCATCAATGATTACTAAACAATATAGATTTCCATTAAAAGATTTTATTCCATGAGAATCAAATAAATCCAAATGTATTAGTTCAAGTATTCTATTTGTTCTATTTTGATTTGTAAGTTTATGAGTTGATTTACTTTGTTTACCTTGTTGACAGGAATTACAAAATTTATTTAAAGGATTTCCTAATTTTGGCAAACCTTTAACTAAACCATTTTTGCTTAATTTTAATAAATTTCTAAGGTGAGTATGAGCTAATCTCCTATGCCATAACCAAGTTTCATCATTATTTGCTAGAAGACATTTAGATATTGATTTAGGTAGATGAATGGAGTATATATTTTTGTCTCTAAAACCTCTCAGTAAAACACTAGTTGAGTCATTGTAACTTATTAAACATTTAGAAGATAAAAATTGAACCTTAAAACCTGAATCACAAAGTTGACTTATACTAAGTAAATTATAATTAAAAAGTTCAACAAGTAAAACCTTTTTAATCGAAATGTTTGACTGTAATTGAATTTCACCTGTACCGATTACCTTTAATTTGCCATTGTTTCTAAAGGCAACGGACCCTAAATTTTTGAATTCAATGTTGGTAAATTTGTGCTGATCCCCAATCATGTGTCTGGAACACCCGCTATCCAAAATCCATTTATCCAGAGCTTTGGAATCCTACAAAATATAGGATGAGACCAAAGTGTGGTTAAAGGATTTAATAAGTAGTTTTGAACTTTAATTGATTTACATGAATTTAGTATATATTATTGTTCGAATCAAGTAAGGTGAATAAGCTTTAAAATGAGTTTAAAATAGTTTTTAATAAGTTTAAAATAATTTTTAATTAATAATTTTTAATAAGTTTTTTTAATTAATAATTTTTAATAAGTTTTTTTAATTAATAATTTTTAATAAGTTTAAAATAATTTTTAATTAAGTTTAAAATAATTTTTAATAAGTTTAAAATAATTTTTAATAAGTTTAAATTAATTTTTAATAAGTTTAAAATAATTTTTAATCAATTTAAAATAATTTTTTAATAAGTTTAAAATAATTTTTAATTAAGTTTAAAATAATTTTTAATAAGTTTAAAATAATTTTTAATAAGTTTAAATTAATTTTTAATAAGTTTAAAATAATTTTTAATCAATTTAAAATAATTTTTTAATAAGTTTAAAATAATTTTTAATAAGTTTAAAATAATTTTTAATAAGTTTAAATTAATTTTTAATAAGTTTAAAATAATTTTTAATTAGTTTAAAATAATTTTTAATAAGTTTAAAATAATTTTTAATAAGTTTAAATTAATTTTTAATAAGTTTAAAATAATTTTTAATAAGTTTAAAATAATTTTTAATAAGTTTAAAATAATTTTTAATTAGTTTAAATTAATTTTAATAAGTTTAAAATAATTTTTAATAAGTTTAAAATAATTTTTAATAAGTTTAAAATAATTTTTAATTAGTTTAAAATAATTTTTAATTAGTTTAAATTAATTTTTAATTAGTTTAAAATAATTTTTAATAAGTTTAAAATAATTTTTAATAAGTTTAAAATAATTTTTAATAAGTTTAAAATAATTTTTAATTAGTTTAAATTAATTTTAATAAGTTTAAAATAATTTTTAATATGTTTAAAACAATTTTTAATAAGTTTAAAATAATTTAGTTTGAATTAAATTTTGTTTGAATTAAAATTAAATTTTGTTTGAATTAAATTTTGTTTGATTTAAATTTTGTTTGAATTAAATTTTGTTTGATTTAAATTTTGTTTGAATTAAAATTAAATTTTGTTTGAATTAAAATTAAATTTGAAAGAGGTTATTGAACCCATGTTAGATTCAAACTTAGCTTTGGGTTAATCAAGTAGGCATCCTAAGGATAAGTTTCAGTTCAGTGGCGAGGCATATGGCCTACTTGAATATCATTAGACCACTTGCTGAAGACTTTCCAAACTGTTCCTGCCCAAAAAACTTAATACTAAATTTTGGTCTAACTAGCCCATGTTTGACTGGGGTAGCTTCGGTCAGATTCACTAAGTCTAGTGCACCAGGTAGAATTTCATATTCAACCTAGACATGCTTTCGACAGAGTTTCCTTGACGTACTATCATCCCAATCCATTCCGGTGCTATGTTATAGGGTTTGGTAAACCTTTTTCATCTAACCGTTCTAATAATCCTAATCCTAAGTATTGAGTTTGTTTTAATTAAGTTGGTTGGATTGTATTTCTAATTGCTCCCCTTGAGTCATAGCTTAGATAAGGTCTATCTAAGTAATGGATTTGACTCTTAGGGACCAAGTAGTGGTTTGGTTTGATTGGTTTGGTTAAGTGTTTTGTTTGAACTCATGCTTGGACTTGACTTCTAACATTTTGACTGATTAGAGACATGTATGATTTGTTTGTTTTGTTCGGTTTATAGCCAAGCCCCGATTTGTTGTATACGGCTCGTTGCGATCCAAGTACCATATTTAGACACTTGGATCTCATTTCGAACCTTTCAAAAGTTTTCTTGAGTCGCTCGACTTGACCTTTCAAATCGAAATTTTCTTCCTCGAGTTTTTCAACTTGAGTCGAAGTTCCGACTTGAACTTGGTTAGTCGAGTCACTCAAGCTAACTTGTTGCTTAAGGTGGTCTATTTCCTTAAGTAACAAGTTATTTTGTTTTTCCGATTTTGCTAATTTTTTAAACAAGCATTTAACTATTTTAAATAAATTGACTTTGAATAAATTGTTACCATATTCGGATCTTCCGATTCGGTGCTTCTCTCGGAATCGTACTCGTCCTCGGACTCGGAGTCGGAATCTTCATTTCTTGCCATAAATGCAAGATGGCTTGAGTGCTTTGTTTGTTCCGTGTCGGATTCGTCGGAAGAGGTTTCGTCCGAAGTCGCTTGAAGTGCCTTCTTCCGTCTTGTCGATTTGGGTCGTTCTTCTTTCCGATTTGGGCATTCCTTTTTGAAATGCCCCTTTTTGTTGCATCCATAACAAATCATTTCTGATTTGTTTTGGATCTGGTTCGGTGGAGTCTTTTTGGTATTTCTTCTGAACTTTTAATTTCAGACTCGCTTTCAACCGAGTCTTTTACTTAAATTTGTTGAGTCTGAGTCTGACTCGCTTTCAGACTCGATGTTCATTTTTGATTTTGTCTCTTTGCTTGAACCTGCATACAAAGCAACTCCTTTCTCGACATGGCTCATGTTAGATTGCTCGTGTAATTCCAACTCGCAAAATAATTCATCTAATTTAAGAATTGAATGATCTTTGGAAACTTTGTACACATCTACAATTGATGCCCACAAAGAATTCCTCGGAAAAGCATTTAGAGCGTACCTTATCGTATCGCGATTTTCGAGTTCGTGTCCGATCAAGTGAAGACCGTTGAGGATGTCCTTTAGTCGGGCGTGTAGTTGCGAGGTTGTCTCTCCAGGAAGCATTTTTATATTAAGTAAATTATTTAGAAGAAGATCTCATTTGTTTACCTTCGAGTCGTTGGTTCCTTCGTGTAATTTGACTAGTGAGTCCCACAAGTCTTTGGCGTTGTCGTAGGGACCAACTCGGTTGAACTCCTCCATCGTAAGTCCGCACTGAATGGTGTTGATCGCCTTGTAGTTCAGTTGTACCTTCTTGATCATTTGGGGAGTCCATTCTTCTGGTTCTATTGTTGTTCCATCCTTCATTGGGGGAGTATATCCTTTCAAAATTGTGAACCAGAGCTCGATGCCGGACTTCAAGTAACACTCCATTCTATTCTTCCAGTAACTAAAATTATCTCCCTTGAATAGTGGAGGTCGAACCATGCTATAGCCTTCTTGATATGAATTCGACATCCTTACAAAACAAAGATCAAAAAGAAAAAGTATTTCCAAGATTTTTGTCTTGGGATTAGTAGTGCTTGAAAAATAAAAAATAATGAAAAGAAAAGATTATTAAAAGTTGCTTTGAAAATTGATTAAGAAATTTCAGAGCTAACCCGTTCTGATACCAATTGATAGGATCGAGTAGCGCGATAGAGGGGGGGGGGGGGTGAATATCGCGTTCTTTTAAAGCTAATCATTTCTTGGAATTCAAAGTCGTGCACAGCGGAAAGTAAATAGAGACAGTTTGTTTACTTCGTTCGGAGCCTAGCTTGACTCCTACTCGAAGGCCCGCGATCCTTGACCGCTGTAACGACCCGCCTTCTAACTACTAGGCTATAAGGCGAGTCGCTACAGTTTACTGTGCTACTGTAGCTAAATTACTAATGCGGAAAGCTGGGCTGAATAAAAATTTTTCTCAACTATTGTAGTTGCCTCTACTAGACTCCGTGAGGGTGAGATTTCATATCCCACTACCTTGTAAATGTTCATGGCTATACTAAGGAGGTGAAACTGGAGTTTGGATCGGTCTGTGGAACGATCCACTGACCCTCACGCTAACACTGGCTGGATCGGTCTGGGGACCGATCCAGTGGAGGCTGGATCGGTCGGCAGACCGATCCAGGTATAGCTGGATCGGTCGGCTGACCGATCCAGGTGCTCGCAGCGCTCCTGGAGGCTACTGTATCGTGCTGGATCGGTCGGCTGACCGATCCAGGAGGATACAGTATGCTACTGTATCCGTCTGGATCGGTCGGCAGACCGATCCAGTGGCACAGTTCAGCCTCTGATCGGTCTGGAGACCGATCAGAGTCTGATTTCGCCTCTGGAACTCTGATTTCAGCACTCTGGCGTGCCGAAATACCCCATACAACTAGCTAATACCTGATAAGCTATTTAAATAACATGTAGAAACATTCTAACAAGGTTAACAGCAGTTTATAACCAACTTGTAGGGTTTAAATATTCTAAGGTTTGAAATACTTGAAATGAGAAACTAAACCACAAAGTGCTAAAGTTCAATTGCAAATTAAACCACAAAGTGCTAAAGTTCAATTGCTAAGTCCCCTAAGGACCTTTGATTCCAGTTCCTGCCACACACACCACCTTCGCATTGACCTTCAGCCTCCACTGCTAGTCCATTTTCCTTTTACCTGTATCTGCAGTATAAGGAAAATAGTATCTGTAAGCTAAGAGCTTAGTAAGAAACCATCTACCTCACTAAATCATGCATACGATGTAAATATGCTTTTAAATCATGCTTTTGAAAAACATACTGAAGATGCAAGCATGGCATGGCATGGTATCATACAAGCATGGCATATCTAATACTGAACATATCAACTGAACTTAAAACTAGCATAGAAACTGAACTGAAACAACATGCTGAGCTAAGCTATCTAAACTGAAGCTGCAATCAAACTCAACTAGCATAACTGTTTTTGAGTTTTGAAAACTAATACATAATAAGTGAAAATACTAAACATGCTGTTTGGGCCCGGCAACTGTACTTGTTGTGCGCGCATCCCTACTAGACCCGGGGTTGCAAGTCCTGAATTTAGCAGGGTTTACTAGGTTATCTGAACCTAGGGACGACTGTGGGAGTCCAACCCAATGGATATCTAATCCAGTACAGTGCCACTAAAAATAAAATACTGATATCCATAGCTAACTGATATAACATGCTATTTCTAGGTTATCTGAACCTAGAGCTAGGTTATCTGAACCTAGAGGCGACTGTGGGAGCCTACCCATTGGACCGTAGTCACATATAAGCTGTAGTGAGCAAATTTACTAGTTTAAATGCTACTAATGCATTCAACTGGGCTAACAACCATAACTGAAGGATAATTAGCTAAATTAATCCCTTTTTCGAACACTTGATGTGCTTCAACCCTTCTCTGCATCAGGAAAACACCCCTAGGCACCCAACAGTGTCTATGATCTCCAACTGAAGGAGAATAAACATGTCCGGCCCATCTAAAGGTGCTAACTAAATTCCTAATCCTTAAGAAAGGTTAAAAACACATCCTAAGTGCCGGAAACTACACATATAGCTAATAACTAATGCATATAAACAAACGGAGCTATTATACCGCAGGTGAGGGGTTTCTTACCTCCTATTCGTAATTTCTTACGATTCTATTCGCTAGGATTCCGGTGGAGATGATCTTCTCGACGATCCGCTCACGTCTTCGCGTTCCTCTCGCGGAGAAGAACCTTTTTCGTGTTGGAGTCGTCGCCGGAAGATGTTCCCTTGACCCTTGGCTTGGTGTGTGATTGGCGCCGAGAGAAGGAGAGGAGAAGAAAGTGTCGCGTGAGGGTTTCGGTGGAGGAGATTTCTGCCGTGAGGGAGGGTTTGCCGAACCAAGTTTCTAGCCAAATCACCCAAACCCAACTTAACTCCCTATTTATATTAAGTTGGTTCAATTGAACCAAACCCAATACCACTAAAATTGGTTCACCGGTTACTAAAGCTAACTAATGGTTTATCGGACCCGAGAGGTCCCGGGTTCGATTCCCGCTTAGACCGTTTTGCTTAATTACTTATTTTTGCTACTTACGCTACTCGGAAAATTCCGGAAAAATATCTAAAAATTCCAGAAAAATCATAGAATAATTCTAAAATGAATTGGAATTTTGGACTTACAATCCCCATACCTTATAAAAGTTCGTCCTCGAAAATAATTCTGGTACTTCTGTCTCATGTTGGCCTCTGTCTCCCAAGTCGCCTCTGTTGCTTTGCCAAGTGACTTTGACTAATGGTACTTCCTTGTTCCGTAATTTCTTTCTTGCTCGGTCTATTATCCGAATAGGCCGATTGTCATCTTGAGATCATCACGGACTGTACCAGGGGGCTCAATCACACAGGTGGCGTCTGGAATATGCTTCTTGACATGGAGACATGAAATACGTTGTGGACGGTGACATCTCCCGAGGTAGCTCTAGCTCATATGCTACCTTGCCCACTCTCTTCGTGATAAGGTATGGTCCCACATATCCGGGAGCTAGCTTGCCCTTCTTCCCAAGCATGACTTCCTTCATGGGAGCTACTCGAGGAAAACTGTATCCCCGAGAACTCTAGGGGTCTGCGGCGTGTATCGGCATAGCTCTTCCGGCTCTGTGTTGTCTCTATCCTCTGGCGAATCTGCTGTAGCGGCTGTGGTATCTGCTACTAGATCTGTCTGCTCTTTCCATTCACCACTCTCATACCAGCAGGTTGGTCTGCACCTCCGCCCATAGAGTGCCTCATACGGTGCCATGCCGATAGTGGCACGATAGCTTGTTGTATGCAAATTCTGCTAAGCTCGGATATTTGCACCAACTTCCCTTAGGGCACAAGCTTGGAGCATATCTTCGAGTATCTGATTTACTCGCTCCGTCTGACCATCTGTCTGAGGATGGAATGCTGTGCTGAATTTTAACTTCGTGCCCAATGCTGACTGTACACACTCCCAAAAGTGTGATGTGAACCTGCTGTCTCTGTCTGAAATGATGGTTCGTGGGACTCCATGAAGCCTGACGATCTCCTGGAGATACAACTGAGCTAGCTTCTCCATGGAATAGGATATCTTGATAGCTAGAAAGTGGGCTGATTTAGTCAACCTGTCGACCATTACCCAGATGGCATCAAAACCATGCGTGGTTCTGGGTAGTCCCACTATGAAGTCCATCGAGATGTCCTCCCACTTCCATTCTGGAATCTGTATAGGCTGCAGAACTCCTCCTGGTCGCTGATGTTCTGCCTTGACCCTCTGACAGGTGAGGCAGATGCTAACATATCTGGCGATATCTCGCTTCATCCCGGGCCATCAAAAACGTTTCTTCAGGTCTTGATACATTTTGGTGGAACCTGGATGCATCGCATATGGAGTCCTGTGAGCCTCATCTAAAATCTGTCTCCGTAGCTCCTCCTGATCTGGAACACAGAGTCTGTCGCCAAAATATAACACCCCGCTATCGGACACTCTGAATTCTCTACTTTCTGATTCTGCTAGCCCTTGCTTGATTTTCTGAATTTCAGGGTCCTGATCCTGAGCTGACTGAATATCACCAAGCAAGGTAGACTCTAAGGTCATAGTAGAGAGCTGTCCAACGATGAGTTCAAGACCGAAATCTATGATCTCCTGATGTAAGGGCGGTGACATGGTTGCTAGAGATGATAAGGTAGCACTGGATTTTCTGCTAAGTGCGTCTGCTACCTTATTGGCTTTCCCTGGGTGGTAGAGGATGTCTACATCGTAGTCTTTGACCAGCTCAAGCCATCTGCGCTGTCGCATATTCAGATCCTTCTGAGTGAAGAAGTACTTCAGACTCTGATGATCTGTATACACTCTGCACTGAGCTCCATATAAGTAGTGTCTCCAAATTTTGAGAGAGAAGACGACTGCTGCAAGCTCAAGGTCATGAGTAGGGTAGTTCTTCTCATAATCCTTGAGTTGTCTGGAGGCATAGGCGATCACCTTGCCATTTTGCATCAGTACGGCTCCTAGTCCCAACTTAGAAGCATCACTATAGATGTCAAAGCTGCTGGTGTCGTCTGGTAGAGCCAAAATAGGAGCACTGGTCAATCTCCTTTTTAGCTCGCTGAAGCTGTTCTCACAGTCCTCATCCTGGAATTTCTGTTCTTTCGGTAAGAGCATCGGTGGGAGGCTACCTGGAGAAATCCTCTGAACTTCTGTAATATCCTGCTAATCCCGGAAAGCTCCCGATTTCACTGGCGTTCTTGGTCTTCGATTACTATCTTCTATCTTCTTTGGGATCCACCATAACGCCATCCTTGGAGATGATGTGACCAGAAGGCTATCAAGCCGGAATTCACATTTCGTGAATTTGGCGTATAACTGGTTCTGCTGAAGTGTCTACAATACTCAGGTGCTCTGCGTGTTCTTCCTGGTTTCTGAGTAGATAAGAATGTCATCGATAAACACAATAACAAACTTATCTAAATACTCCCTGAATACTCTGTTCATGAGATCCATGAATGTAGCTGGAGCATTGGTCACGCCAAAGGGCATGACCACGAACTCGTAGTGTCCGTATCTGGTTCTGAATGCTGTCTTTGGTATATCCCCTTCTTTAACCTTTACTTGATGATAACCTGATCTGAGATCTACCTTAGAGAACACTGATGCCCCCTTCAGCTGATCGAATAGGTCATCTATTCTGGGAAGAGGATACCTGTTTTTGATTGTGACCTGGTTCAGTGATCTGTAGTCTATGCACAGTCGCATGCTTCCATCCTTCTTCTTCACGAACAACACAGGCGCTCCCCATGGTGAGTGACTCGGGCGTATGAAACCCTTGTCAAGGAGCTCCTGTAATTGCTCCTGAAGTTCCTTCAATTCTGCTGGAGCCATGCGGTATGGTGCCTTGGAAATTGGATTTGTGCCGGAATAAGCTCTATCTCAAATTCAATCTCCCAGGTGTCCACGTTGTTGTTCTGCCCCTTTGTTGACTATAAATGCTAGGCTTCTATGTCTAGAGGTAGATCTTTGAATGCCCCCTATATGTAAGAATTGTTGGATATGCATCTTTGCCTTCATAGCTGAGAGAAACCTCTTGGCCTTTCTCCTTGGTTCCCCGACGAATTGAACTGTGCTTCCGCTTCAGGTTGGAATGACTTCTGTTTACGGCACTCGATAGAAGCACCGTATTTGACCAAAAAGTCCATTCCAAGATAACGTCATAGTCGGTCATTTCTAGCACTATCGGATCGCAAAAGAGCTCCCTGTCTGCTATAATGACGGCACTGCTCTGAGCCATGCGTGGGCGCCATGATCTCTCCTGAAGGTAGCGTCGTCAAAAACGACCGCGAGTATCTCTGGAGGTACCTCTAATTTTTCGGAGAACATCCGGCTATATATGAATGGGTCGCCCCAGGTATCAAATAGAACGGTAGCACTATACTGAAAATGCTAATCGACTGTGACAACTGCCGAGGCATTGGCTACGTCTCTCTGGTGAGTGCGTAGATCCTCGCATTCGCTAAAGCTGGAGGGGCTTCCTTGGCTGATAAGTGGACCTTCTAGAGCGGCTGCATCTGATGTAACCGAGGTGGCTGATCTTCATACTGTGGTGGAGGAAGACTGGTCTTGTTCGGGCACCGTTTGGCCATGTGCCCTTCCCGTCCACATTCAAGCATCCTCGGGCGCCCTTGCGACAAACTCCGGTGGAATTTCCCACAAGTAGCACACTTTGGATAATCGGGTCGCTTGCTAGATGGTCCTCCTTTTGAGTCACTCCCGATTTGCGCTTGCTGTTGGAGTTCCCTTTCCAGTTGGAGCTGTGGCCTTGCTGTTTCGAGTGTGAGAGCTTCCTTGGCCTTTGGACTTCGAGGGACTTGCTTCTGCTGCTTCATGCTGTTCTGGTAATGCTCTGTGGTCAGAGCCTTGCTCACTAGCTCCTCCGTGGTCCGTGGCCTATGAATGCCACCAGCCACGTTCATCGCAATCTCCGGCCTCGGCATCTTGAGCATCAACCGGACTCGTTCTTCTTCTGTGCCGACTACTCTGGACATAGACGAGCCAACCTGTTGAATTTCTTCACGGCTTCCTCCACTGAAAGGTTGCCCTGACGAAACTCCGTGAACTCGTCGTAGTGGCGGTTTGTAACCCGCATGTGAAAGAACTCCTCGAAGAATTCTTTCTCGAAGTCCGCCCATGACATCTGATTCACTGGGCGCTTCGTTCTGATTCTTTTCCACCACATGCGTGCGTCTCCTGTCAGGCAGAAGGAGGCACACTTCACCTTCTCGTGTTCTGGCCAGTCCAGAAGCTCCATCGTGCTCTCCAGTGTTTTGAACCATGCTTGTGCATCCCATGGTTCGCTAGTGCCTGAGAAGTTCTCGCTGCCACTGGATCAGATAGGCTTCCTTCCTTGGCTCAGCTGCTGGGACTGCTGGTGCTGGAGCTGGTGCTGCAGGCTGAGCTGATGGAACCTCTAAGACTACTGGAGTCGTCAGATTTGGCTCCGGGGTGACTGTGGGGGTATTCTGCTGGTTAGCCTTTAAGGTGGCTATCTCCTGTTGCTGTTCAGCTAGCTGCTGCTGTAACTGAGCCACTAATGCTGTAAGATCTGGAGGAGGCACTGAACTGCCTGCCTCTTGCTGGGGCTCAGTGGCTAGTGCCCTTTTAGCTGGGCGTCCTCGTGCCATTTCTAATGACATAGAGAACATATGTATAACTAATACTATCACAGTTATATAATTTCTGATATCATGTTTAATCTACCATGTACTAACAAGCAACAAGCATGTAACATGAACTGTAACTATAAGCAAGAAGCATATAATATGAACTGTAACTATAAATCAGAACAATAAAGAGAGTAGAGGTATCCTTACTTGGAAGCTGCAGGTACAATGCTGATGTGTGTGTAGGAAGTATGGAACACTGCTCTGATACCACTCTTTAAAGACCCGCCTTCTAACTACTAGGCTATAAGGCGAGTCGCTACAGTTTACTGTGCTACTGTAGCTAAATTACTAATGCGGAAAGCTGGGCTGAATAAAAATTTTTCTCAACTATTGTAGTTGCCTCTACTAGACTCCGTGAGGGTGAGATTTCATATCCCACTACCTTGTAAATGTTCATGGCTATACTAAGGAGGTGAAACTGGAGTTTGGATCGGTCTGTGGAACGATCCACTGACCCTCACGCTAACACTGGCTGGATCGGTCTGGGGACCGATCCAGTGGAGGCTGGATCGGTCGGCAGACCGATCCAGGTATAGCTGGATCGGTCGGCTGACCGATCCAGGTGCTCGCAGCGCTCCTGGAGGCTCCTGTATCGTGCTGGATCGGTCGGCCGACCGATCCAGGAGGATACAGTATGCTACTGTATCCGTCTGGATCGGTCGGCAGACCGATCCAGTGGCACAGTTCAGCCTCTGATCGGTCTGGAGACCGATCAGAGTCTGATTTCGCCTCTGGAACTCTGATTTCAGCACTCTGGCGTGCCGAAATACCCCATACAACTAGCTAATACCTGATAAGCTATTTAAATAACATGTAGAAACATTCTAACAAGGTTAACAGCAGTTTATAACCAACTTGTAGGGTTTAAATATTCTAAGGTTTGAAATACTTGAAATGAGAAACTAAACCACAAAGTGCTAAAGTTCAATTGCAAATTAAACCACAAAGTGCTAAAGTTCAATTGCTAAGTCCCCTAAGGACCTTTGATTCCAGTTCCTGCCACACACACCACCTTCGCATTGACCTCCAGCCTCCACTGCTAGTCCATTTTCCTTTTACCTGTATCTGCAGTATAAGGAAAATAGTATCTGTAAGCTAAGAGCTTAGTAAGAAACCATCTACCTCACTAAATCATGCATACGATGTAAATATGCTTTTAAATCATGCTTTTGAAAAACATACTGAAGATGCAAGCATGGCATGGCATGGTATCATACAAGCATGGCATATCTAATACTGAACATATCAACTGAACTTAAAACTAGCATAGAAACTGAACTGAAACAACATGCTGAGCTAAGCTATCTAAACTGAAGCTGCAATCAAACTCAACTAGCATAACTGTTTTTGAGTTTTGAAAACTAATACATAATAAGTGAAAATACTAAACATCTGTTGGGCCCGCAATTGTACTTGTTGTGCGCGCATCCCTACTAGACCCGGGGTTGCAAGTCCTGAATTTAGCAGGGTTTACTAGGTTATCTGAACCTAGGGACGACTGTGGGAGTCCAACCCAATGGATATCTAATCCAGTACAGTGCCACTAAAAATAAAATACTGATATCCATAGCTAACTGATATAACATGCTGTTTCTAGGTTATCTGAACCTAGAGCTAGGTTATCTGAACCTAGAGGCGACTGTGGGAGCCTACCCATTGGACCGTAGTCACATATAAGCTGTAGTGAGCAAATTTACTAGTTTAAATGCTACTAATGCATTCAACTGGGCTAACAACCATAACTGAAGGATAATTAGCTAAATTAATCCCTTTTTCGAACACTTGATGTGCTTCAACCCTTCTCTGCATCAGGAAAACACCCCTAGGCACCCAACAGTGTCTATGATCTCCAACTGAAGGAGAATAAACATGTCCGGCCCATCTAAAGGTGCTAACTAAATTCCTAATCCTTAAGAAAGGTTAAAAACACATCCTAAGTGCCGGAAACTACACATATAGCTAATAACTAATGCATATAAACAAACGGAGCTATTATACCGCAGGTGAGGGGTTTCTTACCTCCTATTCGTAATTTCTTACGATTCTATTCGCTAGGATTCCGGTGGAGATGATCTTCTCGACGATCCGCTCACGTCTTCGCGTTCCTCTCGCGGAGAAGAACCTTTTTCGTGTTGGAGTCGTCGCCGGAAGATGTTCCCTTGACCCTTGGCTTGGTGTGTGATTGGCGCCGAGAGAAGGAGAGGAGAAGAAAATGTCGCGTGAGGGTTTCGGTGGAGGAGATTTCTGCCGTGAGGGAGGGTTTGCCGAACCAAGTTTCTAGCCAAATCACCCAAACCCAACTTAACTCCCTATTTATATTAAGTTGGTTCAATTGAACCAAACCCAATACCACTAAAATTGGTTCACCGGTTACTAAAGCTAACTAATGGTTTATCGGACCCGAGAGGTCCCGGGTTCGATTCCCGCTTAGACCGTTTTGCTTAATTACTTATTTTTGCTACTTACGCTACTCGGAAAATTCCGGAAAAATATCTAAAAATTCCAGAAAAATCATAGAATAATTCTAAAATGAATTCGGGAATTTTTCGGGCTTTACAACCGCACTGATGGGCAAAACACTAAAACTCTTCTCTCCGAAGTCCTCGGAGAGAAGCAGATCGTACAGATACAATAGAATAAGATAGTAACAAGTCTACTATCTTATTTGCAATTAAGTGAAAAACAAAATATATATACCGACAAATGAATCGAAGATTTAGTGTAGGTCGGTGCTTTCGAATGACGCAGCTTGCTGTACTGATGAAGATGAGTCTCTTGCAGAGTAGTAACTTGTGATCAGAAAAGTTGTTTTTGGCCTCTCACTTCGAGCCTCAATTTATAGGTGCACTGAGGTTCGATCGACCAATCCCTCTGTTCGGTCGACCGAACCAGCTCCGATCACCCACAGCTGGAGTCTAACGTTGGCTCGTAAATTCTGCATTAACTGGCCTTCAATGGTTCGGTCGATCGAACCCTTTTATCGGTCGACCGAACAAGGTTTTTCATTGTTCGCTGAAATCTGCCGAGATCACCCTTTAATGTTGATTAAATGCTGATTGGATCGGTCGACCGATCTCCAGGTTCGGTCGACCGATCAGCTTATATTTCCTTTGCTGCTGATCGGTGCTGATAATCTGTCCTGTGTTGAGTCACTATGGTTCAGTCGACCGATCTTCTGGTTCGATCGACCGATCAAGCTTTTGACCGGACTGAACTCTGCTTTGCCTGATCTGAACTGATCTCTGGTCTGAGTTCAGCTGGTTCGGTCGACCAATCCTCCTGTTCGGTCGACCGATCAGGCCGAATATGCAAAACAGAGTTTAAACAATATTCCTGCAAAACAAATGTTAGCACAGTAATATAATGCATGAGTAATAAAGACAGTAGAGCTGTCTTGATCTCAACTTGGAAACCTTCCCGGTTTCTTCAGTTGGATCAGCGACCTAAGGTTGTTCCCTCTGGGAACCCGACCTCACTGTCGCTCCTCCAGTTTGCTTACCTCAACCTACCTGCCAAACTTTGATCCTCCAGATCCAGTTTGGACTTTTCACTCAGCCTTGATCGGCTCCCCAGGACTTTTCTCTTGATCTTCAGTCCTCCAGACTTCTCGATCTTACCGCCAAGCATTGGGTCCTCTTGACCTGCTTGGACTTGCACCTAGGTTCCACGATCTGCTAAGACTTTTCTAACTAGCCTCCAGCTAGGACTTTCCCGGTTGAGTAAACATCCTGCACACTCAGTCAACTTGTTAGATCATAACAAGACTTAACTTGAACATTTGACAACATCAAAACTCAGGTTTGATTCTGGTGCATCTTGCACCAACAGTTTTGTCATAGTCAACACTATATTTTTTGACGATGATCATCCATGTACCATCCGTGTCAGGTTTCTTCTTGGAAACTCACTTGCACCCAATAGGCGTTATGCCTTCGAGTGGGTCCACCAAGTTCTAAACTCGATTTTTATACATGGAATATATTTTCGATTTCATAGTTTCTAACCATGATTTCCTTTATGAACTATTCAGAACTTCTTCATAATTAATTGTTAGGACCCTTGGTGGCTGACTTGAGGGTGTGAATAGCCTTGCAAAGAAAAATGAAAAATCTTTCTCGAACTTTTATATCTTTATCAAAATTAACACTCACATAAAAATAATTAAGAAACTAAAAAAGATGAGGCACAAAGAAATTACTTGGTTACAACTGGAGAGGTTGTTAATCCAATGAAGTTGAAAGTACACTAAATAAATTCTCCTTTAGGCGGAGAAGCCTCTTACAACGTTGATGGCTCACAATAACAAGGCTGGAATCAAGTAGAATCAATTACAAGTGTTCTCAAGTGTTCTCTTGTTGTAATTAGGTTTCTTGAACCAGGGTTGTATTTATAGCCCTGGTCGGGATGCCTGGAAAGGTTCTAGGCACTTGAAGGGGGATAAAACTTTATTATCATCGTAACGGATCATGTTTGACGTGATCCGGATAAAAATCCTGGTCTGGGAGCCTGGACTCAGTCTAGGCGCCCGGACCTAAGTTAACAGCAAGTTAACTGTTTGGTCCGAGTTCTTCCTCCGGCTCTGCTCGCTTAGGTCTGGGTCTTTCGTTCCAGCTGTAGCTCCACTTGGGTGATCTCGGCCTTCCAGAATAGGGCTCACCCGAATCCAACTTCCAGCTTTCTCAAGCAAACTTCCACTCCAGCTTCTCGTCCCTCGGAATCGTCGCATGCTTCCTTCTCATCCGCTAGCATACTCTTCCATAACGCCTCGTCCTTCGGACGCACCAAACCTGTCAGCTCTCTCTCGTATCGTCCTTCTCACTAGCTACATCTTTTTCTCGTCTCCTCGAGCAATCTTCCACTCCGACTTCTCGCCCCTCGAAAACACCGCACGCTCTCTTCTTGTCCGCCCGTGTACTTTTCTGCATCATCTCGCCCCTCGGACGTACCAAGCCCGTTGGCTCTCTCACGTGCCGTCATTCTCGTTAGCTACGTCTTTTGCTCAACTTCCTGTGCTACGAAGTTCCTGCACACTTAGACACCGGGTTAAAAACCAACAAGACGTAACCTGACTTGGTTGGTCACATCAAAAAGGCATGGACATTCTGATCATGTTGAGATCTGCCGAAGCATCAATGATGCTAGGATTGTTTCGTTCACGCACCAAAGGTAACAATCTAATCAAAACGTGCATTTTGCATTCGCTTGGATCTCTAGAGGGATCCTTTTTACACTGGGTATACATGTAAGCTTGGTTCAATAAACCAAACCAACTTTAGTTCACAACTAAACCAAACCAATTTTGGTTCATTACTAAACCAAAGTGCATCCAGCTTGCCTACAAGAGGTGTGTCTAGCTTCTCCTTCCGATCCAACAAATATCTTCCATATTTGCCTTTCATCTGGTCCTACCAGATTTAATCTCTCTTAATATATAAATCCTATTCTCAAACTTATTTTACGTCTTTAGGATATACTCATAGTGCGTGTGATCCAATAAGTTTTTAGTTATGTTGACCATATATAATTAACAATTAATTATAAATCGATCATGAGTGACACCTAGTAATATATCATGCTTCTCAATTGACAAGAAAATCCGATTGATTCTAGAATAATTTTGAACTCTTCAGTAGCTTGTTCCTTTCACATATCTTATATCTATTTGGTTCAGAACATGATCTATGTACCAGTCCCCACTAGGCTGACTATGTCACACCTAGCTCAAATAATAGTTCCTCTTCATGTGAATTCAAATTGCTCAAACATGTGTCCAAGAAGACCATCTTATTTACATGTATTGTTTTGACTAAAGACTTATGAGTAATAATCCTGACAAGAAGCCTTAGAGTACACATCTCCTTTATTAAAAGAGTGGTGAATTCTCTGTGAGCTATTCAAATACCTTTGGGTATATTAACTTATATCCAATTATCTCATACTTACACATCTGAGGGTATGTTTGCTAAAATGTCAAAGTATAAGTCTCCATGACTAAGATGACTTGAATACCTCAAGTTTAAGAAAACTTGCACTCAAGCAATAATGAGATCTTCATCGACATGTAGAGAACCACATAAAGTCTCATAACAGCCAACATCCAATGAACTAGTTACTGTTAACCATCATCTATATGTTAACTCTCAATATCTAAATGTTTTCAGCCAGTGAGGACTGACTGCTTAGATAAACCAAGGAGCATAACATATGTTAGTCTTATAGAATTGATGACATCCAATTTCATCAATTCATTGATTATAGAATATTTCAATGCATACATAATTACACTCCAATCAAAATTTCTCTCATGCTATGTATTGTATTGTGGACTTCATTAATTAAGTTTAAGATCAATATCATATTGGTTCAGCGGGGTCGGCAAGAGGGGGGTGAATTGCCTGCAATCAAATAGTATACCCTCCTCAAAGAACTTTAACTCAAAATAAAAGCAACAAGAGTATTATAAATTAAATAGCAGAATCAAAAAGAGAGACGACTCAGCTATTTGACTTGGTTACAACCGAGATGGTTGTTAATCTAAGGCGGTTGGAAAGCGCACTAGAAACGTCTCCTTCTTTGAAGGCGGAGAAGCTTTTTACACTTTGAGAGCATAGAAGTTGCTAAGAATGAAAGTACAGAGTTTCTTTTCATTGTTTCAAATAGCTGTTCGAGACCCCTTTATATAGGGGTTCCAACACTTATCCAGATCACCTGATCTTCGGGATCAGGAGTTGACTCGAGAGGGATCGATCGACCGAACTTGATGAACTTTCCCAGCTTTCCATCTGGATGCAGGCTCTGTGGATCAAGCTTAGGTTTGGTCGATCGATCCTTGTGTTCAGTCGACCGATCAGCCAACGGTCTCTACTCGATCTGACCTGATCAAATCGCTCGACCAAGTCTCTGATTATCTTCGGTTCGGTCGACCGATCAGAAGGTTCGGTCGACCGATCACTTCACCAACAGTTGGTTGCTTGTCGTGGCTTCTGACGTGTCACCAACAGCTGGCTTTCTGATGATAGGGGTTCGGCCGATCGATAAGGGTGTTCGGTCGACCGAACACTTGTCAAGTCAACGTCCCGATTGACTTGCTCTGGTTCTGCTCACTTGGGTGATTTCGGCCATCTGGAATAGGGCTCACCCGAACCCAGTTCCCGGCCTTCTCCTCGAGCAGTCTTCCGTCCCGGCTTTGCGTCCCTCGAACGCCGCGCACGTTCTTCTCGCCCACCGGTGTACTCTTCTGCAGCTCTCTCGTCCTTCGGACGCACCAATCCCGTTGGCTCCCTTCCCGTGCCGTCCTTCTCGCTAGTTGCGTCTTTCGCTCGACTTCCTGCGCTCCTAAACACCTGCACACTTAGACACATGGATCAGACAAACAGGACCTAACCTAAACTTGGTTGATCACATCAAAACAATCACAGAGCCCAACAATCTCCCCCTTTTTGATGTGATCAACCCAAGTTTAAGTTAGGGTAAAAACAAACAAATAGTAATTTTTAAGAAAATTACTAAACTAACATTTTAAGCACAAAAATTAAAAAAAATTATAAATAAAAAATTTAGTTTTCCTGACTCTCCCTAAACTTATTGCTTAACTCTCCCCCTTTTATCACAGAAAAAACGGGGAAAAGAAATTTTCTAAGTAAAAAAAATGATTTTCCAAGGGAATGTTTAAAAACTTTTCAAAGCATTATATAATTTTAATTTTAATGCTTTTATTAGAAAATTAATTAAACATTTTATTTCGATATTTCGGCTTCCAGATCGTGGCGAGGCACTAGGCCTTCTTGGTTATTGGAGCAACAACCACTTCCTTAGACAAAGCTTCATAAAGAAATTTTAAACATTTAATCTCTTTTCTGACAGCCTTAATAACAATTTTAATTTAGCACAGATTTTGGAACCCAATAGAAGTTCATTCCTACAGGATTAATCAAAAATCTGGGAGGTCCACAAGTTTTAAGAATTTTCCTAAGTTGACCTTGATACATTCTAATATACCAATTTAATTTACCAAAAATTCTTAATTTAGATTTTTGAAAAACATTTGAACATGCAGCAGATTTCAACTTTTCAATTTGCATTTTCAAATGATTATTTTCTGATTTTAAATTATCTAGCAATTTACTTAAATCAGCGTTCTCATTTTCTAATTTAAGTAAATCTTTAGAAAGAGATTTAATAAACTTAAAGGATTGCTTGGGAGTTAGATTACGTACCTCACTTACCTGTATTTCCGTAGCTCCCTCTTCATCGCAGTTTTCTTCTTCTGATGTTCCTCCCCCTTTATCTATGCTCATTTCTGAGCTCGACTCTTCTTCCAACTGATGGTTAGCCATTAGCGCTATCCCCGAGAATTCTTCGACGTCTGATTTGGAGGATGAGTCTGACCATGTGGCCTTCAGGTTCTTCTGTTTGGAGGAAGATTGTCGCTTTTCCTTTCCTTTTTCCTTTTTCTTCAATTTTGGACAGTCATCTTTGATGTGCCATTCTTCGTTGCAGTTGTAGCAACGAATCGTCCTTTTATTTCGCTGAAGCCTCTTTATCTGCGATCTAAATTTATTAGTATTAAAAAATTTATTGAAACGTCTTACCAATAGAGCCGCTTTGGATTCGTCGATCGAGGCTTCAAAGTCAGAACCGTTTATTCTTGCCTTTAAGGCAATGTTCTGACTAGTCTCCTCTACTCCATTAGGCTATATAACTCGAGATTCGTGAAGTTCAAAAGTAGAAAACAAATTTTCTAAAGTACTTACCTCGAAGTCCTTAGAGATGTAGTATGCATCTACTAAGGATGCTCATTCTGGAGTTCTGGGAAGGCGTTGAGTGCGTGCCGGACTGAGTCCCAGTTCGTTACTTCTTCTCCAAGGTTGCTTAGTTGAGTTATTAGCTCTTTAATCCTTGCTTGGAGTTGCGCTACCTTCTCGCCATTGTACATCCGGAGGTTCGTAAGTTGAGTCCGGAGGATGTCGCGTCTTGCAAGCTTCACTTCGAAGGTACCTTCGTGAAGCTCCAGGAATTTTTCCCAGAGGTCTTTCGCGGAGTCGTAGCTTCCGATCCGACTTACCTCCTGAGGAGGCAGAACGCTGAGCAGGTGGAACTCAGCCTTTCCGTTGGCGACGAAGTCTGCTTGTTGCTTCTTCGTCCAGTTGTATTCTTTGTCTTTTGGCGCTTCATATCCATATTCATTATTAAGAGTATATCAAATTCAGTTTTAAAAAATACTTTCATTTTTCACTTCCATGTAGCGAAGTCTCCGTCGAACTTTGGGGGATGAATGTTCGTGCCAGCCATGCACTATCCTTATGGCGGTTAGTCCTTCTGTGATTGTTGGGCTCTGATACCACTTGTTGGTTCAGCAGGATCGGCAAGAGGGGAGTGAATTACCTGCAATCAAATAGTATACCCTCCTTAAAAAACTTTAACTCAAAATAAAAGCAACAAGAGTATTATAAATTAAATAGCAGAAACAAAAAAGAGAGACGACTCAGCTATTTGACGGTTACAACCGAGATGGTTGTTAATCCAAAGCGATTGGAAAGCGTACTAGAAATGTCTCCTTCTTTGAAGGCGGAGAAACCTTTTACACTTTGAGAGCACAGAAGTTGCTAAGAATGAAAGTACAAAGTTTCTTTTTGTTGTTTCAAATAGTTATTCGAGACCCCTTTATATAGGGGTTCCAACACTTATCCAGATCACCTGATCTTCAGGATCAGGAGTTGACTCGAGAGATGGGGGTCGACCGATCCCCAGGTTCGGTCAACCGAACCTGATGAACTTTCCCAGCTTTCCGTCTGAATGCAGGCTCTGTGGATCGATCTTAGGTTCGGTCAACCGATCCTTGTGTTCGGTCGACCGATCAGCCAACGGTCTCTACTCGATCTGACCCGATCAAATCGCTCGACCAAGTCTCTGATTATCTTCAGTTCGGTCGACCGATCAGAAGGTTCAGTCGACCTATCACTTCACCAACAACTGGCTGCTTGTCGTGGCTTCTGACGTGTCACCAACAACTGGCTTTCTGATGATAGGGGTTCGGTCGACCGATAAAGGCGTTTGGTCGACCGAACACTTGTCAAGTCAACGTCGCGGTTGACTTGCTCTGGTTCTGCTTACTTGGGTGATTTCGGCCATACGGAATAGGGCTCACCGAACCCAGTTCCCGGCCTTCTCCTCGAGCAGTCTTCCGTCTTGGCTTTGCGTCCCTCGAACGGCCCGCACGTTCTTCTCGCCCACCAGTGTACTCTTCCGCAGCTCTCTCGTCCTTCGGACGCACCAAGCCCGTCGGCTCCCTTCCCGTGCCGTACTTCTCGCTAGCTGCGTCTTCCGCTCGACTTCCTGCGCTCCTAAACACCTGCACACTTAGACACATGGATCAGACAAACAGGACCTAACCTAAACTTGGTTGATCACATCAAAACAACCATAGGGTTCAACAACCTCCCCCTTTTTGATGTGATCAACCCAAGTTTAAGTTAGGGTAAAAACAAACAAATAGTAATTTTTAAGAAAATTACTAAACTAACATTTTAAGCACAAAAATTAAAAAAAAATTATAAATAAAAAATTTAATTTTCCTGACTCTCCCTAAACTTATTACTTAACGCTTACCCTTTGATCACAGAAAAAACAGGGAAAAGAAATTTTCTAAGTAAAAAAAAATGATTTTCCAAGGGAATGTTTAAAAACTTTCAAAGCATTATATAATTTTAATTTTAATACTTTTATCAGAAAATTAATTAAACATTTTATTTCGATATTTCGGCTTCCAGGTCATGGCGAGGCACTAGACCTTCTTGGTTATTGGAGCAATAACCACTTCCTTAGACAAAGCTTCATAAAGAAATTTTAAACATTTAATCTCTTTTCTAACAGCCTTAATAACAATTTTAATTTAGCACAGATTTTGGAACCCAATAGAGGTTCATTCCTACAGGATTAATCAAAAATCTGGGGGGTACACAAGTTTTAGGAATTTTCCTAAGTTGACCTTGATACTTTCTAATATACCAATTTAATTTATCAAAAATTCTTAATTTAGATTTTTGAAAAACATTTGAACATGCTGTTGGTTGCTACTCGGAAAACCTAGAGGTTCCACTGTACAAAAATTTTGTACAAAGGTCTGAACCTTTTCCTACCTACCATGTGTTCTTTTAAATTAAATTTTGGATCGCCTGCGGAACTTAACACGTTTGATCCAAAACTTAATCTATTCGTTCTTTTAGGTTTTGGCTTGGGTCTCCTGCGGAACTTAACACGTTCGACCCAAATCACCTTAAGTTATTAATTCCATTAAATATTAATTTCCATAATTGGTTCCTAGTACTGACGTGGCGAGGCACATGGCCTTCTTGGATATGGGAGCAACCACCACCGACTAGACAAAACCTTTTATGGAAAGCTAATATTTAATTTCCTAAAATAACTTTAGGTTAACCGAAAAGAACAATCAAATCACAAGGGAAAGAAAAACAAAAGAACACTATATCGAAAACAAATTCGAAACTCTAGAATCGTATGCCTCTTATATTTAGTATTATTTCCAAAAATAACTAGTATGATGCGGAAACAAAAATTACTAGTTATACCTTTTAGAAAGACCTCTTGATCTTCTACCGTATTCCTCTTCTAACCTCGGACGTTGTGTGGGCAACGATCTTCCGAGATGAGAAACCACCAAGCACCTTTTTCTCCTCCTAGCTAGGTTCGGCCAACACAAAGAAGCTTCACCAAGGACGAAGAACAAAACACCAACCAAGCTCCAAGGGATACAAGCTTTCTCTCCTTCTTCTTCTTCTTCTCCAAGTAGTATCCGGCCACCACAAGAGCTCCATGCCAATAGAGAAGGTTCGGCCACCACCAAGAGGAAGAGAGGAAGAGAGGTTGGCCGGCCACAACACCAAGGAAAAGAGAAAGAAAAATAGAATAGAGTCGTTCACCTTGAAGCCTCCTCTACCCTCTCTTTTATAATCCTTGGTCTTGGCAAATAAGGAAATTTAATTAAAAACTTCCTTAATTCTTTTGCCATGAAAAAGAAAAATTAATTTAATTAAAAACAATTTTCCTTTTCTCAATTTACATGGCCGGCCACCATCAAGCTATAAACAAGGATAGTTTTAATTAATTAAAACTTCCTAATTTATCTCCAGAAATTTATAAAAAATTTCTCCAATAATTTTTATCCCTTCATGATTGGTTTATAAAAAGGAAATTAATAAATTAAAATCTTTCTTTTAAACATGTGGATAAAAAGAAAGTTATCTCTATAAATTAAAATCTCTTTTAATCTACAAATAAGGAAAGATATCAAATCATTTCTTAATCTTTTGTAGATACTTATAAAAGAGAATATTTAATTTTAAACTCTCTTTTAAATCATGAACATGATTAAAAAAGAAAGTTTTCTTAAAATTTAAAATCCTCCTTTAATCAACAAATAAGGAAAGATTTCAAATTTTAAACTCTCTTTTAAACATGTAGATGATTTACAAATAAGGAAAGTTTTTACCAAAAATTAAAACCATCCTTTTAAACTACAAATAAGGAAAGAGATTAATCTCTTCTCTTAATCTTTTGTAGAAAGCTATAAAAGGAAATTTTTAATTTTTTAAACTCTCTTTTAAAATCATGATATCCACATAAGAAATAATTTTAATAAAAATCCTTTTTAATATTCTAGTGGCCGGCCACCTAAGCTTGGGACCCAAGCTTTGGCCGGCCACCTACATGACTCATCCACTTGATCTTGGCCGGCCCTAGCTTGGGTTCCAAGCTAGCTTGGCCGACCCCATTGGATGGGTAAGAAGGTGGGTATGCGGTGGGTATAAATCTCTATATACTAGAGGCTACGATAGGGACCGAGAGGAGGAATTGGTTTTGGTCTCCCGATGAAATTAAGCATCCCGTGTTCGCCCCGAACACACAACTTAATTTCATCAATAATAATTCATTCCACTAAAGAACTATTATTGAACTACGCACCAATCCTAAATTACATTTTGTGCTCCTTCTTATTATGAGTATGTTAGTCTCCCTGTGTTTAAGATAACAAATGTCCACTAATTAAGTAAGTTACTGACAACTCACTTAATTAATATCTAGCTCCAAGAGTAGTACCACTCAACTTCATCGTCATGTCGGACTAAGTCCACCTGCAGGGTTTAACATGACAATCCTTATGAGCTCCTCTTGGGGACATTCTCAACCTAGATCACTAGGACACAGTTTCCTTCTATAATCAACAACACACACTATAAGTGATATCATTTCCCAACTTATCGGGCTTATTGATTCATCGAACTAAATCTCACCCATTGATAAATTAAAGAAATAAATATCAAATATATGTGCTTGTTATTATATTAGGATTAAGAGCACACACTTCCATAATAACTGAGGTCTTTGTTTCTTTATAAAGTCAGTATAAAAGAAACGACCTCTAATGGTCCTACTCAATACACTCTAAGTGTACTAGTGTAATTATATAGTTAAGATAAACTAATACCTAATTACACTACGACCTTCCAATGGTTTGTTCCTTTCCATTATGGTCGTGAGCTACTGTTTATAATTTATAAGGTACTGATAACATGATCCTCTGTGTGTGACACCACACACCATGTTATCTACAATATAAATTAATTGAACAACTACATTTATCATAAATGTAGACATTTGACCAATGTGATTCTTATTTCTAGATAAATGTTTATACCAAAAGCTAGGCTTTTAGTATACACTCTAACACATGCAGCAGATTTCAACTTTTCAATTTGCATTTTCAAATGATTATTTTCTAATTTTAAATTATCTAGCAATTTACTTAAATCAGCGTTCTCATTTTCTAATTTAAGTAAATCTTTAGAAAGAGATTTAATAAACTTAAAGGATTGCTTGGGAGTTAGATTACGTACCTCACTTACCTGTATTTCCGTAACTCCCTCTTCATCGCAGTTTTCTTCTTCTGATGTTCCTCCCCCTTTATCTATGCTCGTTTCTGAGCTCGACTCTTCTTCCAACTGATGGTTAGCCATTAGCGCTAGCCCCGAGAATTCTTCGACGTCTGATTTGGAGGATGAGTCTGACCATGTGGCCTTCAGGTTCTTCTGTTTGGAGGAAGATTGTCGCTTTTCCTTTCCTTTTTCCTTTTTCTTCAATTTTGGGCAGTCATCTTTGATGTGCCCTTCTTCGTTGCAGTTGTAGCAACGAATCGTCCTTTTATTTCGCTGAAGCCTCTTTATCTGCGATCTAAATTTATTAGTATTAAAAAATTTATTGAAACGTCTTACCAATAGAGCCGCTTTGGATTCGTCGATCGAGGCTTCGGAGTCAGAACCGTTTATTCTTGCCTTTAAGGCAATGTTCTGACTAGTCTTCTCTACTCCATTAGGCTCTGTAACTCGAGATTCATGAAGTTCAAAAGTAGAAAACAAATTTTCTAAAGTACTTACCTCGAAGTCCTTAGAGATGTAGCATGCATCTACTAAGGACGCTCATTCTGGAGTTCTGGGAAGGCGTTGAGTGCGTGCCGGATCGAGTCCCAGTTCGTTACTTCTTCTCCAAGGTTGCTTAGTTGAGTTATTAGCTCTTTAATCGTTGCTTGGAGTTGCGCTACCTTCTCGCCATTGTACATCCGGAGGTTCGTAAGTTGAGTCCGGAGGATGTCGCGTCTTGCAAGCTTCGCTTCGAAGGTACCTTCGTGAAGATCCAGGAATTTTTCCCAGAGGTCTTTCGCGGAGTCGTAGCTTCCGATCCGATTTACCTCCTGAGGCGGCAGAACGCTGAGCAGGTGGAACGCAGCCTTTCCGTTGGCGACGAAGTCTGCTTGTTCCTTCTTCGTCCAGTTATATTCTTTGCCTTTTGGTGCTTCATATCCATATTTCATTATTAAGAGTATATCAAATTCAGTTTTAAAAAATACCTCCATTTTTCGCTTCCATGTAGCGAAGTCTCCGTCGAACTTTGGGGGATGAATGTTCGCGTCGGCCATTGTCCTTATCTTTGTACTTCAGACGGCGATTAGTCCTTCTGTGGTTGTTGGGCTCTGATACCACTTGTTGGTTCAGCGGGACCGGCAAGATGGGGGTAAATTGCCTGCAATCAAATAGTATACCCTCCTCAAAGAACTTTAACTCAAAATAAAAGCAACAAGAGTATTATAAATTAAATAACAGAAACAAAGAGAGAGACGACTCAGCTATTTGACTTGATTACAACCGAGACGGTTGTTAATCCAAGGCGGTTGGAAAGCGCACTAGAAACGTCTCCTTCTTTGAAGGCGGAGAAGCCTTTTACACTTTGAGAGCACAGAAGTTGCTAAGAATGAAAGTACAGAGTTTCTTTTCGTGGGCCTCACTCTTGTAGGCGGCCTGGTTTATTTTTGCCAGTCTTTGGTTTGGTTCTATCCTGCGTATGAGGGAACTAGCGCGAGGTTTGGTTCTGTCCCGCGTGAGAGGGAATCGACGCACGCTTTGGTTCGCTGGCGAAGCAGTACTTCAGAGTGAATAAATGTTGCGCCTCCATTCGTGGTTCTCACACTCAAGCATTCTGCTTTCTCCTACTTCCCTCTCTGCATGCGCTGCCTTCATTTCCGAGAGTTTTTTGAGTTTTTCCTGAGGCTTGGTGTTCCGCGATCTGAGGTTGGGTTCGGAGTGCGATGTTCGTCTTGGAGTGCACCTACGGACGACGCGAGTGGTTGTCGGATCTTAGGAGAATTTTGCCGGAGAGCCTCTGCACCGTGAGCAGTAATATATTCTCTAAAGACAGTTGGCACGTCGACGCTTCAACCAAAGGATAACTATTTCTGGACCTTACTTTTTTATTTACCTGTTTATTACATGTTTGCTATTTTAGTACGCAAATATATTACTATGTTAGTGCTCTGAAACTTCAACACTATGGTCCTAGAAGTAGAAAAGAACTTCTCCAAGAACTCGCTACTCATTTCATTCCAACATGTGTTAGTGCTACGAGGGAGGTAATACAACCAGTCCCTTGCCATGTTTGCTAAAGTGAATGGGAATACTGTAAACTTGATATCTTTCTCTGATATACTATGTGACTTCATTATCGAGCATGACACTGAAATTCTTACAAGTGTCTATTAGGATCCTAGAAAAATAGACCATGGAACTTTAGAAGCAAAAGTATGAAGCCATATTTTAATTCAAAATCCACATCCAACTAGGGATACTTAATGCATAGAGGTTGATACCTCACGTCTGGTGCTGCAAGTTCTCTGAGTGTTCTATTGTTGTTGTTGGCCATATTGGTCTCAAAATTTAAGGAACTATAGATAGAAATGTTAGAAGATCCCCTCTAAACTCTCTGTAAGGTATGGAATGTCATATCAATCTCTAAATCAAACTCAAGCAAATTATCTCAAGAAGTCCTGGTCATGCATTGCAACACTGAACAAACAAAATTAAAAGGCACAATGAAAAGAAAAAAACAAGAAGTTAATGAACAATCTAAAAATTAACAAATATCATTGTGAGTTTCCGACACCAAAATTGATAACTGCTTTATCATGTTATGATTAAATTCAATTACTGAACCCCTCTACACTAGTATAATAGAATAAGAAATGATCCAAATCATCTCTCGAGGAACATGATAACAAATGATAATATTTGGATGAGGTTTTATGGGAGTTTAATTTTGAGATGTGAATGCTAAAAAATAATACATGAAAAGCAATGCAACTAATAGAAATGTAAGAAAACTATGATGGCAAAACAATTCATGGAAATATAAAGTAAGGCATTCTAATCCAATCTGCGCGCATCCTATCTTCCGACTGAATCGTAAGCATCACTAACAATGCAATGTAAACAGGATGTTGATGGAATTAAACAAACTTGAATGTATTGACTAATGTAGCACAAGCATAAGGGAAATTAGACCAAACATGTTGCAATCAAGAAGCTAATTGAAGTCTAAGTAAAGGATGCAGTAAATCCTACTCGATTCTATCCAAATATGTTGACAACCAACATCAAGAATTCTTGAAAACAATCAACTAATGAAAACCAAAACATCAAAGAAAACTTGCAGATGGAGTATGATACGGAGAATAACGTGGGGCCCCCAAAGTCAAAGTCAAGGAAGTAGACTAAGATAACGATCAAGATCAAGGAATGGTCAACACTTAGGGCTAACATGGTCACATGTCTCGGCCGAGTGGTCTAGTTGGTCGGACTGTTGGTCTAATCAGATCCTGAGTCCCGCAGAACTGATGAAACATCAAGTTGTATTAGTGTCATTTAGAGTTGAGTCAAATGTCTTTGTCGAGTGGTCTGGCCAATCGAACCGATCAAACATGCTAGGCACATAGCCCGACTGGACCATACTATTTGCTCAAGTGAGTAGGCCGAGCGAAGGCTCAGTCCTCAAAGAGTGACATTATTCCTTAAGTCGGTCTGACCGCATTTGCAAACGAGATCCGATCGGACTACAAAGGGGACTCGATCGGCTTGCTAATAAAGCATATTAAGGGTCTATCAATCCAACGATCTAAGATTCCCTTTTGACATTTTGTGTAGCGATTGTCAAAGAAATAAAGGAATATCTCCTATGCATTCTTTATGAAGGAAGTTTCTACTCTACAAATTATAGAGATGGCGAGTCCATTTTCATAAAGGTTTCAGAATGTCAGAAGCGTTGATCCTTTTTTGGTAATGCATTGA
This sequence comes from Zingiber officinale, assembly GCF_018446385.1. Taxonomy (NCBI): domain Eukaryota; kingdom Viridiplantae; phylum Streptophyta; class Magnoliopsida; order Zingiberales; family Zingiberaceae; genus Zingiber; species Zingiber officinale. Next base: position 137,489,952 of record NC_056002.1, read on the forward strand.
GATTCATGCAAAGAGGAAAAATAATACTATATAAGGGGGTCTCCACCTACAAGCACGGGTACGCGAGGCAACATTACACACTCATAGCTCATTGTTCTTTACTACTATTCATTACATACTTTTTTCCATCTCGGCCATCTGTTTAACTTGAGCGTCGAAGTGTCTGTGCTGAAGAACCCTTCCTGGCCCAATCACTGATGTTTTCTTTTCTATACTCTCGTTTTTGATACATAGAATCGCTCGACGCCTTCTATTTCTAGCTCATAGTTTTCTCACAGTCAACATTAGAGTCACCTGCCCAGTGCACCATCTTATTTAATTTCAGACATGATCAAATTTAGCGTCGTCTGTGGAAACTTCGTCCGAATTTGAAACGCAAAGATGGATGAGACTAGATGATTCACTATAGTTACTTTGTCACAAGAAGACTTGGAACTGCTAATAAATACCCAAGTGGAGAAATTAGTGTAGCAGCAACAAGCAGCATCCACCCCTTTGTTAAATGACCTGGCTATATCGATGACGAACCCTCACATCGAGTGAGGGACTCGAGTGGAAGGGATGACTGAGTTCCAACCAATTCTTCCTCCTCCGGCCAGCTTTATTCAAGCGTCTGCGCAGCCGATTAGTTCGTCGCCCGTGCCACCCTCCCCAATTACGTATCATCGAGCATTGTTTCGCATGTCATTCGATGATATGGGCTGAGCAGAAAGGCCCCAAGGATCATCTTTTGGAGACACACCTACTCGGGGTCTTAGAAAGGTAAAATCCCCGAAGGCCAATAGCTCCCTTAAGCAGATAATTATATCGTTATCCCAAGAAATTTTGAAAGACAAGTCGCTGAGCCATTTCCAACCCTTAGCGATCAGAGAGTATAGAGGAGCGATCGACCTAGAGGATTTTCTAATTAAATTTGAAAATACAGTTATTCTTCATCAATACATGGATGACGTCAAGTGCTGAGTGTTCCTTACTATTCTCTCCGACTCGACACAGAGATGGTTCAACTGGCTTCCTTCTGACTCCATTTGTTGCTTCAAAGATTTCTACAAAGTATTCCTACACCACTTTGCCAGCAACCTAGATACCACAAGACCACGTTGAGTTTATTTTCCCTCAAGCAAGGATCAAGGAGGCACTGAGGGCGTACATAAAGCGATTTAACTAAGTAGCCATGGACGTTCCTTCGACCACCCCAGAAATTCAGGTAAATGTCTTCTCTCAAGGGCTCACATATGGAGACTTCTTCTAGTCCCTGATCAAGAAGCTACCCAGGGACTTTGACCACCTACTTGGAAGAGTGATCAAGTACATTAATGTGGAGGGGCCCAGTCCGCTCGGAAGGAGGTAGCAGCGCATTCACCAGTCCCTGCCTCAGAATGCTGAGCCCATCTCCCATCTCTTGCCCATAAAGGACCTCGGGCGGGACCCCAGCCACACCAGCACAAGTAGAGGCCTCATGTCGTATAGCATGTAGAAGCCGATTGGATACCACCCGTCGAGCCTCGTCCATGGGTCCAAGCTTTCTACAGATATCACCGTATAGGAACTTATAGCACTCAAGAGTGTTATAGGTATAATCAGGCAATACACCGAGCAACTAACCAAGGATTCAAGCAACAATCACCATCCCTGAACAACCGACGTTACCAATGGTTGAACGAACCACCCAGAAGGGACCTCCGAGATGCCTAGCGACACCAGCAAGCACCCCAACAACAAGAGAACATGGCTCTAGTCCCCACCCGAGTTGAACATTACCATCCTCCTACTTGGCAAGAAGAAAACTGCGGCAACACCGCTTGGGGAGACATTAGTATGATTACGGGTGTACCGACCGATGGAGACTCCAATCGGGCCCGAAAGTCGTATGCTCACCAATTGAAAATCCATTCGGTTGGGTGTAGTCCAAAGCAAGTAGAAGGGTCCGAAATTAGTTTTGATCCTAAGGACTTGAAGGCGTAGAAGTGTCATATGATGACACCTTGATCATCAAGGCTGTTATAGCTAACTATAATATATATCGTACTTTTGTTGATAAAAGGAGTTCTATTAATATTATTTTCAAAAAGGTGTTCGTTCAGTTGCAGATCTAAAGGAGTGAACTTTAGCCAATGACGACGCATCTATATGGATTCATTGGTAATGAAGTACAACCGATCGGATAGATTTGGTTGACTATCTCTCTGGGGGAGGAGCCCCTAATGAGAACTCACAGTCGACCTTTATTGTGGTGGGCGTGCCTTTAGCCTATAATGTGATTCTAGGCCTATCAGCGCTGAACAAGTTCAGAGCAATCATATTCACATCTTGCCAGAAGAGCAAGTTCCCCGTCGACAACTCGGTGGGAGAGGTAAAGGGGGACTAGCTGGTAGCACGTAAGTGTTATGTAGAGGTAATCAAAACTGAGGCTCGTGCCTCTTGGAGGAGCCAATGAATGGAGATTAACGTTATTCATGAGGCGCCCTCAACTCTAGTTTATGAAAAAGAGGAGGTGCAGATCCAGTCAGGCAGATCGGAAGCCACCACTCAGATACCCGCCAACCTGACCCCAGAACTCAAAACAGAGCTTTTTACGTGTTTAACACACAACCATGATGTGTTATCTTGGACACCGTAGGAAATCATAGGTATATCATCAATAGTTATGAAATACGTGCTTCACGTCCCACCGAATGCTCAGCCTGTCAAACAAAGAAAGCGAGATTTGGAGCTGAGCAAAATAAAATCATCCGATCGGAGGTGGACAAATTGCTCGAGACAGGGCATATTCGGGAGGTACGGTTCTCGACCTGGTTGGCCAATATGGTCCTGGTGTCCAAGTCTGGGAATAAATGACGCGTTTGTATGGATTTCAGGAATTTAAACAAGGCGTGCCTAAAGGATTATTATCCCTTGCCGTGCATTGACTAAGTAGTAGACTCTACTTCTAACTACGAGTTGATATGCATGCTGGACGCATATCAAAGATACGATCAAGTCCCGCTAGCTAAAGAAAACCAAGAAAAAATTAGTTTCATTACTGCGGAAGAAACTTATTGTTATAATGTTAGACTATTCTGAATCAAGAATACAAGAACTACTTACCAATGGCTCATGAACAAAACATTCTGGAAGTACTCCATATGTATATACCGAAGTCCTTATGACATACAATCAATTACAATGCAAGATTAACTTAAACACTTTGTTAAAATATCAAATTTTATAATTGTACTATATTTGGAGGCTGAATGCCCTAATAGAGGGGAGGGTGAGGGATTGTTGTATGAGAAAAGGTACAAAATTAAAAAAATATATCCATATTAAATTCACGTATAGATTTTTCTGATACGGTAAAATAATACATGCTATATTATCTTATTAATTTATATTTTAATGGAAGTTATTATGGAGACTAAATTCTAATGCACTTTAGATTTGATAAGTTAGGTTAAAATAATTTTAAATGTTAAAATACATTTGAGAACAAATGGATGAACCTCATGCCAAATTTATTTATTGTTTTTAAATTAAATAATATATACATTCTTTATGCGCTAAAATATATTTTTTACACAGATTTTTTATTATAAGTCTAAGTGAATGACAGGATCATTAGCTACTGCCAGTAACCTTACCGTTGGCCCGCCACCAGCTGCTGCTCGCGTCAGCGTACTTGGTTGTTATGTCGGTGGTGATGGAAGACCGGCTATACCGGGTTTCCCGCGTCTCTTTTCCAACGTCTTCTTTTCCACTTTTCCCAATTCCAAAGGCCCGCTCTCTGGCCTCTTGTGCTTTCTTGATCCAGTGGAATCACGTTTAGGTGCAGTGGTTGGGCAGGAAAAGGGGTGGTGACGGTAGAGCAGATCCATTCAATGCCTTCCTCAGAACGCGACAGAGGAATCTGACGCTTTGGTAGGTTACGTCGAAGCACATGTGCTGCCTTCTTTCCTCTTTCCCCTTTTTTTTTAGCTTCCATCGTCGGTTCAGTCGAGGTGTGCAGAGCCAGGCCAGGCATGGATACTTTGATTCTTCAAGGAGCGCAGAGCCAGGCAGTCGCAGTGTTCCTGCGTCCAAAGTACTGACAAACGGAGGTGGAGAATGTCTGTATTGGAGGGAGGCTCGGACGAGAAGATAGAGGCAAGGTGTGTGATGGTGGGTCTTCAGATGGATGCCAATGGCAAGGAATTGCTTCACTGGGCAATCAACAGAGTCGCGGAGCGAGGTGATCGCATTGTCGCCGTGACTGTCTGCAGGGATTCCGGTCAGTTCTTAGCATCCACTTCTGATGGTGAATTGCATGCAGCATCATTCATCCTCCTTACATACCTATATCTATATGTATAATATACTTGTTTCTCACAAGTTCACCTCAGCATTTGTGTCATCTCAACTTTTTCGTCAACTTTGTTTTTTTTTAAAAAAAAAATCTCTCTCTGTAAGCATTCAGTTTTGTAAGGAATTTTACATTGCTGATTAAGAGATTTACTTTCAGATCTGAAAAACGCTATCAGCACCCTGTCCATATTAACCGTGTTAGAAGATTTTCTAGCACCATACGAAGAAGCCTGCAACTTTAAGATGGTGAGCTTAGTTCTGTATCAACAATCAAATATGATCACTTCTTGTTCATCTTCATGTAGGTCATGTCCTTAGGTTTCTCTTGTCGGTCGTGTTGTTCGTGGTAGTTCGATTCGGAAAACCCTAGTGAATGAGGCCAGGATTTGTGGAGCCACGAGCATCGTTGTCGGAGCAAACAAATATATCTCAATAGGGTAACTGCTTCAAATATCTAATTCTGGATTTGGCTAGAGAGCTGGCCTGCAGTTCTCTGGTCATATCTGATAGAATTTGTTTCAGGAGCTCTGCCTTAGTTGCCAAGTATTGTGCCAAGAAGCTCCCTCCAACCATTTCCCTAATTACAGTTCAAGATGGACGGGTCATCTTTGAAAAGAAAGCTACTTTTGAAAAAGCATCCCCTGGTGAGTTGTGCTAATGCTTTTCACCTAAATGTTCACAAGGAACTTCTCTTTTGCACCATCATTGTGTTTACCGTTAATTAAAATTTCATTCCTTAGATTGGTTCATTTCTGTATGTTAGGAGAAGCACCACCCCCAAGTCTGCCAAGTATGTTGCATCGCAGACTTTGTATGCAGCACGGAATGGCCATACCAAACTCTGAAGAAGAGGCTGGTAAAGAATCCCTGAAAGCATCCAATTCTGGATTTGAAAACAATGGAAAGAAGGCAATCTCAAATGACAAAAATCATGTCTGCGAGGGGGCAAGAGCAGCTACTCAAACCTCGGTCACAGTATTGGTTAGACAGCTGCCACAGCCTGGGATAGGTTGGCCTCTACTGCGAAAAGCAGTGAAAGAAAGCAAAGCTGTGAAGAAGGCTGAAGGTGCTCGAAGATTATCAGTCGTCCAATGGGCCATGGCTTTACCCGATAGGAATTTCTCATCAGCTCAACCATTGTTTCAGCTTTCCAAGGAGTTGCGGACGACCCTCAACGACAATAACTCGAGCTGCAAATGGTTTCAATATGAGGAACTACTGAGTTCGACTAATCAGTTCGCTCCAGGTTCATTTTCTAAACCGTGCACATCCCTCTACAAATTGTGCTCTAAAAGCTAACATGAGATTCACGATCCTAAAGAAGATTTCAATTCTCAACAGAAAACTTGATAGGCAAAGGAGGAACTGGCCAAGTATACAAAGGCAACCTTCAGAACGGTCGACAGATTGCTATAAAATTATCTCAGCTGTCTACAAAATCATCAAGAGATTTCCTTCAGGAGGTTGATATAGTTACAAAACTTGATCACCCACATGTAGTCTCATTATTAGGCATTTGCGTAGAGAAGAACAATCTTATTTCTATATACAAATATTTCGTTAATGGAAGTTTGGAGGAAATTTTGCATGGTAAGTCATTATTCCAAGGTCATCATCTTCTTTAAAAGTTCACTCATACTGCAGTTATAATGAATTTCGTTTCACACTTGAGGTCAACATATAAAGCAACCATACATTTCATTGTTATTTCATATTTGACAAGATTTTCTTTCCTTGTATTAAATTCAAGTCTTTCTTCAATGTGCAACGAATGGAACATAGGAAAGAATGCCAAAGAGCCATTACCTTGGGAGACAAGAACAAAAGTAGCAATGGGGATTGCTAAGGCTCTTAACTATCTTCATCATGGTTCTCAAACAGTGATCCACCGAGATGTGAAATCTTCAAACATTCTTCTTGACAGCGAATTTGAACCTCAGGTAGTTTGCATAATTATAACCTCAAGTAGATTTAAATGCTAAATCTGATAATGTGTCACAACAGTTATCTGATTTTGGCTTAGCTATCTGGGTTCCAAAAACCTCAAACTACCTAACACAGAATGACATTGTCGGAACTTTCGGGTAACTTTCCTTTCAACCTAATTTGTGATCAATCAAAATGATACATGGATCAAGTACTAATACACATTTTACTCAGATACCTTGCACCTGAGTACTTCATGTATGGAAAAGCTAGCAATAAGATTGATGTCTACGCTTTTGGCGTCGTTCTACTGGAATTGTTAACTGGAAGAATGCCCATCAATGACAATAGTCCTAAAGGTCAAAAAAGTTTGGTGATGTGGGTGAGTAACTACTCCAACTTAGATTCACAATTTCTGCAACTCCTGTTAACTCCGCTATCAAAAATGATGAAAGTTAAATACTTGAGCACAACTTCAGAAACTAAAATATGAAGTAACTGGTGAAAGCATTGCTTCAATTGCTATACTAATTAGTATAAACAACTATAGAAAATTGCAACATCTTGAGGGGCATGCTCCATTTATCAGGGAGACACCTAATAAGTTCAAAATGTTTATAGGCGACACAAGTTATTGAGAATGGAAATCTAATGGATCTAGTGGATCCCAAACTTGATGCCGACTATGACAAAGACCAGATGAGAAGAATGATCTTAGCTGCATCTCTTTGCATAACAAGAATAGCTCAATTCCGACCCGCAATCAACAAGGTAAGTGAATATGCTAACAAGCTTGATTTCTGAAGGCTGAAGCTTGGAGTAACGATGGCAACATTTTGGTTCTTCCACATTCACAGATATGCAGTCTTTTACAAGGAGAAGACGACATCGAGAAATGGATATGCTGCCAGGCAGATTCCATGTCAGATCTGGTAGATTGTCCAGATGACGAGGCCTATCCAACTTCTAACATTGGATCACTAGAGCATGCATCTATCGATGTGGATCACAATGCATCATTGACCAGCAGTGACAAGCGTGGTTACTGGCAAGAATATCTCAGAGGTAGATGGAGTCGTTCCAGTTTTTATTAGCTCTTCACAATCTTACCCATCCATTGTTTGTGTTCTTCTGAATAGAAATCCCTTGTACATAATAAAGCCTGGTTTTGAGTCAGGATAACTTTCCGACCAAAAACCGGGGTCATGATTGTATGAAGTAGAGAATAAGAGAAACATGAGCAACACAAACATTTTCGATGGGTTTCCCTCAACTATTTATCAATGTGTCCAAATTTGCAAGTCTAAGTTATTTCTTCATATTCAACTTTTAAATGAAATGCAGGATGTGTTGATCTTTGCTCAAAATTCAGCTTATAACATGGTTGTTCAATGCACATAATAAAGCCTGCTTTAACTGACTTTGCAAAGAAGAGAATTTGAGATGCCTACAAAGTAGAGCTATTGATGAAGGTGCTGCATCTCTTTGCAACTTGATCCCAAGATTTTTTACCTTGATGATAACAATTGGAGAAGGGATATTAGTCAATGTTAAAAAAACAAAAGAAAGCTTAATGGAAAGGTATTTACAAACCTTGCACATCAGGCCTAGAAAGAGAAGAGAGGGTATCGGTTTTCTCTCTTGCTACTATCCTGAGAAATCTAAGGTGTATCATGTAGAAATTCATAAATTCTTATGATTATTAATCCTGTCTAAAAGCGGAGAAAATAACAAACTAAGGATATGGCTCGGAAGTTGACGGGGTGAAGGTTCCATGTGGTCCTGCAACACACAAGGTGTTAGTGCAAGGCCCGGAAGGGGCTTCTGGCATTGGCCCTCCAACACTCAAGTCAATTTTCGGCACAATAGAGAATAGTAAGAATGTTATAGCAAAGAGCATATGGATTGTTGATGGAAATCCCTTTTTATAGTGTTTGTGCATACATTTCAATGTGTGCGCACATTTTTCAAAGTGTCCTAGATAAAGACGAGTCTCCCTGACACATTTCCTTAAACGAACATGCAAATCCCTAATATATCACTCCTGTAAGAGAGGTAGAGTGAGATATTAGAGGAAACTGCTTCTTCAGTTGCTGGGCATGATAAACAGGTATAAACTCTCCCTGCAACCTAAACATACCTTTTTGTCAACCCAATTCGATTATATGCATTTTCTTGGTAGAAAATTTTTTCCGAACGTATGCAGTCATGGTGGAATGTTGAATCGAACACGCAAATTATGACAGTACAGCAGAAAAATTTTAACATCACATAATGATAATCAACAAAATAAAAGTAGGACAATAGAAATGCAATGCTAAGCATAATTTCAGATTTACAACTTGAAACCTAAATATATATACAATGACGCGAGCCTTTCAGGCAATCATTTTGGATTTGTTAACAGTGTCAAAGGAAATGGACACTCTTCAAAGCACCCTAAACACCAATACACAAAGTTCCTAGTCACAGAAAGCAAAGTTAGGTCTCAAAGAAACCTTCACGACAGACTGAATCTCAATGATCAGGCTGACACTATTATTTCAGGAAGAAATCAAGAATGTGATTAGCTAAGAGCATCAACTGGAATCATCTGAACTGGAACTTGATGTTTCGTTCCCAATATTATGTGGTCCAGCTCCTTGATTTTCAATCTCACTAAAAGCCAATTCAGTGCCCTCATTGTTTGAATGTGAGAAAGGAGTGTGACAATCCGAAGTGGCAGCTCTGCTACCCCTCTTCCTACTCTCTTCTGAACCTGTGCCATGTAGATCAAGCCGCCTATGCTTCCGTGCATTGCGCTTGCCTTTTGGGACATCTTCTCGGTGTGATTCAACTCCATTATCTTCATCCTTTGAAACTCTGCTACTTGCCTTCTCACTTTCAGATTCAATTGTTGGTGCATCAGAATCAAATTCAACCTTTCTCCTCTTGCTTGAATTTGTCTGAAACAAGAGTTCTAGTCAACCTTCAATTCTTGAAGTAGAGACAGCATACACGCGCATCAAAAGAACACAAATAAGAGAAGTATATGCTGGTATTGTTCATGCTCAACTGGAGGGTTTCTCAACAAATGAGTTGCTAGAATCCATAAAAAGAATAGCAGAACATAAATAAAATCCTCTGCCATCCCCCTACAAGCTATTTGAATATCTAGGATTTTATAGGCTTTATAAAGTATGCTGTGAATGAAATTAAGGGTAATTTGGTGATGGTCACACAAAAAGAATAAGTAGAAAATTCTTTACAATGGTCAGATAGATCAAGTGTTTGCTGTCTTCTGCGTATCATCAGGATCGAGAGACTCACAAGCATGCAAATGTTCAAAATTGGCAGTAACTAAAATTAAGAAAATTAAAAAGAAATACATAAAAGAGCAAAGTTGATAAATTAGTCAACTGACAGAGAATAGAAAACAGCATTCTGTCATCTAAAAATACTCTTAAGACAAGTGAAATAGAATATACCATGATATGTATTTTATTATTCAATTTACCTTGGGGCCTTGTTCAACCAAATGAGACCATTCACTCCTATTCCGTAAACAGTCATGGACAGCATGTAAATAAGTAGGATACGCATATCGCTCTCCGTTGGGTTTTCTCAGTTCATACCAATGCTGCAGAATAAAACACACAATCAAGATAGTGAAAATAAGTACAATGTACATATATGTCCAAAGTGACAAGAGTTAAAAATCATACAGGGCGAACAGCACCACACAGCTTTTCATATGTTATGTGCTTTGTTTTGCTCAATATATCATCTATTAATCCTGCAAATTGTTATTATAAAATGAATTGCCTTTCAGACAATGTAATATATTTTTTTCTTAAAAACATAAAATAAAATAAAGAATTTACCAGGCAAAGTGCGACAAATAACACTACCATCATTTCTCTGAAGATCGCCAACTGAGCTGCATGCTGCTGGGGTATTCTGTTCACTAATCTCTGGAGAGGAAAAAGGATCATTTCTTTCACCTTCCCTAGGGGCTAGAGGAACAGTTTTGATTGTCATGTCAGAGGTTCTCATATGTGACTCTTTTTTCTTGTCTAATTGCTGACGTTTGTGGTATGCAAATGATGGCATCCTAGCCTTCTTCCTGCTCTCACCATGTAACTCCTGAGAATTGCAGTTAAGATTTCTATATCCATCTTCTTTGTTTTTCCTTCTAAATACCTAAGTAGAACAAAATCCACATCAGATGAATCCCAAGGAGATTAATCAAGATAGAGGTATGCTAGACTCTTACCGAGATTTGATCCTTTCCTTCATAGACAGGATGTCTAGAGAAAACATTCATACCACTATTGGTGACTGATTGCATACCAGTAGCTTGCCGCACATGTGGTATCCTTGGAACCCTAAGGGAGCTGTTTAATTCTTGATGCAATAGAAGTGCCAGCTATGAAGAGAAAAAAAAAGTCTGAATAAATACACTTGATAAGAGATTATATTCGATTGCAGTCCTTACATTACCTCTTCATCACTTAATCTCAAGGTAGCGTTAGACAAGGCAGATGCATGCATAAACATGGAGGCATTTGAAGCTTTTTCTGAAGTGTATGAACCTGTTTGATGGCTCTTTACAGTTCTCTGAGACAGGTTTGAAGAAACTGGCTTAGTTTGACCAGAAGCCACTTGAGACTGCCGTGAACCAACCACATTGTCAGACCTTAGAGTTCCCATTGCAGTGTGTTTGGCAGAGACTTTAGAAGATCAGAAAGGTGATTCTTCTTTTGAACTAGATACCAAGTGCTTAGAGGTGTTAGTACCTTGTGGTGGATTAAATCCAGAAAATATAGAAATTTTTGACTGGCACTTTGTTGGATTTTCAGAAACTTCTTCCAGAATTTTAACTGGAATTGGTGCATTTTTTTCCTTGTGAACAATACTTGAGTTCACCTTTACTCGTTTTTGTTTGGTTAATCTACTAGCCTTACCAGCTGAGGATTTAGATGTCGTGGTGGACAAGTTAACACCTGAAATAGTTAATTTGGGGATAAGAGGTGATGATGAAGTTGAAGAATCCTTAAGGACGCTGACTGCGGAATTCAACTCAACAGGAACCAATTTGCTCAAAGATGATTGTGAGTCTCCAGCACCTCTAGTATTTGAACCATGTCCTATCTCCAGGGAATGTTTATGTTCTACTGAATCCTTCAATCGTCTTTTCTTAGTCTCACCATTTCTTGGAAGCATTGCTTCTTTCAATTCTTTAGTCTCTCTTCTAACACCCTGGAGCCTTTGTCCAAAAGATGCAAAACTGGATCTATTCTCTAGGTTCTGAATGTTTTCAGATAAGTGATTAATTAGTTGTGGTGGTTGGTCAGCTAAATCACACAACTTTCCAGGGGTGTGACGAGCAGGAACATTCAAATTCACTGTTGATAGGCCATCAGCCTCGTTAATTCCTTTATTTAACTCCACTTTTGTAATTGGTGTAACTGCAGGCTTTGAGCCTAATAGTAATGGCTCATCCAAAAAGTCTTTACAACCACTTGCAAGATCAGTAATGGCAAGCTTTGGAGCTCCTAAGCCCATTACAACATGCAAAGAAGCTTTAGAAAAATGTCCTAGAGGATTCTCGTCTTTGGGCTGTTTCAAACAATACACAGCACTGCTGCCAACCTAAGTAAATTCAGTCAAAAAATTTTAAACAAGCAGCAAAATCTAAGCATACTTCACTAAAAATGATAAGGAGGATAAATTAATAAATAATAAATTTTCAAGAATATATATATATATATATATATATATATATATATATATATAAGAAAAAAATCAAGCATCAAATAACTGCCTGTCTGCCATTTACACTTCTGCATTATCCATTTGACAGAAGGGCAATGGTAGTAACCATGCTACCAGTTCTAAAACCCCATTATGGAAAAGTAGGCACAACCTTAGGCATATCAAGTAACAACTATATAGGAGGAACAATCTTAGCCTACCAACAATAATCTATTACCAGAACTTGAATTTGTTATAGCGTCAAACAAGAATTTCATATATTTTCAAATGTGGAGGGAAATGATCGAACAGAGAATAAAGCGGAAAATGTCTCAATGGGAAGTAGATTAGTAATGGCAGCAGGGAATGTTGCTGGCCATCATAACAAAATTTTCTTCCATAAGCAAATAACACAGATACCCAACTGTGATCACTCACACCTCATCTCCACACCTCAGATTGAGCAAATTGTCAATAAACTCGTGTCACAGACATGCAAGCCTTCTAATCTTGTACAATGTTTCTGTAGATATATATATGCTATCAACAGGAGTAAAATCTCTCACGGACTATCATAACAGCATAACCATCAATTTTAAAAGGTGACAAGGAATTCTCCTGCAACTGCTTATTTGACAATGGGAGGATTCTCATTAGCATCACTCCAGCTGTATAGGTCAGGAAATCTCTTACTATTTCTGAAAAGGCATTCAGAAAATACATTTACAAAATCCCCCACTTGTAAAAATTAATATCTTCTATCAAGATTAAGATAAAATTACCAATAATGTCAGTCTGAAACTCAGACAAAATTGAGAGGCATTAAACCTTAATGGCTAGCTAGCATTAAAAATGTCTAAATTGCTGAGTTTCCATCTTAACCGCATTTATTATAATGCTAGGTTGTCACTTCAGTATCTTGATATGTAAAGGGCGGACTAAGAGGCTGCTCAAATGTGATCCATCCCTTTAATGTGCAAATGTGAGTTGAAAGGGAAAAGGGTTCTTGCATTTTTGTGACTATGATTATAAAATTAGATTAGCAACTTGGAACATAAGAGCACTACAGTGGAAAGAACTAGAATTGGTAGATGCAAAGATTAGGAGAAAAAATATATAACATAAAAATAATAGGCTAGAGAAAGAGTTAGGTGTGCTTTGAATTAGTATGCAAATAAGGTTAAATGGAATAGGCATTAAGAATAAGGATGTTAAATTTATGATAATTGGAAACATAACTTTGTACTAAAGTTGATTCTAGTAAATGAGATACTAAATGTGACAAGTGCTTTTAATTCTCAAGTAGAGCTAGTGATCAAATTTAAAAAAGGAATTTAAGAAGAACCTCGATGAAATAGTTCATGATATACGTATGACTCAAAAACTTATACTTGGAGGAGATTTAAATGGACAAGTAGAGAGAGATTATGGAGAATATAAAGACACACATGAAGAATTTGATATTCAAGAAAGATAAGAAGAGGATACTACAATTTTATATTTTACAGTATATTATGACCTTAGGATTGTTAAAATTATTTTGAGATGAAAGAAGAATTATTAATTACCTTCACGTATAACAATAGATGTTAAATAAATTTGTCGAACTAAACAGGTAGATCAAATTATGAGAAAAAATATGCAAGTGACAATTAACTAATCAATACCAACTAATAATGCTGAATATAGGCCTTAGAAAATGAGAGAGAGACAAATTATTTCATATTTTAGAGGAATGAAATGGTGAAATTTTAAGAAAAAATAATATATAACATTTCAAAGATAAGAAAGGAGTCCTTGTAAAATTATAAAGTCATTTTAAAGCTTAAAGTTCTTTTGTTGCTTGATAATGTTCAAAAGTTGGGTAAAGTTATTTCAAGTTTTTGCAAATTAAAGGCTAATACTAGTCCTTTTGCTAGCAAAGAATTTACATAAGTTTTCCTCCTATAATTTTCAAAAAATAAAGCCAAAAACTAAATAATAAATTGAATAAAAATTTTAAATAAGTTAAAGAAATAGCCAACATTAATTGAATTCATCTAAACACATGTCAAAACATGTTGAGTGTTTGCACAATAGGATACTCATCGACACAGGAAACATACAGAGATTCTCTATTTTGATCAGTATTCAGTAATGTTAATATATCAGAATAATCCTTTTTGATTGTGTCATCCAATACGGCACGAGATTGCAAATAATGATTTATACATTACTAGTGTATAACCTTACACTGAATATAATGGATGATAAATATTCACATGACAAACAACGAATAGTTGGGATAAATGCAACTTGATGATCACTATACACATGCCAAGGAAATAATCTCTAGTAGGTCAGTGTGAATTAATATAAGATCACTTGCATCAATATGTCCCAGTAACTTGCCATAAAGACATGTCATGAGGGTTTTAAGTATCTAATGTAGCTTTATTTTCTATATGAATTTCCCCTAAGATGCAATTTTCCATAAATTCAAAGGTGTAGATTTGCAAGTTGTGATCCTCCGGCATAAGCAGATCAGATTTTTCAATGTCTATAATTTATACAAGTGAAACTAATTCTAGAACTACGCTCCAATTAATATCACATAGTATATGCAAATTAGCTAACGCCATGATAGACTCTCTAGGGAGGGTATTATTCCTCATTTTTCCACTCCATCAAAAAAAGTCACTTTCTAACAATTGTCTGTCTTTTTCTCCATTCTGTATCTCTATTTGAAGAGCTTCAGTTAAACATATAAAAACTGCTACGATCTATACAAGAATCAAATCCAGATCTTCCTCGAAAGAACCCATGTTTTAGAATCTATTTCTTCTTCTACAGAACCAATATGACCTCTATCAAAATATCTTCATCCATAGGATCCAAAGCTCTGCAATAAATTAACAGCAATTTTTCATAAGAAACTCATTTTCAAATAATATCCATACAATTCACAAATATACATTTTCCGCAAAAAATATTTATAATGTGATTCAAACTCTAGTAGTTCCAAATTATCAAAGAACTCCTTTTTCCACAACAAGATTTTATATCACTGTAACAAGAACTCATAGTATCAGTTGGCTTATCATGCCTCAAAATCCTTGTCTAATTAATCCTAACCAAAGACCATTTCATGGTTTAAAATTTTGCTCTACTATCCATATTGACCCATGCATGCATGCAACATGTATCCTACTATATTGACGCACAATATGGGTCACCACACAATAATCTAGCCAATTCTGTTTGAGGTCGTGTCCTAAAATGCATTTTTACCAATAAAAATATCAGGTTAATTATAAGCCTCAATTGAAAGATTAGTTTAGAGAAAATAATACTCCTATAATTTCATTGTTCCATTTGCAATAGATAGAGTATTGTGCTTGTAATTGCAGCAACTAGAATTGCTCTAACTTGCAACCCTAGCATAGCATATTTCTCTAAACTGCAATCAACCTTCAATATGCTTTAATTTCCACATCAGTTAAAGTGTCAAACAATAAAAAAAAATGTCTTTGAAACCACTCCACATTCATTCCTTCAACTTATCAATTTTTAACTCTGTAAATATATCTTCAAAATTGATAGTTTAATTTATGACCTTGAAAGATTATTAGATCGATGCATATGAGGAAACAGTTGCATGCATTCTTACCATGCTACTTTAAAGTTTCATTCTTGAAGAAATTTTTCATCATGATACCATATCTATTGTACCAAATCTCCCTTTAAAAAGCTTCTGTAGAACAGAAAGGGTAAAAAAATTGACTAAAATTAGCCTTTTCTGCAATTAAAGCTAAGGCTCAAGGTTTTTGTTGTACATTACCAAATGGTACAGCTTATATCTTGCCTATTCTCTTGGCCTCTTGGGCCCTTACCTCATGTCAGTGGGGTTTTTTTTCATCTTTCAAGGTTCTTTGGAAAATATAAATTATCTTAGTTGCATTCAATATCTTGCTAATAGTGAGTTATAATATAACAACAGTCATAGTTTTTATCCCAATAAGTAGGATCGCTATATGTATCCTCCTACATCATTAGTATCGACTAATCCTCATTTATATTTAAATAAATTTTATCATATTTTATCGTTGTTAAGCAAGACTTTTTGGTCTCCCTCTTCCTCTATTAATGTGCATATTGTTACTAACAGTGAGTTATATAGGTATAAAAAATTTATAAGATTATTATTTATTTTATGACAGGCATACAGTTAAAGGAAATTGGTGTTTAAATATAAAAACATTTATAACTTCCAATAGCTAATAATTTCCAATGACCAGAATTGGAATGGTACCTCATCAATACTCAATGTTGTGACGTCAGTTACAGCACATGGGGAGGTGAGATATATTTTAGAAGAATTTTCCAGCTGATCAAGATTCTCAACCTTAGCTTGTGCTCCAAACATGTTACCTTCGCATGATATCCCTGTACTACTATTAGTTTGTAGGTGCTTAGGCTTGTCATTACAATAAAAAAAATTGGCTCACCAGAAATACTGGGCTCCAAGGATATTTCTACATCTTCATCCACACTTTTAGGATCAGGATTGCATGCCTCTTCAACTTGGAGATCCTTGTCCTCATAAAATTCGTATATCTTTGTCCCAGGGAAATGAATGGAACCTAAAAATGAAATCACAAAAAGCAGAAAAAGAAACAAGAAGAAAAGCATTGGCATGCAACAAAAGGTAAGGAACAAATATATTACCAACCTCGCCTCTTAGTTTCACCAGCAATTTTGTCAGCAATACTTCTTGCTTTCTTCTTCCCGCTCCAATCCTTTGCTTCTCTTGGCTCCTCCCTCCTCTTCTTAGCAAGTTTCACCTGCCCAAATGTCCTAACCTTGCTCCTATCTTTATTTCTGCAGCTAAGAGAGCGGCTGCCTGTGGGGATCTTTCTTTCTTCACGTTTCATAGCCGAATCAAATTTCTTCACCGGGACGTAAGGCAAAATTTCCTTGGAGAGGGAGAACAGCACATCGGCGCCTCTGTTGGCTGGGTTCTCAGCCTCCTCTCCATATTTATGAGTTGCCTCCTCTTTTTTCTCCTCTTTCTCATCCTCCTTCCAGCAAGGGAACTCCTTGTATCTGAAATTGAAGCTTTGGGGCAAGTAGCTGGTGCACTTCCAGAGCTGAGACGTGAAAAACGTCGAAAAATCCCCAAACAAACTGGGCTTCCCAACAGGAACTCCGTTGACATGGACGCGCTCCTCGAGGGGGATTTGACCACAAAAGCGTGGCCGGTAGGTGGCGGCTCCGGAGGCGTGGGACTGGGGCGGGAGCGCGGGTGGGGGAGGAGGGCAGGCGTCCGTCTTGGTGGGGAGCTCGACGAGGAGACGAGCGACCTCGGTTTCCTCCTCGTCGTCGGCGGCTTCCAGGTTACGAGCGGAGCGGAGCAAACGGAAGGCCGCTTTGCAGTTGTGGCAAGCGAAGGAGGCTTCGCCGCCGACGTATCGGGAGCAGCGGGTGTGCACCCAGACTCCGCACTCGTCACAGCTCACCATCTCTTCTCCATCATCGAACGTGATACCGCAGGAGCAGTCCACGGTCCAGGAACCGTCGCCCCAGTCGACCGGAGGCTCCGCCTGGGGCAGCTGAGACCGCCCCTTCATGGGCCGGAGCGAGTGCTCAGTTCCCGATCGAATGATTGCCTCGGAAGAGGAACGACAGAAAGATCGCGAATCTTTCTGGGGGAGAAGGGGAGATCCGCTTTCACCGCAAGGGCGTTGTAAGATCGCGACGGCAGGAAGAAGATTACGCCGCCCCGCCGCGCCTATCAACGCGTCATCCTCTCCTCTCCTCTCCTCTCCTCCCGCCTCCTCTCTTCTCCCGCTCGCTTCGCAGATTAGGAGGGTAGCCATTGGACACGATTTGATGAAGGGGGTTTGGGGTCCGGAATCGGATCGGGTCGGATGCAGTGAGTCCTATCCAAATCAAGTTCTTTGTGGGTGTGAAATCATCTGAAAAACGTTTTTGCCTGAAAGACACGAAAGAAGAGATGCCCGGCCCTTCAATCATGCTCTTGTTTTTGGTTTGGACAGCTTTGTTCATAGGTAAATGGTACCCTTCATATACCTCTGAGCCATTTTATTGTTTCTGACCTAGAAAACCTTCTTCGTCTTTGGCACCCTTCATCTATCTCTGGGCCATGTTATTGTTTCTGGCCTAGAAAGCTTTCTTCATCTTTGGAACCTTTCGTCGACCTTTGAGTCATGTGGTTGTTTTTGACCTAGAAAACTTTTTTCATCTTTGACACTCTTCATGTATCTCTGAATGATACAGTTTACACTCATAATTAAACTCAAATCGGAGTAAAAGCAGAAAGACAGAAAGAAAATCAAGCAATCACTAATACGTTTTTTTTATTTTGTTCGGAGTATGTGATGACTCCTGCTCCAAGGTCCGCACATGAGACTGCTTTCGATAGGCAAAGACTAATCAATCGTAAAGAGTAGAAATAAAATTTTAAATGATTACAAGTAATTTGAAAACTAAAGACTACCGACAATTTTGTATGATGAGATCTTTAGTAGAATCGTCGCCGGAACTTTCGGGTGTCGAAGAGGCGTTTTTTGAACAGCTCTAAAAAGCGAAAGTCGTTCGTAATGTTGTTGTGAAGCTCCTGGTCAAATGCTGCTTTTATAGGTTGCTCTAGGCGCCTGGAACCACTCCAGACACTTGGACCATGTAGTTCGGCCAACCGACGCATCACATCAGCTTACAGATAATTTTTGGGTTCTGGGCGCTCAGACCGACTCCGGGTGCCCGGACCAGCTCCAAGTAAGGTTGTAATCGAGCTCATGCCAGCTCGAGCTCGAGCTCGAGCTCGAGAAAACTGCATAGGCTCGAGCTCGGCTCAAGCTTGATCGAGCTTGTGAGTTTAAGCTCGAGCTCGAGCTTGAGTCAAGCTCAAGTCGAGCTCGAGCCGGCTCGAGCTTGGCTTGGAAAAATAAATTAAAAACTTGTTCCAATGGAGATTTGAACCGTAGACCTCAAATACACCAAATGATATGCTCTAGCCACAAACTCCTCCTTAACTTATTGTTTATTTTAAAAGTAATAATAATTTTAATTACTAAAATATTAAATTAACCTGGCTCGACGAGCCTTCGAGCCACTGTTAAATGAGCTCGAGCTCGGCTCGAATGTTAAATGAGCCGGCTCGAGCTCGGCTCGAGCTCGAGTCGAGCTTTGACCGAGCCGCTCGTGAGCGCCTCGACTCATTTGCACCCCTAGCTCCAAGCGCTCGGACTAGTTTTTTCCAGCCCTTTATTTTCTGCAAAATAAAGTTAGTCCAGGTAGAAAAAAATAGCATATATAATATGAAATTTGACAGCCTCTGATTGTCCGGTTCTGACTTTGAGTTTCGTCGAAACTCTAGGTCGAACCGATGTCTACTGTTCTCTTTTCAGGGAACGTGTCCTCACTTACTCCTCTCAGAAAAGTTTATCTTTTGTCAGACCAGTCCTCCAGATCAACTGGACTTGTGCTCAGCATCCGAATCTTCAGGTCTTCTCCATTGGGCGTCCGATCTCAACCCGTCCAGCCTTCCACCTGGTCTGCGACCATTAGGATTTTCACGTAGAGTTCCCGACTCTAGGATTTCGCCCAAAGAACCTCGACTCGTCAAGACTTTCCACCTAGGTTTATTGCCTCTAGGACCTAGGGTTACCACCCCCTAGGATTTTTCCACTTGTCTAACCATAACTAGGACTTTTCATCACCTAGTGTTACCACCCCTTGGGACCTTGAGTTCTCACCCCCTAGGATTTCCCATCTACCTAGAATCCAATAGAACTTTTGCCTAAGAACACTTAGGACTTTTCTTGCAAGCTCAATTAACCTTGTTAGATCATAAGACAACTTAACTTTGGACCCTTTGACATAATCAAAACATAGGTTCGATCGTCTGGTGCTTCCCGCACCAACAAATTATATATAATCTAATATATTTACTAAGTGGGCAAATTAACAGACTTATGTATCTAGAAAACCTGACATCAAGCTAAAGTTCAGTTAAGTCTTAAGGACATAATAATTGATAGGAAGTTCAAATAGATTGATATCTGGCAAGAAGTCAAGTTATGTCTACGAGTCTGACAATTAGCTAAAATCCAGATGGAGCATCTGACAGGAATACTTGGTGAAATAGAGGCGCCCTGAGCAGATTAGAGGAGCCCTCAGACAAATAGAATTCGGGAATGAAGTTTCACTGAATAGAGGTGCCTAGAAGTGGACTGGAGGCGCCTCAGACTTGATGGAGGAACCTTAAAGTGGATAGAGGTCGAAGATTTCAAATAGGATCAACATCATTGGAGGGGCCTCAGAACATTGGATGCGCCCCCAATGACCTATATAAGGCAGTTTCGGCCAGCACTTGACATACAAGTTTTCTACGATCTTCCTTGATCATCCTGTTGCTCCGCCTTCGTGCTACTATTGTGTTGTAACGCTGCTATGCCTGACTACTGCAAAAGGACCAACACCGACACCCGAGCTCAATCATTTGTCCGTCTTCGTGCTGGGTAACACTATTTAAGTTAAGTTAATTATTACATAAGGAAGTGTAGGCTTGTTACATACTTCCTTTCCGTTCTATATTCGATTACTCTATTGGAAGCTTACCTGTAAAGAGTTGATTACCCGTCAAGAAAGATCCAAAGGGCCTGGGTCTTGGAGTAGGAGTTATCGAAGGCTAGGAATCAAAAAAATATCTGTGTGTTGTTTTCTTTTTGCTTTTTCTTACTTAATTGTTTTATATTGTACACTTGTTTTAAAAAGAAAAAGAAAGTTTTAAATACACATAATTCACCCACTCTCATGTGCATCGATCAAACACCTTTCATCTACCTCTGAGCCATGGTATTGTTTCAGTCCTAAAAAACTTTCTTATCTTTGGCACTTTTCATCTACCTTTGAGCCATGTTATTATTTCTGGCTTAGAAAGCCTTCTTCATTGATACGGAAAATTAGGGTTGTAAACGGGATGAACCGAGCTCAAGCCAACCTAGGCTTTAGCTCAGTTGGACTCGATTTATACTGGCTCGACTCAAGCTCGAGCTCAAGCCTAGGGTTTAGGGTTTAGGGTTTTTCGTTAATGGTTATTTGTTAGGCGTTAAGGCTAAAACTTTATTCGTTGATCGATAAGCGTTATTCGTTAAGCATTATTCATTAAGCGTTAATCGTTAAGTGTTAGTCGTTAAGCGTTAATCGTTAATGGTTAAACGTTAAGATCTATGCAGTAATCGTTAAGTGTTAAGCGTTAAGGGTTATGCGCTATTCGTTAAGGGTTAATCGATCATGGTTAATTCACCCACTCTCATGCGCTATTCGTTAAGGGTTCCAATCATCTCAGGGAACAAGAGGACAGTCCACTTTGCGCCACTGCTGGCAAAGATTCAGAGGAAGTTTCAGGGTTGGAACCTCTCACGCCTTTCACATGGGGGTCGCCTGATGCTGATCCAGAGTGTTTTGAGTTCTCTGCCTGTCTATCTCCTCCAGGTGACCCAGCCTCCTTTGGAGGTCCTGAAGAAGCTGGAGGGGGTGTTTGCATCTTTTTTCTGGAGCTCAGTGGGGCATGATAGGAAGGTGCATTGGGTAGCCTGGAAGGACATTTGCAGGCCGAAGCAGGAGGGAGGGCTGGGGATTAGACGGCTGTCAGAGGTGGGGGCGGCCTTATCTATGAAGCTGTGGTTCAGATTCAGAGAGCAGAGCACACAGTGGGCCAGATTCTTGAGGAGATCTTATTGTGGGGCGGTGGACCCAGGTGTGGTGACTCTGAGGAGCAATGCTTCCCCCAGTTGGCGCAGGATGATTCAGACCAGAGCTGTGGCAGAGAGACAGATTGGGTGGATTATTGGGCAGGGTCACCTCAGCTTTTGGCACGACAGGTGGATGGAGAGGGGACCGTTGTCGGAGTGGTGTACAGTGCAGGGGCCTCCGGATGTCAGAGTGGGCCGGTTTTTAGCAGATGGCAGCTGGAGTCAGGAGGTACTTCAGAGGGTGCTGCCCTCATCAGTGGCGGAGGAGGTGACAGAGGTTCAGCTGAGGCCCGAGGAGGAGGATGTTATGCTGTGGCGACCTACCAGAGATGGGCGATTTACTACGAGGTCTGCTTGGGAGGCCTACAGGACCACGCACCAGAGAGAGGACGTAGCGATAGTGACCTGGAGCAGACTTCTCCTCCCCACCATTTCTGTGTTCATTTGGAGGTTCTTTCGGAGACGACTGCCAGTGGACGAGATCTTACAGCAGCGTGGTGTATGCTTGGTGTCCAGATGCCAGTGCTGTGCGGCAGTGGAGTCATGGGAGCATCTGTTCTATGGGAGCCTGGTGGCAGGAGATGTCTGGGGGTACTTTGGACATTTATTCGGGGTTGGCAGCTGGAGGGCGATGGAGAGCTGGAGGGCAGGCACAGCTTGGAGCAGCACTGGTTTGGTGAGGGAGATCATCCCCCTTTTGATTTGCTGGTTCCTGTGGACGGCCAGGAATGACTCCAAGCACCGGGGGCTGAGGCCAGAGGGACAGAAGATTATCAGACAGATCACACAATATTTGAGGGTCGGGATGGCATCTGGTACCATCAAGCCCAGGCACTGGAGGGGAGCTATCTCGGCAGCCCAGGCTATGGTGATTCAGGTGAGGATACGGACATTGCACACGATCTCAGTAGTACACTGGAGGAGGCCTGATGATGGATGGTTCAAGCTCAACACAGATGGTAGTTCTAGAGGGAACCCAGGTGAGTCTGCTTACGGTGCTATTGTTCGAGATCACAGTGGACAGGTGGTGGTGGCCAGGCAGGGAGTCCTTGGAGAGGGCTCCAATATTAGAGCGGAGCTTATGGCGATCCTGAGAGGGTTGGAGTTGTGCGTGGATAGGCAGCTTTCCCCGATTTGGCTGGAGTCTGATTCTCTGGTGGCACTGCATATCATCAGGTCTTCTGGTATTTCCTGGGAGTTTCGGGAGGAGATCTTACGGATCAGAAGGCTTGTACGACAGCATGGGGTCAGATGTACACACATATATAGAGAGGGGAACGCGGCTGCAGACTTCCTCGCCAACCAGGCATATCAGGTGGAGGGGGAGAAGGTGATGGAGGGGCAGGAGATTGATGGGTTGTTACTCGGTATCTGCAGGATGGATAGATTGGGCTTGCCGTATATCAGGAGCTCTTGCAAGCCAGGATAGCACACTCGATGCAGGGTGAATAGCTCCACCTTAGAGCTATCTAGCCCGCAGCAAACGGCTGCGGTAAAGGCACCCTAAATCCGTTGACAGCTGTGGCTTTGCTAAAAAGCCAAATAGGGTGACTAGATCCACCTATGGTCTAGCTAGCCCGTAGCAAACGGCTGCGGTAAAGGCATGCCAAATCCGTTGAGGGCTGTGGCTTTGCCAAAAAGCCAAAGAGGGTGTGTAGGCCCACCATTGGCCTACCTAGTCCGTAGCAAACGGCTGCGGTAAGGACATACTAAATCCGTTGATAGCTGTGGCTTTGCTAAAAAGCCAAATAGGGTGACTGGATCCACCTACGGTCTAGCTAGCCCGTAGCAAACGGCTGCGGTAAAGGGGTTCAAATCCGTTGAGGGCTGTGGCTTTGCCTAAAAGCCAAAGAGGGTGAGTAGGCCCACCATTGGCCTGCCTAGTCCGTAGCAGACGGCTGCGGTAAGGACACACTAAATCCGTTGAGGGCTGGTCACTTGCCAAAAGTGAACATCGGGTGTGTTGGAGGTCTGTTTGGGAGCGGAGCAGGAAGGAGCAGGAAAGGACAACGGTTTTACCTCACTGATGTCTTTGATAGCGGAGCAGGAAAGGACATCGGTTTACCTCACTGATGCCGTTGATGGCGATTCATGGAGCTTGGGCTGGCCTTGCTGGGGTGCTGCTCTAGGACTATGTTGGCACTACTATCATGGAGCGCAGAGGACAGCTATGGTGGGCGGCAGGGGAGAGATGATGGTTGTTTGAACCTATGTGGATCGGTAGGAGCTTGGAGGCCATTGGATATCACATGTAAAGCTTTACTTTATCTTTGATGTGTTGCAAAATTATATGTACTCTCTTGCAAGAGAGAAACCCCTTTGTTCCCCTAGGCTAGCAGGTCAGGTTTGGCCCCCCTGATAGCCTAGGTTTTCCTTGGTGGAATAAAGGTCTCTTTTTACCAAACAAAAAAAAAAAAAAAAAAAAACCCTAAACCCTAAACCCTAAACCCCCTAACCCCCTAAACCCCTAACCCCTCAACCCTCAACCCTCAACCCTCAACCCTCAACCCTCAACCCTCAACCCTCAACCCTCAACCCAACCCCCAACCCCAAACCCTAACCCTAAACCCTAACCCTTAAACCCTAAGACCTCTCGTCACCCTTCTCCCTCTTCTCTTCAAATGTTTCCTTCTTGTCATGAGAGTGATTCATTCGACAGAGCAACCAGACGCAGATGGCAATCAAAAGACACATGTGAAGATCAGTCTTCATCTTAGACTCCCTTTTCCCCTCTGGTTCCTACTGGATACCTGCCTCAACATGGCGACCGTCGTCGGGGGATCCCTCAACCTTGCAATGCCTATCCACGGGTACAAATAGGAACCTTAAAGACCAAATCAAAACATCCGATCGCATCAATTAGAACAAGATGGTAGTGTTGTCGATCAACTTCCAGATCTTTTTTCCTTCTTGAAAAACAATTAAGATTTCAGTGCAGATAAAAACGCCACAATCCAAACAAATTATATCTAGTAGACAACAAGGTCCATCCGAATAATTTTTTTTTTCAAATAAAGGGGAATAACATATACTAAAAATCTTTTTTTTTTCAAATGAGAAAAAAACTGCTAAAACAATCAAGAAATCTTATCATAATCCTGCAAAGAACAAGTTAAAATTTCCTTCGAATGAACGAAAACACCAAATCATCTCAAAATTACAGGCAGAGAATAGCATGAAGCACCTTGAGACATGGTATATTTACATCTCTATAAGCGAGATAGGAAAAATAACACGAGAAGGAAAACAAATTAACAATCAAGGAAGTTGAAAAAAAAAGAGTAAGAAACCATAATGAAGGTCCAAAACCCCTTAAATCAGATAACCCAGAGCTTTGCGCGATAAAATCCAGCCATATCAGAAAATCCAACCTCACATAACAGCACGAAGAGAGGGAAAACGTACCTGGAGCGAAAATCAGAAGCCTCCTTGTTCCTCCGTTCCCTGCTGTCGTTACCGTAGATGAAGGAAGACACGAGGGGATCAACAATACAAAGGAGGAGGACTCAGATCGCGATGTGATGGCCACTCCGGTCAAACGGCATCTCCAATAGAGCTTTTGAGGGTTTAGCTCCTTCGTTTTCTCTTTACAGACGTGTCAATGGAAATTAAAGAGCTGGGTTTGAAATTTCGAACCTAGTTTTTAATCTCTCTCCTTTTTTTAAAAAAAAAATTATAGGGCAAAAAAAAAACCCCAGAAAAAACTCCATTCAGGCAGTGGTACTTGGGTAGGAATACAATGTCCAATAAATCCTCAATCCTTTAATTAGTAATAAAAAAAGGCACACACATAATAACTTTGGATTAAATTCGAACCTCACCAATAAGAATAATATATATATATAATATAAAGTAAAGAATTTTATATTGTCATTATATTATTAACGTTAAAAATTTAGTGTCGATTTATCCAATATTAAATTTAGCAATGAATCTATTGAATAAAAAACTTAACCCGGTAACAAAAATATAAAAATAAATCTCATAGTGGTCCCTGCGGATAACACGATACTGTTTTCCATCCAAAACCCTGGCTTTTGCCCTTTGCCTTGTTCCTCGAGAAAAGACTTCGTCGTTGCCGCTGATATAAATTTAGGCCGATCCGGGAAATCTTGCTTTTTGTTTGTTCCTTGTTCTCTTCGCAGGCTCATCATCATCATCTGCGTTGGACCATCTTTTATGTGCATTTCTACTCTCCATCTACTTTCGAGATTTGTAAGTCGTCGTTCCTTAATTTTAAGCAATAATACTCTACTTTATAAGATGACAAAACAAAGTTGTGTGTGTGTCTGTGTTTTTAATTTCTTTGAGCTCCATTGATCGACACCACACTTTATAAGATTTTCTGCACTTAATTTTACACACACCATCATCAAATGCAATCATAAATCCTTTTTACCTTGTCCTCTCTCAAGACGATGCGAATAATTAAAATATGAGGTGTTATCATATAAATTCTTGAAATCAAAATTCCACGTATCAAATATGTTTGGAATCAAAACTTGACGTATTCAATCATACCTCCCTTCATGCCTTTCATCTGTATTAATATTAATCTAGAAACATATTAATAGAAATACTGGAGGAAACGAATTACCTTTTAGCCACATAAATCTTATTTTAACTTCTTCGTGCTAAGCCAACTATAGACAAAGTTATCTATATGCACATCACTTGATTTTTCGACACCTGACTTGGTTTTCCCATACGCTTGTTGCTATGTCAGTGGAGGAATTTTATTCTAAAAAAAGTGTTTGGTTGCAATTTTTGAAAGTTGCTAGACTTTTTCGCAAAAGCGCGTCTAAAAGGCAGCAACCCTCTTCCACGACATGTTCGGCTGTTTTCTTCGTCTTTCTCTTATTCAACCCAACCCAAACCCTAAAATCTTCCAAAATATTACCTTTTCTCACCTTCAAATCCTTCGTCGTCGCCGCCCACTGTTGTAGTTGCCACTGCCTCGCCGCCGTTGCGCCCCCGAGGCTACACGGTAGTGCACGCGCTTAGAACCTTCGATTTAGGTGGAGTTTTCTTGCTTTATCCTGTTGATTTACCTTCATGCATGATTAAATGGAAACTGATTTAGATTACTCAATTAGTTTGCTTGATCCCTTTTATTCGAACTTAATTTCTACTTAAATACCTATTTAAGTTTTCTTATTTGCTTCCCTTATCAGTATAACATAATGTTCCAGTATTCAATTTTATTATTCATATGATTTTTTATTTCATTACGTATGCTTTGTAAAACTACAATCAGAGCTGAGTTATGTTGATTGCATCCATCTTTTTTTAGATTTATACATTTTATCCATTCTTTTTCTCTTTTGTTCTAAGCAGTAGACAAGATGAAATCTTATCAAGTTGATAAAATTATTTGATCAATAATTTCCTTTTGATTGTTGTAAAACACTAATATTATACCCTATCAAAATTTATTGACGAAACTTACAAGGGATAACTTGAATTATTATGAGAAAAAAATTAAATGGACCGATATTATAAATAATTTCATCAATATAATTCCTATAACTGAAAAATTCGAAAGGGCTTGGCCCAATGCTTGTAAAAAGCATGCAACTTCTCAAGTAAATTAATAAAGAACAAGTATAACCTTTATTTCGTGAAATTTTAGTTCTAGAGATATGAGATTATTTATGCTAGACTGTGTTGTTAGAGGCGTGAGGCGCACCGAGACACAAAGGGCTCCTAGAGCCCGAGGCGCGAGGTGCGCTCGTGGCGCGAGGTGCCCCCGAGGTGTGCGCCTCTTGAACATGAGGTTACTTACTAAACTACTGACACACTCATATAATATGTCAAATATCATAACTATTAATATTCCACACACACAAATATCAAATCACTAGCCATAAAACACATAATATGACAAGCAAAACAACACCATGATACAATTAATAAAAGTTTCAAACTTTTAAGTTTCAACTTTCTAATCTAAACTAACAAAATTCATCAAAACAAGAGTAATAAGTCAAATTAATCATCAAGCTCAAGATCATCCTCATTATTTTTCTTTTTCTTCTTCTCTATCTTCATCTTCTTCAAATTCAATTTCTTCTTCGTCTTCATCTCTAAGTCTTAGAGATGAGTGTCTCATAGAGGAAGATGTATTTCCCTTCTCGACTTGTGTAGGCCTAGCATGTGAACTAGAGGTCATGGATGCAATGTTTTTTCCTCTAGTACAATATGCAGGCTCTTCATCTCCACTAGCCCTAGCAACGACATCCCATGTCAAGTAATCACCTTCAAAAACCAACTCATCTTCTTCATTATCACTTTCTCCATCCATTTTATCCATTAACCATTCATTACTATCATTAATATCTGTCAAATAGATGAGGTCAATCTTATCACGTGCATCATACCGAAGTTTTAAGGCACGATTGTATTTCTCAAATACCAAATCATTTAAACACTGCTGAGCTAGCCTATTCCTTTTTTTTGCTGTGAATCTACAAAATGTCAAAAATCACAATATGTATAATAAAATAGCAAAGAATATTTTCTACTTATAAAAGTAACATACTAATAGTATGATACATTTATATTTATTACATACCTGCTCAAATACACTCCAATTGCGCTCACAGCCGGAAGCACTACAAGTGAGGCTAAGCACTTTAATAGCAAACTTTTGCAATTCTGGGGTATTTGCTTTGTAGCATTCCCACAATTCTGTTGGAGATAATGCTCTTCTATGTCTAATTGTCACATTCCTCTCAAATAGCCCTTTTGCATTTCGATATATAGAGAACTGAGTAGTGATTTTATCTTGCTCAATAGCGCTTGAAACCAATCTCTCCATAGTTTCAAACAAACCATTCACCGCTTCTTCATAAATGAAGAAATAAAAAATTTCATGGAGTAAAAGACGAAGAAACGTAATCTTTCTAAACTTGGGACATTGGACTTTGAGGATGTAGACCCTCTTGGTGATGATATTAATATGGATGATATTTGAGCTAAAGTTATGTTGCCTATAAGTACAAGTACAAGTTCTAGATCAGTGAATATGCAAAAAAAGGCCAAGACAAATAGGTCTGATATGTATTTTGCTCCTAATGTTGAAAGTAGAGGCAAACTACAATAAATGAGGCATACAAAAAGAATTGAGGGAAAAATCTTGTATGGTCATAACTAAGTGGATGTATGATACGGCAATTCCTTTTAATGTCATTAACTATTCAAACTTGAAAAGGATGTTAGACTTGGTTGGCTTATATGGTGTAGGAATAAAAAAGACCTAGTTATCATAAGGTGCGGGTTCCTTTTCTAAAAAAAACTGTTGATAGTGTGACAAATGATTACATTAAGTCGTGCAAAACAGAATGCGCCAAGTATGGTTGTAATTTGATGGCAGATGGTGGACAAACAAAAGGCAGAGGACATTGATTAATTTTTTAGCGAATTCTCCTAAATGTTCTGTTTTCATCGAATCGGTTGATGCTTCTAATTATGCAAAGACTGGAGAGAAAATATTTCAGTTGCTTGATCGATTTGTGGAGCGTGTAGGAGAAGCAAATATTGTTCAAGTTGTTATGGATGGTGCAAGTAACAATGTACTTGCTAGTAAGAATCTATTTAATTCTTTTTTATCAATATATTTTTTCTTATTTATGTTAAACTGAATGCTTACATTTATGTTTGCCTAGGCATGGTAAATATGTTGAGGCAATACACAAGACAAAAAGAGCTTTGTCAGGCGGGTGTCACAAGATTTGCTATTTCTTTTCTCACTCTTGAAAGGATGCACCTACACAAGTAAAATTTAAGAAAAACATTCATTTCAAAGGATTGGACAGAGAGTAAATGGGCAAAAGAAGCGGCGGGGAAGAAGGTAACTAAAATCATCATAACATTTAGATTTTGGAGCAGTGTTGTACATATTTTAAAGATATATGGCCCTTTAGTCCGTGTTCTGAGACTAGTTGATGGTGAAAGAAAACCTACAATGGGTTATATTTATGAGGCTATGGATAGGACAAAAGAAACATTTATGAAGGTCTTTAAAGAGAAAGAAGAGAAATACAAAGAAGTGTTTGAGATCATTGATAAAAGATGGAAATGTCAACTTCATCGGCCTCTGCTTGCTGCAGGACATTATTTGAATCCAGAATATCTTTAATCATACACAGATTCAAATATCTATGGAGAAGCGGTGAATGGTTTGTTTGAAACTATGGAGAGATTGGTTTCAAGCGCTATTGAGCAAGATAAAATCACTACTCAGCTCTCTATATATCGAAATGCAAAAGGACTATTTGAGAGGAATGTGACAATTAGACATAGAAGAGCATTATCTCCAACAGAATGGTGGGAATGCTACAAAGCAAATACCCCAGAATTACAAAAATTTACTATTAAAGTGCTTAGCCTCACTTATAGTGCTTCCGGCTGTGAGCGCAATTGGAGTGTATTTGAGCAGTTATGTAATAAATATAAATGTATAATACTATTAGTATGTTACTTTTATAAGTAGAAAATATTCTTTGCTATTTTATTATACATATTGTGATTTTTGACATTTTGTAGATTCACAGCAAAAAAAAGGAATAGGCTAGCTCAGCAGTCTTTAAATGATTTGGTATTTGAGAAATACAATCGTGCCTTAAAACTTCGGTATGATGCACGTGATAAGATTGACCTCATCTATTTGACAGATATTAATGATAGTAATGAATGGTTAATGGATAAAATGGATGGAGAAAGTGATAATGAAGAAGATGAGTTGGTTTTTGAAGGTGATGACTTGACATGCGATGTCGTTGCTAAGGCTAGTGGAGATGAAGAGCCAGCATATTGTACTAGAGGAAAAAACATTGCATCCATGACCTCTAGTTCACATGCTAGGCCTACACAAGTCGAGAAGGGAAATACATCTTCCTCTATGAGACACTCATCTCTAAGACTTAGAGATGAAGACGAAGAAGAAATTGAATTTTAAGAAGATGAAGATAGAGAAGAAGAAGAATAAAATAATGAGGATGATCTTGAACTTGATGATTAATTTGACTTATTACTCTTGTTTTGATGAACTTTGTTAGTTTAGATTAGAAAGTTAAAACTTAAAAGTTTGAAACTTTTATTAATTGTATCATGGTGTTGTTTTGCTTGTCATATTCTGTGTTTTATGGCTAGTGATTTGATATTTGTGTGTGTGGAATATTAATAGTTATGATATTTGACATATTATATGAGTGTGTCAGTAGTTTAGTAAGTAACCTCATGTTCAAGAGGCACACACCTCGGGGGCACCTCGCGCCACGAGCGCACCTCGCGCCTCGGGCTCTAGGAGCCCTTTGCGTCTCGGTGCGCCTCACGCCTCTAACAACACAGTTTAGCATAAATAATCTCATATCTCTAGAACCGAAATTCCATGAAATAAAGGTTATACTTGTTCTTTATTAATTTACTTGAGAAGTTGCATGCTTTTTACAAGCATTGGGCCAAGCCCTCTCGAATTTTTCAGTTATAGGAATTATATTGATGAAATTATTTATGATATAGGTTCACTTAATTTTTTTCTCATAATAATTCAAGTTATCCCTTGTAAGTTTCATCAATAAATTTTGATAGGGTATAATATTACTGTTTTACAACAATCAAAAGGAAATTATTGATCAAATAGTTTTATCAACTTGATAAGATTTCATCTTCTCTACTGCTTAGAATAAAAGAGAAAAAAGAATGGATAAAATGTATAAATCTAAAAAAAGATGGATGCAATCAACATAACTCAGCTCTGATTGTAGTTTTACAAAGCATACGTAATGAAATAAAAAATCATCTGAATAATAAAATTGAATACTGGAACATTATGTTATACTGATAAGGGAAGCAAATAAGAAAACTTAAATAGGTATTTAAGTAGAAATTAAGTTCGAATAAAAGGGATCAAGCAAACTAATTGAGTAATCTAAATCATTTTCTATTTAATCATGCATGAAGGTAAATCAACAGGATAAAGCAAGAAAACTCCACCTAAATCGAAGGTTCTAAGCGCGTGCACTACCGTGTAGCCTCGGTGGCGCGACGGCGACGGCGCTGGAAATCACGATATGAAGAGGTGGAAGGGCGGCGACGACGAATGATTTGAAGGTGAGAAAAGGTAATATTTTGAAAGATTTTAGGGTTTGGGTTGGGTTGAATAAGAGAAAGACGAAGAAAACAGCCGAACACGTCGTGGAAGAGGGTTGCTGCCTTTTAGACGCGCTTTTGCGAAAAAGTCCAACAACTTTCAAAAATTACAACTAAATACTTTTTTTAGAATAAAATTCCTCCACTGACATAGCAACAAGCGTATGGGAAAACCAAGTCAGGTGTCGAAAAATCAAGTGATGTGCATATAGATAACTTTGTCTATAGTTGGCTTAGCACGAAGAAGTTAAAATAGGATTTATGTGGCTAAAAGGTAATTCGTTTCCTCCAGTATTTCTATTAATATGTTTCTAGATTAATATTAATACAGATGAAAGACATGAAGGGAGGTATGATTGAATATGTCAAGTTTTGATCCCAAACATATTTGATACGTGAAATTTTGATTTCAAGAATTTATATGATAACACCTCATATTTTAATTATTCGCATCGTCCTGAGAGAGGACAAGGTAAAAAGGATTTATGATTGCATTTGATGATGGTGTGTGTAAAATTAAGTGCAGAAAATCTTATAAAGTGTGGTGTCGATCAATGGAGCTCAAAGAAATTAAAAACACAGACACACACACAACTTTGTTCTGTCATCTTATAAAGTAGAGTATTATTGCTTAAAATTAAGGAAGGAACGACTTACAAATCTCGAAAGTAGATGGAGAGCAGAAATGCACCTAAAAGATGGTCCAACGCAGATGATGATGATGATGAGCCTGCGAAGAGAACAAGGAACAAACAAAAAGCAAGATTTCCCGGATCGGCCTAAATTTATATCAGCGACAACGACGAAGCCTTTTCTTGAGGAACAAGGCAAAGGGCAAAAGCCAGGGTTTTGGATGGAAAACAGTATCGTGTTATCCGCAGGGACCACTTTGAGATTTATTTTTATATTTTTGTTACCGGGTTAAGTTTTTTATTTAATAGATTCATTGCTAAATTTAATATTGGATAAATCGACACTAAATTTTTAACGTTAATAATATAATGACAATACAAAATTCTTTACTTTATATTATATTATATATATATATATATAATTCTTATTGGTGAGGTTCGAATTTAATCCAAAGTTGTTATGTGTGTGCCTTTTTTTATTACTAATTAAAGGATTGAGGATTTATTGGACATTGTATTCCTACCTAAGTGCCACTGCCTGAATGGAGTTTTTTCTGGGGTTTTTTTTTTTTGCCCTATAAATTTTTTTTTTTAAAAAAGAGAGAGATTAAAAACTAGGTTCGAAATTTCAAACCCAGCTCTTTAATTTCCATTGACACGTCAGTAACGAGAAACCGAAGGAGCTAAACTCTCAAAAGCTCTATTGGAGATGCCGTTTGACCGGAGTGGCCATCACATCGCGATCTGAGTCCTCCTCCTTTGTATTGAAAAGTTGTTCAATTGGAAAAGACTTGTAGATAGTAAATGTGTGTGTGAGCGGAAAAATATTTTTTCCATTTTTTATTTATTAATAAATATATTTTTTTTATTATTATCTCTTTCAACTCTCTCTCCTTCCCTCTTACCGAGGAGAGAGAAAGAAGATACGGGCCAAGAGAGAGAGGTGGTCTGACTCATCTTAAACGTTATTATTATTATTATTATTAAAATTATTTATTATATTATTTTTATTAGTTTTATTATTTTATTATATTCTCTTCCCTTCTCTCTCTACCTAGGAACGAGAATATATGTCAGAAATAAAGAGGATGATAGACCTTATTATTATTAAATTATTAATTTTATTACTATTTTATTATTTTATTATTATTATTTATAATAATAATAATATTATTATTATCTCAGACATTTTCTCTCATTAAGAATATGAATAGAAAATTAAATGAAATAATAATTGCGAGAGAAGTTGGATGTTTATATCCCCTTCTGTCTTCACGAGGAAAGAGAATGTCAACGAAAATAAGAAAGAGAATACGACCTGCCTTTATTAACTTATTATTATTATCATCATTTACTTATTATTATTATTATTAATTCTATTATATTATTATTATTAATTTTATTATTTTATTATTATCTCTCACAACCTCTCTCTCTCCTTCTCTGTTGATGAGGAGCATGAAGATGCGCAGACAAGGGGAGAGAGGTGGTCTGCACCATCTTATTATTATTATTATTATTATTATTATTAATTCTTTTATTTTATTATTATAACTATAAATTTAGGACACTATATGCTAAAGTCAAATACAAGAAAATGAAATCATAATGTAATACAATAGAAATTGAATAACCAATTACTACTTCTAGTGACAAGTTTAAATAATATACCACTTCCACAAAAGGCGTCATCCATTTCAATCAGATATGACTATATGCTTTAGTGTGATGAAAAATAAAATAAAATAAATGAAAAAATATATCAAGACTTTTTCACACATTGTAGTTAGTAGTAGTTAGTCATTCCACTGCTCTTCATCTAAAGAAATCTCTGCCAATAAAATATGGTTGAGATGCGTAGATTTTCTGGTTAGGAAGTTATTATGTACAGATTTGTGAATAAAAACAAAGATGACATATATATCAGTAAGAAGATGTAATTGATTCTCTAGATCTTCGAGTCTATCCATGGAATCTCAAAGCATATGTGATTCTTTGTTAATGTACAAGTATCCAACACGTGCATTAACATGGAAGAACAAAAAGGAAATCAAGGATTCTGAGTATACGGATGCACATAGAAAAGATTCAATATTTGAACACCGAGATAAAGCAAACACCATTGACACTTTTTACTGAAATTTATCTATCCTATGTGTAAATGCCAAGAAAATTGATATTAATGCAACTGCAAGAATATTTGCATATTATTGCAATCGTTACCACATTTGTAGTTGCTTCAAATAGGCGAATGCAAGTGCAAAGGCTCCTTAACTTACACAGTCCAGTTATCAAAATAAGAATATGAATCTTTTTTATCAAATATTAGAATCACATATACCTGTAAAGACTTGAAACAAGCAGACATGTAAGAAACCAAACACTGAACCATTGTGCAAAGTCATCAGAAGAATACCTCCAGTTTGAGCAGCATGCAGCATCAAATTCCTTTTGCAAACGCTCAAATATTATCTTATCAGAGTCCTTGTGAGAAATAAGAAAATCATCACTAAACAATAGCAAAATGGTTATGAAAAAAAATAAGAAAAGTTATATTGTAATTATCGACTGAATGAAACTTTAGAGGTGGGTTTTGTGTAGATTTGAAATTTGGTTCAATTTTCTGCAATTGATGGTTGATATATGAGAACAAAAATTTTTAAAAAAAAAACAAAGCCTGACACTATTAGAGAAATAAGATTAAGACAAGGAACTACTTCATTAGTTAAGGTTACAATGTGGCATACAGATCATTAACCTAAAAAAGTGTTCACCGCAAAGTGTACAATTTGAATCAGAGTATGGTGTAAAACTACAAAGTACATATCTACAGTTCTATAACCACTAATTCTGACCTCAAAAAAAAAAACTCAACACCTAAGTAATTAAGTTTAGTGTACCTTAATAGTGGAGTATCAGCAGAGTATGCTTATAAATTATTATTTAACACTTGCCAACAAATATACAATATGGGTGTGGATCCAAGTACCCAACAAAGCTGTTTCTAGAATTTTTACATGGCCAATACAAGAATGTAGGATGTCCACTCAAAGTGCAAATGTCATACACAGATAAGAAGGGGAAAAGATGAATAGTAAATAACATAATTAATAAATGCACCCAATAGTCTATATAGCATAGCAATACTAAAATTCGGTTGGAAGATTAGAAAATGATTGTCCAGGCATGTCTGTATCAATAAGCTACACAAAATGAATCAGAGAGCCTTTACTTCTTCAAGAAAGATGGATAAGCAAGATGAGAATTTCCATTAAATTAATATTGGAGCAAAGGCGTAACCGCCACCTTAGGGGCCCCTACAGGGCGCACCCACACTTTCTGGAAAGGGAAAAATCACAGTGGACATTTGCCCTAGCACAGCGACCCCTTTGCATGGAGGAGGTCAAGCACGCTGCGAGGCATTTTGCACCCGTTGAGCATTGACATCAAGACCTATTGGAGTAACTACGCCAACCCGTGGGGGCTCCATTGAATTAATATTGAATCCTGGATAAGTGGAAAATAATGATGGTTATGTCTTATCATTAATGTATTTCCATGACTCAATTTCTAGTCACTTGCAACACAAAATAAAAACCATACAATCAAGGAGGACAAAAAGTGGCACAATTTGCAGTAAAAACCTAGAAAAGAGAAGAGAGTACAGCAAACAAGTGGTTATCTGATCAATTCAAGCAATCAAAGATTCAACAGATATAGCCACAGTGCATACATAATGAGCTCCCCTCATCGTGTTAATTGACTTATCATAAAGATTAGTAAAAATTTGAGACCACCATAAACTTTCTCATTTTTTAATAGATAAATATATCCACAACAACTCAAAAAGAAAAGACCAAACTAAGTGTTTGTACTCGCTGGTTAGAAAAGGCAATTTCAATCAATGGTGCTCTTCTTTATAAACCAACTAATTATTATCATAATGAATAAACAAAACAAATAATTGTCAAAACCAAATCGTGATCAATTATTGATTGTCAAAACAAATATTAGATTAAAAAAAACTAGCAACCTGCATTAGTTATTGAAACTATTGAACTATATTACACTAAAGAAGCATTGGTAAAAATATTAAAACAAGGAAAAATAAAAACTAAAAGAGAGTCAAGTTATCCAAGTTTTTCTTTTTCCATGTTATAATATTTTTATCAATAGAAGTTTTCTTATTTTGTTTTAAGAGTACCAATGCTTCTTTAGAGTAATTTAGTTTCTACTTCTCATGATCTCATCTATGCGATGCGGGATTGTCACATGGCTAGGTGAGGCGGGGAATGTGGATTCTCTATGCAAATTCATTCTTACAAGTGGCGCTCATTGTTAATTTGACCACTCTAGTTTACTAGGATAGATTTTAAATTTTTCTTATGCTTTATGTATTACATAAAAGCTGATTCCTGAAACACAGATGCACAATTTTATAAGTAGATATCATTTCATTGGATTGATAGACAATAATACAGTATGATCCAATTGTTTTTGACATATGAAATGATTAAGTCTTTTTATTATCATTAATGTTGGCACACTTTTACTATGATAGAAAGTTAAACTCATTCTCAGATTAGGATATGATGAACATGGGCCATAACGTACATAACATTGAATATTTTACTTGTGAACGATGAGTCACTTCTAGATAATGACTATGGCAATAAGACCTTAAACCTATGAGATGGTTCCAGGACAATTAGTAGTTATATCAATTTCTCTCCTTGACCACACATTGGCTACATGTGTGCACGTGATGTCATTCGCTATTGTATTTGTGTGGGACATTGCATGTCAAACCATCCTCATTCGATGATAGTTATAGTTGTTAGCAATTGTAGATGGTTTCAGGGCAATTAGTAGTTATATCAATTTCTCTCCTTAACCACACATTGGATCAATGTGTGCACGTGATGTCATTCACAACTGTATTTGTGTTGGACATTGCATGTCAATCCATGCTCATTCGATGATAGTTATAATTGTTAGCATTTGTATGTGATATTGCAGTGTTATATTTATTATTATGTGAGATGTATATATAGTTTAGAACTAGAATTCAAACCATTGTGCAATTTTTAATTAAAATTTTCAGGTTCTTACACAGTAGATTTTAACCCATGTGATATGTAAACAACTCTATATATTAAAATAATATTTTAAAATAGTTAGATGGAAGTTGGCATCTGAAACTACTATTAGTTAAAATTTCAAAATATGAAAATCTTTAGAAGTTTTTAAGATATATATGTATATAGGTGTCATATCTATATTTGCTCTTAATTATCTCATTAAAAATTATGCCATGCAAAAATATTTAAATGCAAAATCAAATACTTCATCATTTTTTAAATTTTTAATTCACCTAAACAATAAACATTAAAGATTAAACCAATTCAAATGCTCTTCATGCTGAATTAATTATTATTTCTAATATTTAATGATTTTTTCCAACATTTATTATCAATAGTTTATGCAAATTATTTATTTCAATATGTTGCAACCAAATTGCTATTTGATTTTAACATTTAAATAGATGTTCAGTCTAGTGGGTATAGATTTTGCATGCATCCGTCTAAATTTTTTTCATGTTAAAGTTGCACTTTATCATTTTTTTTATCTCACCCTTGTTGACTCCCCTGCTTTATCATTCTTTTATTGTTGTTTTTTGCTTAGCAGTTGCCTAAGAGATTGTCACATTGTCATTGTTGGAACCATGCCATAAGGGCCAGGAAGGAGAATATTTAGGATAGAAGTATTACTATACAATTTTATTTAGAGTAAGATATAATTATTAACTAAAGAATCCAAGAGATGCTCCTTTCAATTTGCTTGCATAGTGCAAGGAAAAATATTTGTTGTTTTGACTGTAACACAATTTTGATAAATACTAATGGTTTGTGATGCTTTAATATGAAAAAGTATCAAATTGTTGTTATTTTCATTCTTAAGGTATTATTTATACATTCTCAGCGCACAGAGTTTAATGAAGGCATGCAAAATATATAGCCAATCCAAAATAGTTGGGACACATACAGCTTACTGAAGATGATGATGAACCAATCTAGGATTATCCATTTCCAAGCGTATTAAAACTTTTTAAAGATCATGAGTTGTTTAGGATGTAGATGATATCTATTCCTTGATAGTTTGTCTAGAAACTTAACAAAATATTGGGGTTATATGTCTATGAAAATCATGATATTTTGGTTCATTGAAAGCATTATGATTGCTTCATAATATTTTATCAATACAATTTAGTGTGAATAACATCATCATATTAGGGACCAATTTTAAAACTCAGTCACTAATAATATAGTAGAAAATTAAAAATAAAACAAAATTCCCATGTTCGAGCATTATCTAATAACAACCCATCATTATCTAATAACTTCATTCAATCGTTAATTAAAATTTGATTAGTTACAAATTCCCATGTTTCTGGGAGAGTTAATACTATTGATAACCAACCCCTTATATTATGTCATCTAAATTTTGAGCCAAAGTAAATTCATAAAGAATTTTCACAAAACAATTTAAGATCTTTATATGAACATTTTCTTTTTCATATTTCTAATTACTTTCTTAATCCATTATATCCACTCACTTTCTAAATTCACAGTCAACTTTTTTCCAACTGCCATATATATACAAGTAATCCTTTGAGGCTTATAATCTGTTGTAATTAACAGTTTAATAAATTAATTAATCTAGCAAACCAAACGCATCCTAATTAAATCACTCTTTTACTTTAGTTTGTTAAAGAGTTAACAAAATTCTTAAATTTAACAAATAACTCATAACAAAATGCCTCTATACTCAATGGAAAAGACCATTGATGGAAACACAAGAAAACACAAATTCATAAGTTTTGCTTTTCTACTTCCTTTTAGACAATCTTTTTGCATTATTTTCCCCCTTAATTGCTCTTCTAATTCGATAGCTCGCAAGCATCAAGATGGACCCTGATATAGGACGTATTTTACTCATTCTATTTGGAATACTAGGTAATTAATTAAATACGAATCATCCACTTAATCTTGGTTTTCAATATTTTCTTTATTTCTTTTATCATGGATTTCTTTTAAATGCTCCCTATTATTACGGGCAACATCACCTCTTTCTTGGTTTATCTTTCCCCAATGTAAGTACACACCAAATTTTCTCAACTAATTAATTAATTAGTTAATTATGACAATTATATAAGTTAATCACTAATTAATGACTGCAGCCCTACTTTTATCAAAATCTACTGCACCAAATCAGCATGAGGAGTCCAGTCGTTGCCTTGAAAAGAAGGAAAGTCATTTATAAATAGATAGAAGAAAACCTGAAAAACTTACAAAAACGTTTCTTCCGGAGTATTTGGATCCTCTACATAAGGAACCTGTAAAAACAATGAACTGTCAAAATCAAAACAAAAAAAAAAAAAAATCAGCATACTCGCAACAAAATAGCAGGGCCAGGCCGTGCAGGGCCACGTGCGGCCCATTGCACACCAGAACGTGCAGGGTAACGGCCCATCGCACAAAGGAACGGGCAAGGACCGCACCCCATAGGGCTACGAAGACCAGGCCGCCAGATCTCCCCGGCTGCACCAGGCTGCACACGGCAGATCCAGTGGCCCGCCGGATCTGCACGACCACATAGGGCTGCGCAGGCCACACATCCGGCGGCTGGGCCGCTGGATCTGCTCGGCTGGACCAAGCTGCGAAAGGTAGACCGCCGGATCTGCCCTCTAGCACGCCGGAGCTGTGCAGGCTACAGATCCGGCGGCTGGGCCGCCGGATCTATGACCTAGAGGCCAGATCTCTCGCTCCGGTGTCTGCTAGAGGGCAGATCCGGCGTGCTAGAGGGCAGATCCGGCGGCCACTGGATCTGCCACCCAACCTTCCTTCGCACCCGAGCCGCCGGATCTACAACCACCGGAGAGAGAGAGAAAGAGAAATACCCTTGGCACCCAACCTTCCTTCGCACCCGAGCCGCCGGATCTACAACCACCGGAGAGAGAGAGAAAGAGAAATACCCTTGGCACCCAACCTTCCTTCGCACCCGAGCCGCCGGATCTTCAACCACCGGAGAGAGACCCTTCGCACCGGCCTTCCTTCGGACACGGCAACAAAACCCTTGCCACCCAGCCTACCTTCGCACACGGCAACCCTAAACATAGGATTATTCGCGGTCGTCGCAGAATTCGTGGCAACATTGCAACGGATACATTTAGCAACGAAAATTCGTGAACTTAACAATTTTATTATTAATTTTGTGATGAATTTATCTAATTTTGTTATTGATTTTTGATTATTTACTAATTTTATTATAGATTTATAATGAATTTTTTTCGTGGTTAAATGGATTTTTTTATGAATTTTTTTTGTTATGGATTTTTTTTATTATTTTCTTATTTTTCATTATTGCTCTATGAAATAATTTAGATGAAAGAAAAATTCTTAATTACAATGTTAATCCTCATGTTCACAACACTTTGGTTCCACTTATTTGCTTCAACTCCTTCATGCAAATATCATTACCTAATTATCCCTCAGATTTTTTTTAGGTACAAGAAGTCTAAAAATAAGTATATTTTCTCTCAAATTCAGCATTTTAAATTAGAATCGAGTATATTTTCTATCAAAATTTGCCCTCATATTTTTTAGATTCAAAAAGTTTAAAAATTGATATAATTTCGATTAAATTCAGCACTTTAAATTAGAGTCGAGTATATTTTCAATCAAATTGAGCACGACTTTCTAATTGCCCCTCAGATTTTTTAGGTATAAAAAATATAAAAATGAGTATAATAACTCTTAAATTTAACACTTTAAATTAGAATCGAGTATATCAAAATTGCCCCTCATATTTTTTAAGTACAAAGAGTCTAAAAATGAGTATAATTCCTATTAAATTCAACACTTTAAACTAGAATCTAGTATATTTTCTATCAAATTGAGTTCGACTTTTTTCCTACTTACTATAATTTTTCCTAAATTCAGTATCATTTAAATAAGATCTAGTATATTTTTTATCCAATTGAGCATCATTTAAAAAAAAAATCTAGTATATTTTACATCCAATTGAGGTGGAAAAAAACTCATGCTCATTTTTATAGAAAATATATTAAATTCTAGTTTAATGTACCAAATTTAAGAATAAATATACTTATTTTTTACTTTTTATACCTAAAAATATCAGGGGTAGTTAGGTAAATTAGTATCCACTATATTTGACTGGGGAGTGAAAATAAAAATTTTTATCAATGGGGACTGCATGCAAAATTTTGTTTCTGATTAAGGGCTGCATGTAAATTTTCCCAAATAAGAGCACAATGTCAAAATCTAAAAGAATATTTTTCTTAGGAAGTTGCATTAATGGTAGCGATAGTTTTTGAACATACCTCTTGAAGGTAGGTTAGTGCACAATAATCATCTTCTCGATAACACTCAAAATTTGCATCTGCTTTGGTAACATGGGATCTTATATCATCAAGTTGTTCAGTGAGTCTTCTTAATATCTACATCAGTTCTCTTCCTTTATAAACATTCTCATGCCTCATTTCCTTCATGTCATTTTCGAGTTTCTGTATCTACATTTTGAGCTGCTCGACATCAA
Source organism: Zingiber officinale (assembly GCF_018446385.1). Taxonomy (NCBI): domain Eukaryota; kingdom Viridiplantae; phylum Streptophyta; class Magnoliopsida; order Zingiberales; family Zingiberaceae; genus Zingiber; species Zingiber officinale. The sequence continues at coordinate 137,532,094 of NC_056002.1, forward strand.
TTTGAATCCAGAAGTACCCTAAAACTCCATCCCAAACGATTTTTTTTCATGTTTCGTATTTAGGACTAGTTTGCTCGAGCCATGCTGGTCCTCATGGAAATTGTTAGCTTTGGTCTTCCATTGGGTTTCTAAATGAAACTCCAGTAAATTTGTTTGTTTCAAAATACTGTTATTAAAAGTTCACTCAAAGATAATACTTTAAAAGTATTGTCGTTTTTTTGTAAAGATAATATTTTTGTAACACTTTAAAAATATTGTTATTTTTGATAAAGACAATACTTTTGTAATATTTTGAAAGCGTTATTTTTTTTAAATAAAAAAATCATATTTAATTTCCTATTTACAAAATCATTCTTTTTATATTTACAAAATCATTATTTTTATTTGACCTTGCTATAGAAACAAAATTATGATCAACCTAAACTACTATTATTTTCTATTTACATAATTCCTAAAAGGATGGTACTACTGTCAACATGATTAAAAAAATCGAAGATAATTGATATGTCTATATTCAAATTTGACATAATAATAGTTAATCAGCTAAGCTAAATTCATACAAAAATGATAGAATTCAGTTACAAAGTAGATATTCGTATATAATCATACGATGCAAGAGAAAACAAAGTAAAAAATCAAAGACTAGACTAGTCTATAAGAATAAATCAACAGATGATGGAAATAGATTTTTTGGGTTACGACGAGATCCATTAGATGTATATGATTTTCGGGGTTGGAACATTACAATTTACTTGAAAGAAGTGCAGTGTAGCATAGCTTCTAATATTCCTTGTAGGATATTTTGCATCCAGGGTCTAGTAGATGGCAGACGAGTACTTGGTGTTGATGGGAATCTGCAAGAATATCAAAAGAATTGTAGTTTTTTTATAAAAAAATTGATATACTCAATGAATAAATGAGTTATAACTACAACTGAGAACAAGGGTCATTAACAAAAAGTTAAATAGATAAAGTTAATCATATTCATAAGAAAATATAATTCAAAGAAAATTTACAATCACATAATGATAAAAGAGCCTTAGATACTGACAATTAAATAATTAAATAACTATGATGATTTGAAATCTCAGATTTAAAAAGTTAGTTTAAAAAACTCAAATCTCACATAATGATAAAGTTGGGTTTTTTTTAAAAAAAAATGTCATCCCATGTCATGCCAATGCATACATAAAGTTAAGCTAATATTTTTTTTTAAAAAAAAGAAGGATGTCACCCATGAGTGCTCTCTTCAAAGTCCATATTGCATCAAGAAAATCAAACTTCAATTTAAACAAGGATGGTAATCTGTGAACATAGCTTATGACATCATGCAACAACTTCATATCACAAGCATGCCATGGAACCTCCTTGACAAGATTCCTAAGATACTTTAGCATTCTCAGGCTAAAAGACAGTTTTAAAGTAAATTTCACATTATTCTTCTGTTGATCTCAGGAAGTTGGTGGGTAAAACAACCTTTCACACAGTGTGAGGAGGCAAAGTAGCCTCTCACACACTTCAAGTAAACACAATGAAGTGTTTTAATTTGCTATAGAGATAATGTTGTCTGGAGTTCGCAAGTCAACTATTGAAGTGAACAGAGTGGCAACACAATCTGGTTGAACAGATTATGAAAATAAAGATCACCTCCTATGAAAATAAAGGTAAGCTATTGAAGTGAACAGAGTGGCAACACAATCTGGTTTCACATTATTCCCTTCCTTATTCTTCGTTCCAAATCCATAACTCCCATGTATTCTCTCATATTCCTCATTTTTCACTCCGACATGTCCATTTAGATCACCTCCTATTAAAATCATTTCATTTGATGGAATATTTTGTAATATTTTATCTAAGTCCTCCTAAAATCTTAATTTGGTAGCTTCATCTAATCCTACTTGTAGTGCATATATGCTAATTATGTTCATAGTTTATTTTGCCACTATTATTTTAAGGGATATAATTCTATCTCCTTTTTTAACTACTTCTACAACTTTATCTTTTAACAAACTATCTACAATAATACCTACTCCATTTCTTGCTTTACTCTTTCCAGTATATCATAACTTAAAACCCGAGTTCTCTATCATCTTTGCCTTCTCACCTGTCCATTTTGTCTCTTGTACACACAAAATACTAATTTTTCTCCTAATCATCATATCTACTACCTCCATTGATTTACCAGTGAGAATTCCTATGTTCCATGTTCCAAATCTTAGATTATTAGTTTTCTTATCATATTTGTTCTTATCTAACTTATGGTGTGAGAACTCTTGCCTATTTAACACTACACCCAAGTTCTCATAGAGATGTAGCGGTCCTTGCTGAGACGTTACAGTCGGACCCTGTAACGCGAACTCTTGCATATTTATCACAACACCCAAGTTCTAAAGATGTAGCGGTCATTGCCAAGACGTTACAGTCGGACCCTGCAACACGTTCCTTCCGGGGAACAAACTAACATTAGCACAATAGTTTAATGAATTCATTCATTAAACATTTGTCATAGTTTAACGTTGGCTAGCAACCTAATGCAACCCTCCTCTTTTATCCGGGCTTAGGACCGGCCAGTAAAGAATCCCTGAAAGGATCCAATTCTGGATTTGAAAACAATGGAAAGAAGGCAATCTCAAATGCCAAAAATCATGTCTGCGAGGGGGCAAGAGCAGCTACTCAAACCTCGGTCACAGTATTGGTTAGACAGCTGCCACAGCCTGGGATAGGTTGGCCTCTACTGCGAAAAGCAGTGAAAGAAAGCAAAGCTGTGAAGAAGGCTGAAGGTGCTCGAAGATTATCAGTCGTCCAATGGGCCATGGCTTTACCCGATAGGAATTTCTCATCAGCTCAACCATTGTTTCAGCTTTCCAAGGAGTTGCGGACGACCCTCAACGACAATAACTCGAGCTGCAAATGGTTTCAATATGAGGAACTACTGAGTTCGACTAATCAGTTCGCTCCAGGTTCATTTTCTAAACCGTGCACATCCCTCTACAAATTGTGCTCTAAAAGCTAACATGAGATTCACGATCCTAAAGAAGATTTCAATTCTCAACAGAAAACTTGATAGGCAAAGGAGGAACTGGCCAAGTATACAAAGGCAACCTTCAGAACGGTCGACAGATTGCTATAAAATTATCTCAGCTGTCTACAAAATCATCAAGAGATTTCCTTCAGGAGGTTGATATAGTTACAAAACTTGATCACCCACATGTAGTCTCATTATTAGGCATTTGCGATAACATCAATATCTGTCAGTGCTAAACACCTGAGACCGCCATGTCATAGCTGGGCCCGTATTCACCGTGATTTACTCCCTCTCATACTTGTGGGGCCGGGGTGAGGGGGCCGCTGGGTTGGCGGTTCCAACCTTTTGCAGCATTATTAGGCATTTGCGTAGAGAAGAACAATCTTATTTCTATATACAAATATTTCGTTAATGGAAGTTTGGAGGAAATTTTGCATGGTAAGTCATTCTTCCAAGGTCATCATCTTCTTTAAAAGTTCACTCATACTGCAGTTATAATGAATTTCGTTTCACACTCGAGGTCAACATATAAAGCAACCATACATTTCATTGTTATTTCATATTTGACAAGATTTTCTTTCCTTGTATTAAATTCAAGTCTTTCTTCAATGTGCAACGAATGGAACATAGGAAAGAATGCCAAAGAGCCATTACCTTGGGATACAAGAACAAAAGTAGCAATGGGGATTGCTAAGGCTCTTAACTATCTTCATCATGGTTCTCAAACAGTGATCCACCGAGATGTGAAATCTTCAAACATTCTTCTTGACAGCGAATTTGAACCTCAGGTAGTTTGCATAATTATAACCTCAAGTAGATTTAAATACTAAATCTGATAATGTGTCACAACAGTTATCTGATTTTGGCTTAGCTTTCTGGGTTCCAAAAACCTCAAACTACCTAACGCAGAATGACATCGTCGGAACTTTCGGGTAAGTTTCCTTTCAACCTAATTTGTGATCAATCAAAATGATACATGGATCAAGTACTAATACACATTTTACTCAGATACCTTGCACCTGAGTACTTCATGTATGGAAAAGCTAGCAATAAGATTGATGTCTATGCTTTTGGCGTCGTTCTACTGGAATTGTTAACTGGAAGAATGCCCATCAATGACAATAGTCCTAAAGGTCAAAAAAGTTTGGTGATGTGGGTGAGTAACTTCCCCAACTTAGATTCACAATTTCTGCAACTCCTGTTAACTCTGCTATCAAAAATGATGAAAGTTAAATACTTGAGCACAACTTCAGAAACTAAAATATGAAGTAACTGGTGAAAGCATTGCTTCAATTGCTATACTAATTAGTATAAACAACTATAGAAATTGCAACATCTTGAGGGACATGCTCCATTTATCAGGGAGACACCTAACAAGTTTAAAATGTTTATAGGCGACACAAGTTATTGAGAATGGAAATCTAATGGATCTAGTGGATCCCAAACTTGACGCCGACTATGACAAAGACCAGATGAGAAGAATGATCTTAGCTGCATCTCTTTGCATAACAAGAATAGCTCAATTCCGACCCGCAATCAACAAGGTAAGTAAATATGCTAACAAGCTTGATTTCTGAAGGCTGAAGCTTGGAGTAATGATGACAACATTTTGGTTCTTCCACATTCACAGATATGCAGTCTTTTACAAGGAGAAGACGACATCGAGAAATGGATATGCAGCCAGGCAGATTCCATGTCAGATCTGGTAGATTGTCCAGATGACGAGGCCTATCCAACTTCTAACATTGGATCACTAGAGCATGCATCTATCGATGTGGATCACAATGCATCATTGACCAGCAGTGACAAGCGTGGTTTCTGGCAAGAATATCTCAGAGGTAGATGGAGTCGTTCCAGTTTTTATTAGCTCTTCACAATCTTACCCATCCATTGTTTGTGTTCTTCTGAATAGAAATCCCTTGTACATAATAAAGCCTGGTTTTGAGTCAGGATAACTTTCCGACCAAAAACCGGGTCATGATTGTATGAAGTAGAGAATAAGAGAAACATGAGCAAGCAAACATTTTCGATGGGTTTCCCTCAATTATTATCAATGTGTCCAAATTTGCAAGTCTAAGTTATTTCTTCATATTCAACTTTTAAATGAAATGCAGGATGTGTTGATCTTTGCTCAAAATTCAGCTTATAACAAGGTTGTTCAATGCACATAATAAAGCCTGCTTTAGCTGACTTTGCAAAGAAGAGAATTTGAGACGCCTACAAAGTAGAGCTATTGATGAAGGTGCTGCATCTCTTTGCAACTTGATCCCAAGATTTTTTACCTTGATGATAACAATTGGAGAAGGGATATTAGTCAATGTTAAAAAAACAAAAGAAAGCTTAATGGAAAGGTATTTACAAACCTTGCACATCAGGCCTAGAAAGAGAAGAGAGGGTATCGGTTTTCTCTCTTGCTACTATCCTGAGAAATCTAAGGTGTATCATGTAGAAATTCATAAATTCTTATGATTATTAATCCTGTCTAAAAGCGGAGAAAATAACAAACTAAGGATATGGCTCGGAAGTTGACGGGGTGAAGGTTCCATGTGGTCCTGCAACACACAAGGTGTTAGTGCAAGGCCCGGAAGGGGCTTCTGGCATTGGCCCTCCAACACTCAAGTCAATTTTCGGCACAATAGAGAATAGTAAGAATGTTATAGCAAAGAGCATATGGATTGTTGATGGAAATCCCTTTTTATAGTGTTTGTGCATACATTTCAATGTGTGCACACATTTTCTAAAGCGTCCTAGAAAAAGACGAGTCTCCCCAACACCTTTCTTTAAGCGATCATACAAATCCCTAATGCATCACTCGTGTAAGAGAGGTAGAGTGAGATATGAGCAGTTGCTTGGCACGGTAAACAGGTATAAACCCTCCCTGCAACTCAAACATGCCTTTTTGTTTTCCGATTATATACATTTTCTTGGTAGAAAATTTTTTCCGAAACGTATGCAGTCATGGTGGAATGTTGAATCGAACACGCAAATTATGACAGTACAGCAGAAACATTTTAACATCACATAATGATAATCAACAAAATAAAAGAAGGACAATAGAAATGCAATGCTAAGCATCATTTCAGATTTACAACTTGAAACCTAAATATATATACAATGACGCGAGCCTTTCAGGCAATCATTTTGGATTTGTTAACAGCGTCAAAGGAAATGGACACTCTTCAAAGCACTCTAAACACCAATACACAAAGTTCCTAGTCACAGAAAGCAAAGTTAGGTCTCAAAGAAACCTTCACGACAGGCTGAATCTCAATGATCAGACTGACACTATTATTTCAGGAAGAAATCAAGAATGTGATTAGCTAAGAGCATCAGCCGGAATCATCTGAACTGGAACTTGATGTTTCGTTCCCAATATTATGTGGTCCAGCTCCTTGATTTTCATCCTCACTAAAAGCCAATTCAGTGCCCTCATTGTTTGAATGTGAGAAAGGAGTGTGACAATCCGAAATGGCAGCTCTGTTGTCCCTCTTCCTACTCTCTTCTGAACCTGTGCCACGTAGATCAAGCCGCCTATGCTTCCGTGCATTGCGCTTGCCTTTTGGGACATCTCGGTGTGATTCAACTCCATTATCTTCATCCTTTGAAGCTCTGCTACTTGCCTTCTCACTTTCAGATTCAATTGTTGGTGCATCAGAATCAAATTCAACATTTCTCCTCTTGCTTGAATTTGTCTGAAACAAGAGTTCTAGTCAACCTTCAATTCTTGAAGTAGAGACAGCATACACACGCATCAAAAGAACACAAATAAGAGAGGTATATGCTGGTATTGTTCATGCTCAACTGGAGGGTTTCTCAACAAATGAGTTGCTAGAATCCATAAAAAGAATAGCAGAACATAAATAAAATCCTCTGCAATCCCCCTACAAGCTATTTGAATATCTATGATTTTATAGGCTTTATAAAGTATGCTGTGAATGAAATTAAGGGTAATTTGGAGATGGTCACACAAAAAGAATAAGCAGAAAATTCTTTACAATGGTCAGATAGATCAAGTGTTTGCTGTCTTCTGTGTATCATCAGGATCGAGGGACTCACAAGCAGGCAAATGTTCAGAATTGGCAATAACTAAGATTAAGAAAATTAAAAATAAATACATAAAAGAGCAAAGTTGATAAACTAGTGAACTGGCAGAGAATAGAAAACAGAAATATGTCATCTAAAAATACACTAAGAAAAGTGAAATAGAATATACCATGATATATATTTTATTATTCAATTTACCTTGGGGCCTTGTTCAACCAAATGAGACCATTCACTCCTATTCCGTAAACAGTCATGGACAGCATGTAAATAAGTAGGATACGCATAGCGCTCTCCGTTGGGTTTTCTCAGTTCATACCAATGCTGCAGAATAAAACATACAATCAAGATAGTGAGAATAAGTACAATATACATATATGTCCAAAGTGACAAGAGTTAAAAATCATACAGGGTGAACAGCACCACACAGCTCTTCATATGTTATGTGCTTTGTTTTGCTCAATATATCATCTATTAATCCTGCAAATTGTTATTATAAAATGAATTGCCTTTTAGAAAATGTAATACATTTTTTTTCTTAAAAACATAAAATAAAATAAAGAATTTACCAGGCAAAGTGCGACAAATAACACTACCATCATCTCTCTGAACATCGCCAACTGAGCTGCATGCTGCTGGGGTATTCTGTTCACTAATCTCTGGAGAGGAAAAAGGATCATTTCTATTACCTTCCCTAGGGGCTAGAGGAACAGTTTTGATTGTCATGTCAGAGGTTCTCATATGTGACTCTTTTTTCTTGTCTAATTGCTGACGTTTGTGGTATGCAAATGATGCCATCCTAGCCTTCTTCCTGCTGTCACCATGTAACTCCTGAGAATTGCAGTTAAGATTTCTATATCCATCTTCTTTGTTTTTCCTTCTAAATACCTAAGTAGAACAAAATCCACATCAGATGAATCCCAAGGAGATTAATCAAGATAGAGGTATGCTAGACTGTTACCGAGATTTGATCCTTCCCTTCATAGACAGGACGTCTAGAGAAAACACTCATACCACTGTTGGTGGCTGATTGCATAACTGTAGCTTGCCGCACACGTGGTATCCTTGGAACCCTAGGGGAGCTGTTTAATTCTTGATGCAATAGAAGTGCCAGCTATGAAGAGAAAAAAAAAAGTGTGAATAAATAGCCTTGATAAGAGATTATATTCGATTGCAGTCCTTACATTACCTCTTCATCACTTAATCTCAAGGTAGCATTAGATGAGGCAGATGCATGCATAAACATGGAGGCATTTGAAGCTTTTTCTGAAGTGTATGAACCTGTTTGATGGCTCTTTACAGTTCTCTGAGACAGGTTTGAAGAAACTGGCTTAGTTTGACCAGAAGCCACTTGAGACTGCCATGAACCAACCACATTGTCAGACCTTAGAGTTCCCATTGCAGTGTGTTTGGCAGAGACTTTTGAAGACCGGAAAGGTGATTCTTCTTTTGTACTAGATACCAAGTGCTTAGAGGTGTTAGTACCTTGTGGTGGATTAAATCCAGAAAATATAGAAATTTTTGACTTGCACTTTGCTGGATTTTCAGAAACTTCTTCCAGAATTTTAACTGGAATTGGTGTATTTTTTTCCTTGTGAACAATACTTGAGTTCACCTTTACTCGTTTTTGTTTGGTTAATCTACTAGCCTTACCAGCTGAGGATTTAGATGTCGTGGTGGACAAGTTAACACCTGAAATAGTTAATTTGATGAAGTTGAAGAATCCTTAAGGACGCTGACTGCGGAATTCAACTCAACAGGTACCAATTTGCTCAAAGATGATTGTGAGTCTCCAGCACCTCTAGTATTTGAACCATGTCCTATCTCTGGGGAATGTTTATGTTCTACTGAATCCTTCAATCGTCTTTTCTTAGTCTCACCATTTCTTGGAAGCATTGCTTCTTTCAATTCTTCAGTCTCTCTTCTAACACCCTGGAGCCTTTGTCCAAAAGATGCAAAGCTGGATCTATTCTCTAGGTTCTGAATGTTTTCAGATAAGTGATTAATTAGTTGTGGTGGTTGGTCAGCTAAATCACACAACTTTCCAGGGGTGTGACGAGCAGGAACATTCAAATTCACTGTTGATAGGCCATCAGCCTCGTTAATTCCTTTATTTAACTCCACTTTTGTAATTGGTGTAACTGCAGGCTTTGAGCCTAATAGTAATGGCTCATCCAAAAAGTCTTTACAACCACTTGCAAGATCAGTAATGGCAAGCTTTGGAGCTCCTAAGCCCATTACAACATGCAAAGAAGCTTTAGAAAAATGTCCTAGAGGATTCTCGTCTTTGGGCTGTTTCAAACAATACACAGCACTGCTGCCAACCTAAGTAAATTCAGTCAAAAAATTTTAAACAAGCAGCAAAATCTAAGCATACTTCACTAAAAATGATAAGGAGGATAAATTAATAAATAATAAATTTTCAAGAATATATATATATATATATATATATATATATATATATATATATATATATATATATATATAAGAAAAAAATCAAGCATCAAATAACTGCCTGTCTGCCATTTACACTTCTGCATTATCCATTTGACAGAAGGGCAATGGTAGTAACCATGCTACCAGTTCTAAAACCCCATTATGGAAAAGTAGGCACAACCTTAGGCATATCAAGTAACAACTATATAGGAGGAACAATCTTAGCCTACCAACAATAATCTATTACCAGAACTTGAATTTGTTATAGCGTCAAACAAGAATTTCATATATTTTCAAATGTGGAGGGAAATGATCGAACAGAGAATAAAGCGGAAAATGTCTCAATGGGAAGTAGATTAGTAATGGCAGCAGGGAATGTTGCTGGCCATCATAACAAAATTTTCTTCCATAAGCAAATAACACAGATACCCAACTGTGATCACTCACACCTCATCTCCACACCTCAGATTGAGCAAATTGTCAATAAACTCGTGTCACAGACATGCAAGCCTTCTAATCTTGTACAATGTTTCTGTAGATATATATATGCTATCAACAGGAGTAAAATCTCTCGCGGACTATCATAACAGCATAACCATCAATTTTAAAAGGTGACAAGGAATTCTCCTGCAACTGCTTATTTGACAATGGGAGGATTCTCATTAGCATCACTCCAGCTGTATAGGTCAGGAAATCTCTTACTATTTCTGAAAAGGCATTCAGAAAATACATTTACAAAATCCCCCACTTGTAAAAATTAATATCTTCTATCAAGATTAAGATAAAATTACCAATAATGTCAGTCTGAAACTCAGACAAAATTGAGAGGCATTAAACCTTAATGGCTAGCTAGCATTAAAAATGTCTAAATTGCTGAGTTTCCATCTTAACCGCATTTATTATAATGCTAGGTTGTCACTTCAGTATCTTGATATGTAAAGGGCGGACTAAGAGGCTGCTCAAATGTGATCCATCCCTTTAATGTGCAAATGTGAGTTGAAAGGGAAAAGGGTTCTTGCATTTTTGTGACTATGATTATAAAATTAGATTAGCAACTTGGAACATAAGAGCACTACAGTGGAAAGAACTAGAATTGGTAGATGCAAAGATTAGGAGAAAAAATATATAACATAAAAATAATAGGCTAGAGAAAGAGTTAGGTGTGCTTTGAATTAGTATGCAAATAAGGTTAAATGGAATAGGCATTAAGAATAAGGATGTTAAATTTATGATAATTGGAAACATAACTTTGTACTAAAGTTGATTCTAGTAAATGAGATACTAAATGTGACAAGTGCTTTTAATTCTCAAGTAGAGCTAGTGATCAAATTTAAAAAAGGAATTTAAGAAGAACCTCGATGAAATAGTTCATGATATACGTATGACTCAAAAACTTATACTTGGAGGAGATTTAAATGGACAAGTAGAGAGAGATTATGGAGAATATAAAGACACACATGAAGAATTTGATATTCAAGAAAGATAAGAAGAGGATACTACAATTTTATATTTTACAGTATATTATGACCTTAGGATTGTTAAAATTATTTTGAGATGAAAGAAGAATTATTAATTACCTTCACGTATAACAATAGATGTTAAATAAATTTGTCGAACTAAACAGGTAGATCAAATTATGAGAAAAAATATGCAAGTGACAATTAACTAATCAATACCAACTAATAATGCTGAATATAGGCCTTAGAAAATGAGAGAGAGACAAATTATTTCATATTTTAGAGGAATGAAATGGTGAAATTTTAAGAAAAAATAATATATAACATTTCAAAGATAAGAAAGGAGTCCTTGTAAAATTATAAAGTCATTTTAAAGCTTAAAGTTCTTTTGTTGCTTGATAATGTTCAAAAGTTGGGTAAAGTTATTTCAAGTTTTTGCAAATTAAAGGCTAATACTAGTCCTTTTGCTAGCAAAGAATTTACATAAGTTTTCCTCCTATAATTTTCAAAAAATAAAGCCAAAAACTAAATAATAAATTGAATAAAAATTTTAAATAAGTTAAAGAAATAGCCAACATTAATTGAATTCATCTAAACACATGTCAAAACATGTTGAGTGTTTGCACAATAGGATACTCATCGACACAGGAAACATACAGAGATTCTCTATTTTGATCAGTATTCAGTAATGTTAATATATCAGAATAATCCTTTTTGATTGTGTCATCCAATACGGCACGAGATTGCAAATAATGATTTATACATTACTAGTGTATAACCTTACACTGAATATAATGGATGATAAATATTCACATGACAAACAACGAATAGTTGGGATAAATGCAACTTGATGATCACTATACACATGCCAAGGAAATAATCTCTAGTAGGTCAGTGTGAATTAATATAAGATCACTTGCATCAATATGTCCCAGTAACTTGCCATAAAGACATGTCATGAGGGTTTTAAGTATCTAATGTAGCTTTATTTTCTATATGAATTTCCCCTAAGATGCAATTTTCCATAAATTCAAAGGTGTAGATTTGCAAGTTGTGATCCTCCGGCATAAGCAGATCAGATTTTTCAATGTCTATAATTTATACAAGTGAAACTAATTCTAGAACTACGCTCCAATTAATATCACATAGTATATGCAAATTAGCTAACGCCATGATAGACTCTCTAGGGAGGGTATTATTCCTCATTTTTCCACTCCATCAAAAAAAGTCACTTTCTAACAATTGTCTGTCTTTTTCTCCATTCTGTATCTCTATTTGAAGAGCTTCAGTTAAACATATAAAAACTGCTACGATCTATACAAGAATCAAATCCAGATCTTCCTCGAAAGAACCCATGTTTTAGAATCTATTTCTTCTTCTACAGAACCAATATGACCTCTATCAAAATATCTTCATCCATAGGATCCAAAGCTCTGCAATAAATTAACAGCAATTTTTCATAAGAAACTCATTTTCAAATAATATCCATACAATTCACAAATATACATTTTCCGCAAAAAATATTTATAATGTGATTCAAACTCTAGTAGTTCCAAATTCTCAAAGAACTCCTTTTTCCACAACAAGATTTTATATCACTGTAACAAGAACTCATAGTATCAGTTGGCTTATCATGCCTCAAAATCCTTGTCTAATTAATCCTAACCAAAGACCATTTCATGGTTTAAAATTTTGCTCTACTATCCATATTGACCCATGCATGCATGCAACATGTATCCTACTATATTGACGCACAATATGGGTCACCACACAATAATCTAGCCAATTCTGTTTGAGGTCGTGTCCTAAAATGCATTTTTACCAATAAAAATATCAGGTTAATTATAAGCCTCAATTGAAAGATTAGTTTAGAGAAAATAATACTCCTATAATTTCATTGTTCCATTTGCAATAGATAGAGTATTGTGCTTGTAATTGCAGCAACTAGAATTGCTCTAACTTGCAACCCTAGCATAGCATATTTCTCTAAACTGCAATCAACCTTCAATATGCTTTAATTTCCACATCAGTTAAAGTGTCAAACAATAAAAAAAAATGTCTTTGAAACCACTCCACATTCATTCCTTCAACTTATCAATTTTTAACTCTGTAAATATATCTTCAAAATTGATAGTTTAATTTATGACCTTGAAAGATTATTAGATCGATGCATATGAGGAAACAGTTGCATGCATTCTTACCATGCTACTTTAAAGTTTCATTCTTGAAGAAATTTTTCATCATGATACCATATCTACTGTACCAAATCCCTTTAAAAAGTTTCTGTAGAACAAAAAGGGTAAACAAATTGACTAAAATTAGCCTTTTTTGGCAATTGAAGCTAAGGCTCAAGGCTTTTGTTGTACATTACCAGATGGTACATCGTATATCTTGCCTATTCTCTTGGGCCCTTACCTAATTTCAGTGGGGTTTTTTTTTCATCTTTCAAGGTTCTTTGGAAAATATAAATTATCTTAGTTGCATTCAATATCTTGCTAATAGTGAGTTATATATCCCAATAAGTGGGATCGCTATATAAATCCTCCTACATCATTGGTATCGACTAATCCTCATCTATATTTAAATAAATGATATCGCCGTTAAGCAAGATTTTTTTGTCTCCCTCTTCTTCTATTAATGTGCATATTGTTACTAACAGTGAGTTATATAGGTATAAAAAAGTTATAAGATTATTATTTATTTTATGACAGGCATACAGTTAAAGGAAATTGGTGTTTAAATATAAAAACATTTATAACTTCCAATAGCTAATAATTTCCAATGACCAGAATTGGAATGGTACCTCATCAATACTAAATGTTGTGACGTCAGTTACAGCACATGGGGAGGTGAGATATATTTTAGAAGAATTTTCCAGCTGATCAAGATTCTCAACCTTAGCTTGTGCTCCAAACATGTTACCTTCGCATGATATCCCTGTATTACTATTAGTTTGTAGGTGCTTAGGCTCACCAGAACTACTGGGTTCCAAGGATATTTCTACATTTTCATCCACACTTTTAGGATCAGGATTGCATGCCTCTTCAACTTGGAGATCCTTGTCCTCATAAAATTCGTATATCTTTGTCCCAGGGAAATGAATAGAACCTAAAAATGCAATCACAAAAAGCAGAAAAAGAAACAAGAAGAAAAGCATTGGCATCATACTAACATAAGCCGGCCTGCAACAAAAGGTAAGGAACAAATATATTACCAACCTCGCCTCTTATTTTCACCAGCGATTTTGTCAGCAATACTTCGTGCTTTCTTCTTCCCGCTCCAATTCTTTGCTTCTCTTGGCTCCTCCCTCCTCTTCTTAGCAAGTTTCACCTGCCCAAATGTCCTAACCTTGCTCCTATCTTTATTTCTGCAGCTAAGAGAGCGGCTGCCTGTGGGGATTTTTCTTTCTTCAAGTTTCATAGCCGAATCAAATTTCTTCACTGGGACGTAAGGAAAAATTTCCTTGGAGAGGGAGAACAGCACATCGGCGCCTCTGTTGGCTGGGTTCTCAACCTCCTCTCCATATTTATGAGTTGCCTCCTCTTTTTTCTCCTCTTTCTCATCCTCCTCCCAGCAAGGGAACTCCTTGTATCTGAAATTGAAGCTTTTGGGCAAGTAGCTGGTGCACTTCCAGAGCTGAGACGTGAAAAGCGTCGAAAAATCCCCAAACAAACTGGGCTTCCCGACAGGAACTCCGTGCACATAGACGCGCTCCTCGAGGGGGATTTGCCCACAAAAGCGTGGCCGGTGGGTGGCGGCTCCGGAGGCGTGGGACTGAGGCGGGAGCGCGGGTGGGGGAGGAGGGCAGGCGTCCGTCTTGGTAGGGAGCTCGACGAGGAGACGAGCGACCTCGGTCTCCTCCTCCTCGTCGGCGGCTTCCAGGTTACGAGCGGAGCGGAGCAAACGGAAGGCCGCCTTGCAGTTGTGGCAAGCGAAGGAGGCTTCGCCGCCGACGTATCGGGAGCAGCGGGTGTGCACCCAGACTCCGCACTCGTCGCAGCTCACCATCTCTTCTCCATCATTGAACGTGATACCGCAGGAGCAGTCCACGGTCCAGGAACCGTCGCCCCAGTCGACCGGAGGCTCCGCCTGGGGCAGCTGAGACCGCCCCTTCATGGGCCGGAGCGCGTGCTCAGTTCCCGATCGAATGATTGCCTCGGAAGAGGAACGACACAGAAAGATCGAATCTTTCTGGGGGAGAAGGGGAGATCTGGCGTTAGAAATTTCCTTGTTCGCTTTCACCGCAAGGGCGTTGTAAGATCGCGACGGCAGGAAGAAGATTACGCCGCCCCGCCGCGCCTATCAACGCGTCGTCCTCTCCTCTCCTCTCCTCTCCTCCCCTCCCGCCTCCTCTCTTCTCCCGCCCGCTTCGCAGATTCGGAGGATAGCCATTAGACGCGATTTGATTGAGGGGTTTGGGGTCCGGAATCGGATCGGGTCGGATGCAGTGAGTCCTATTCAAATCAAGTTCCTTGTGTGTGTGAAATCATCTGAAAAACGTTTTTGCCTGAAAGACACGAAAGAAGAGATGCCCGGCCCTTCAGTCATGCTCTTGTTTTTGGCTTAGACAGCCTTGTTCATAAGTAAATGGCACCCTTCATCTACCTCTGAGCCATTTTATTGTTCCTGACCTAGAAAACCTTCTTCATCTTTGGCACCGTTCATCTACCTCTGGGCCATTTTATTGTTTCGGGCCTGAAAAGCTTTCTTCATCTTTGGAACCTTTCATCGACCTTTGAGTCATGTTATTGTTTCTGACCTAGAAAACTTTTTTCATCTTTGACACTTTTCATTTATCTCTAAGTGATACAGTTTCTACTAATAATTAAACTCAAATCGGAGTAAAAGCAGAAAGACAGAAAGAAAATCAAGCAATCACTAATACGTTTTTTTTATTTTGTTCGGAGTATGTGATGACTCCTGCTCCAAGGTCCGCACATGAGACTGCTTTCGATAGGCAAAGACTAATCAATCGTAAAGAGTAGAAATAAAATTTTAAATGATTACAAGTAATTTGAAAACTAAAGACTACCGACAATTTTGTATGATGAGATCTTTAGTAGAATCGTCGCCGGAACTTTCGGGTGTCGAAGAGGCGTTTTTTGAACAGCTCTAAAAAGCGAAAGTCGTTCGTAATGTTGTTGTGAAGCTCCTGGTCAAATGCTGCTTTATAGGTTGCTCTAGGCGCCTGGAACCACTCCAGACACTTGGACCATGTAGTTCGGCCAACCGACGCATCACATCAGCTTACAGATAATTTTTGGGTTCTGGGCGCTCAGACCGACTCCGGGTGCCCGGACCAGCTCCAAGTAAGGTTGTAATCGAGCTCATGCCAGCTCGAGCTCGAGCTCGAGAAAACTGCATAGGCTCGAGCTCGGCTCAAGCTTGATCGAGCTTGTGAGTTTAAGCTCGAGCTCGAGCTTGAGTCAAGCTCAAGTCGAGCTCGAGCCGGCTCGAGCTTGGCTTGGAAAAATAAATTAAAAACTTGTTCCAATGGAGATTTGAACCGTAGACCTCAAATACACCAAATGATATGCTCTAGCCACAAACTCCTCCTTAACTTATTGTTTATTTTAAAAGTAATAATAATTTTAATTACTAAAATATTAAATTAACCTGGCTCGACGAGCCTTCGAGCCACTGTTAAATGAGCTCGAGCTCGGCTCGAATGTTAAATGAGCCGGCTCGAGCTCGGCTCGAGCTCGAGTCGAGCTTTGACCGAGCCGCTCGTGAGCGCCTCGACTCATTTGCACCCCTAGCTCCAAGCGCTCGGACTAGTTTTTTCCAGCCCTTTATTTTCTGCAAAATAAAGTTAGTCCAGGTAGAAAAAAATAGCATATATAATATGAAATTTGACAGCCTCTGATTGTCCGGTTCTGACTTTGAGTTTCGTCGAAACTCTAGGTCGAACCGATGTCTACTGTTCTCTTTTCAGGGAACGTGTCCTCACTTACTCCTCTCAGAAAAGTTTATCTTTTGTCAGACCAGTCCTCCAGATCAACTGGACTTGTGCTCAGCATCCGAATCTTCAGGTCTTCTCCATTGGGCGTCCGATCTCAACCCGTCCAGCCTTCCACCTGGTCTGCGACCATTAGGATTTTCACGTAGAGTTCCCGACTCTAGGATTTCGCCCAAAGAACCTCGACTCGTCAAGACTTTCCACCTAGGTTTATTGCCTCTAGGACCTAGGGTTACCACCCCCTAGGATTTTTCCACTTGTCTAACCATAACTAGGACTTTTCATCACCTAGTGTTACCACCCCTTGGGACCTTGAGTTCTCACCCCCTAGGATTTCCCATCTACCTAGAATCCAATAGAACTTTTGCCTAAGAACACTTAGGACTTTTCTTGCAAGCTCAATTAACCTTGTTAGATCATAAGACAACTTAACTTTGGACCCTTTGACATAATCAAAACATAGGTTCGATCGTCTGGTGCTTCCCGCACCAACAAATTATATATAATCTAATATATTTACTAAGTGTACAGATTAACAGACTTAATATATCTAGAAAACCTGACATCGAGCTGAAGTTCAGTTAAATCTTAAAGATATAATAATTGATAGGAAGTTCAAATAGGTTAATATCTGGCAAAAAGTCAAGTTGGGTTTGTAAGTCTGACAATAGCTGAAATCCAGATGGAGCATCTGACAGGAAGACTTGGTGAAATAGAGGCGCCCTGAGCATGTCGGAGGCGCCCTCGGACAAATAGAATTCGAGAATGAAGTTTCACTGAATGGAGGTGCCTCGAAGTGGATTGGAGGCGCCTCAGAGCTGATGGAGGTACCTTCAAGTGGATAGAGGTCGAAGATTTCGAATAGGATCAACATCATTGGAGGGACCTCAAGGCATTGGGATGTGCCCCCAATGACCTATATAAGGCAGTTTCGGCCAGCACCTGACATACAAGTTTTCTACGCTCTTCCTTGATCTTCCTGCTACTCCGCCTTCGTGCTACTACTGTGTTGTAATGCTGCTACGCCTGACTACTGCAAATGGACCAACACCGACACCCAAGCTCAATTATTTCTCTGTCTTCGTGTTGGGTAACGTTGCTTAAGTTAAGTTAATTATTACTAAGAAAGTGTAGGCTTGTTACATACTTCCTTTCCTTTCTATATTCGATTACTCTATTGGAAGCTTACCTGTAAAGAGTGTTAGTGGATTACACATCAAGAAAGGTCCAAAGGGCTTGGGTCTTAGAGTAGAAGCCATCGAAGGCTAGGAATCAAATAAATATCTATATGTTGTTTTCTTTCTTCTTTTTCTTACTTAATTGTTTTCTGTTGTACACTTGTTTTAAAAAGAAAAAGAAAGTTTTAAATATACATGATTCACCCTCTCTCATGTGCATCTATCATACACCCTTCACCTACCTCTGAGCCATGTTGTTGTTTTGGGCCTAAAAAACTTTCTTATCTTTGGCACCCTTCATCTACCTTTAAGTCATGTTATTATTTCTGGCCTAGAAAGCCTTCTTTATTGATATAGGGAATTGGGGTTGTAAACGAGTCGAATTGAGCTCAAGCCAACCTAGGCTTTAGCTCGGCTAGACTCGATTTATACTGGCTCGACTTAAGCTCGAGCTCAAGCCTAGGGTTTAGGGTTTAGGGTTTTTCGTTAATGGTTATTTGTTAGGCGTTAAGGCTAAAACTTTATTCGTTGATCGATAAGCGTTATTCGTTAAGCATTATTCATTAAGCGTTAATCGTTAAGTGTTAGTCGTTAAGCGTTAATCGTTAATGGTTAAACGTTAAGATCTATGCAGTAATCGTTAAGTGTTAAGCGTTAAGGGTTATGCGCTATTCGTTAAGGGTTAATCGATCATGGTTAAAATTATATCTTTATGGGTTAAGCGTTACTCGTTAATGTTTAGCCGTTATTCGTTATGGGTTAACCGTTCATCGTTAATGGGTAAGCGTTATTCTTTAAAGGTTAATCATTAAGGGTTATTCGATAATTGTAAATCGTTATGGGTTAATCGTTATGGATTATGCGTTAAGCGTGTATCATGAATGGTTAATCGTTAATAATTATTCATTAAGGGATAAACTTTAAGAATTATGCGTTCATCGTTAAGGATTAAGATTTATATATGCACATATTATCATAATACACAATTCATAACATCACATAATCTAATATAACATCATATTTCATAATAACACATATTCTTACATATCATCACAGACAATACAATACAACACATATCTCATAAACATGCCAACATTACACACCAAACCACACCATACCATAAAACCTGCAACCACCCGACTTCACACGAACCCAAACACCCGATAACACATAATAACCTACCACGGTACAATCTGACTATGATTTAATCTAACCATATCATACGATGGAAGAGCATGAGCCGGCGTTTAGGGGTGTGCTGCACGATCATAACAACTCCTAGCCAAGCGGATGCAATCCATCCAGTGCAGAGGCTCCATATTGGGATCACGTTCTACCACAACATCCCTCACCTTAAGCTGCAGTCCATCCTCCTCCCCCAGCGTGATCATGCCTCGGACTCGCACTAACTTTCCCAGCTCCACAGTCGCAGCCTCCCTGAGAGCTCTCTCTGTCTCCACTTCTGCAGCGAGCCCCAAATGCGAACGGTCAGTGAGGTCGATGATGCAAGGAATACATCCGGTCCCATCGTCGACAACGAACTTGAGAAAGTCGCCAATGCGCTCCTTGCTCACCACGACACCAACCGTCTCTAGTCGCCAAACTTGCATACCTCTCCTGAAAAAGGTAGGAGCATAGTTTGGGGAGTTGTGGACAGTGAGGGAGAGGAAGTCGCTTGCTAGAAGCTTGACATGGATGGCTTGAAACCAGTTCATCTTGGTGAAGATGAGATTGACAGCGGATGAGGGGAAATTTTTGTGTGGCGCAGGCAGGTTGAGGGTGAGGTGATTTGGTGAGGAAGGGATTTGGGAGAGGTCTTATTAATCTGGCAACCTCCACCTCCACCTGCATCACGGCCCAACAGGCCGAGACCTGAAGAGACAAGACTGGACGGGACAATACGAGACGGGAAGGGACAAGACGAGACGGGACGGGACAAGACGACGATGCATGTGACACGACATTACAATACAAGACCGACAGGACACTGTACGCGACACAACACAACACTACGCGACACTACTGTCAACGTGACGGGACACTGCACCCGACAAGCCACAAGGGGCACTGCGTGCGACATGACAGGACAATGCACGCCACAACAGACGACGTGACACGACACTACAAGGAGAAGCACGCCAGCTAACATAACGCACTAACAAGACGAGACGAGACGACACTGCACACGACTATATTGCATTTAAATTTTATTTTTATATTTATTAAAATTTTAATATAGAAATATTTTAAATATAAATTTTTTTAGGAAATAAAACCAAATGTTTGTGTGTTAGGCGTTAATCGTTAAGCGTTAAGCGTTAATCGTTATGCGTTAAGCGATAAGCGTTATGCGTTATGCGTTAATCTTTATAGGTTAAGCGTTAATCGTTAAGCGTTAATCGTTATTCGTTATTCGTTAAGCGTTAATCGTTTAGCGTTAATCGTTAATCGTTAATCGTTAATCGTTAAGCGTTAATCGTTAAGCGTTAATAGTTGTAGGTTAAGCGTTAATCTTTAAGCGTTAATCGTTAATCGTTATTCGTTAAGCGTTATGGGTTAATCGTTAATCATTATGGGTTAAGCGTTAATCGTTATGCGTTTCACGTTATTCATTAAGGGTTAATCGTTAATGTTTAAGCGTTAAGCGTTAAGCGTTAAGCGTTTAGTGTTAAACTATCAACGTTAATCGTTAGGCGTTATTCTTTATAGGTTAAGCGTTAATCATTTAGAGTTATGCGTTATCATTAAGTGTTAAGCATTAATCGTTATCCTATATGATTTATGTGTTAATCGTTAATCGTTATGGGTTAAGTGTTAAGCGATTAGGGTTAAGTGGTTTGCTTTAAGGGTTAATCATTAGGGATTTAGCGTTAACGGTTAGCCGTTATTAGTTAAAGTTTTTGCTTTTATTGTTAAGGTTTAATCGTTATTGTTTAATCGTTAACTGATCTTCTTATTATGGGTTTGCCGGTAGTCATTAAGGGTTTTGCGTTATGTATTAGGCGTTAATCGTTAAGTGTTATATATTTTTTTCATTATACCGTTCTAGTTTATTACTTACTGTTTTGAGTTATATATACACATAATATCATAAGACAGTTATCATATCATCACACAATCTAATATAACATCAGATTTCATAAAAACACATATTATTACATATCATCACAGTACAGTACAATACAACACATATCTCATAAACATCGCAACATTACACACCACAACACACCATACCATAATACCTCCAACCTAATACAAGACACAACACAAGACCAGATGACCTGCAACATAAAACAAGACACAACACAAGCATTACTTAGCATACTTAGCATTACTTAACACACTTATTATCTTCTTTCCAATGCAGTAACATGCAATTGTAGATGTGCGGTGTATCGGCGTCCGGACGATGTTCGACCATAAAATAACAATCGATAAGCTGTAATGCCCCATCCGGACCCAAATCAAGCTTCCCTAGGACTCGGACTAACTTCCCCAACTCAACTGGTTCGGCCTGCCTGCGAGCGACGTCTGGAGACACATATGTTCCATGAGCTGGTTCGAGGGTTTGGATGCAAGGTATTTGGCCGCTTCCATCGTAGATACGTATTGTCAAAGTCAATGGCGTGCGTTGCAGACGTACAACTCTCCCCAAAGTCTCAATCAGACTCACCGGCGTACCTCGCTGGGTGGTGAACGACGTAGGATAGTTGGGTTCGGTGTGGATAGATATGGACAGGAAATCAGATGCCCGCATGCTCCAATATGTGCATCGGGTGGAGGTGGTCATATTGATAGATATCACTTGATCAGGCAACCTGATGAAGGAGAATAAGAGGCAGGAGAAGAGCAGAAGAAGAAGTCGATGTCGAAGTCGAATGGAGAGAGGAGGCGTACGTAGAGATTGGAGAAGAAATGGGAGACTAGGGTGGAGTATAAGAAGATGAAGAAGAGGAAGAGGAAGATGAAGCAGAAGAGCAAGAGAGACCTTGGTGAGGGTGACCTTGGTGAGGGTCGCAATGCGAATGAAGTGATCCTTATATCATGATTGGGGTCGAAGTGAGTAAAGCGCACAAAATTAAAAAAAAAATTATTCAACCCTCTTCCGGCAGACGTGACACAACAGGCAGAAGAGCGCATGTGGACACAACGCGACTGGTCATTCAGGCGCCGAAAGCTGACGTGACAGCACAAGCATGCGTCATAATTTGACGCGACGGCACAAGAAGGCGTCAAAATCTTACGCGACTGCACAATTAAGCGAGGGAACATGACGTGACGCTACCTGTCAACACAATACATATGACGGGACACCACGAGCACACAGCTTGACGCAACCTGTCGGCATGGGACAGGTGGCAGTCGACAGGACAAGCACGCGAAGAGGGGATAGGTGACTTGTAATCAACCTACGCGTAATTAACGACAAATTATCATTGAATGAGAGCAAAGTGACGAGACGAGATAGAGAGAAATATATAGAGCAACAATCCTTGCATTTATTATTTGGGAGAGTGTGAGAGAGATGGAGTGAGATGAGGGGGAAAATAAATGAAGCAGTCTTTGTCAATTATTGAGAGAAAGAGATAAACAGAGGGAGAGAGTGAGTGAGGTGTGGGCGGGAAACACTTTAGGGCATTTGCTTTTGGTGCTGCTTTTTTATTTTGTTTTTTTTCCTTTATGCTTTATTCTTTATCCTTTATGCTTTATCTTTTATGTTTATTGCTTTTACTTTTACTGTTGCATGAGGCGAGACGATACGATATGACACGAGATTAGACGAGACTATAAAATACGAAACTCTAACATACAAGTTTAGACGAGACAAAACAAGACAATTTGATAATATACGACACAAGACGATACGACTTAAGACGAGAAGAGACGATTCTAGACGAGACGAGACGAGACGAGACAAGTCGAGACGAGACGAGACGAGACGAGACAAGTCGAGACGAGACGAGAAGAGACGAGACAATAAGACACAAGACGAGACGATACGATACAATACTATACGATACGATACGATACGATACTATACAATATGAGACGAGACTAGACGATACTATACGATAACATTACGATTCAAGACAATATGAGACGAGACCTATATTCTCCAATATAAATTGTCATGCCCCGATGTTTGATGCACGTAGATAGATATATACGATGGTCGGTCTTATAAATTAACAACGAATTCAATTTGTTTTTTATCTACGATAAGTTCAACATGTTTCACAAATATTCAATGATTATTAAATTGTATCACAACATTTAACAATACATTTTGTACGAATTCAAATTTTTTAATATGTCAGTTATAAATTTCACGAATTATATTCCCGTTGCAAATTTCCACCCCTTCACCTACTATAATAATGCAAACAGATATTTAGGTTAAATTAAGTTTAATGACTATATTTATTATCTATATTATTATTTTATTAAACAAATATATATTTAAAAATTATTTAATAAATGAGTATCATTTGGTCGGGTTCGAATCACTGGAACAAGCAAAGATTTAGTAGAGTCCTTGTTCGACGTGTGTTATTGCTACAAGCAGAATATCAAATCTTAACCTCATGAGCAGACGATAGATAGATGCTGTATTACAATCTTGCCAAAGTTGCAATCAAGATAGGGAACAGTTTGCTACCGTTCCAATCGAGATATTTAGGTAACAATTAATTCAATAAAGTGACAATAAATACACTCACTCATTTTCTCTTAATGCATGTTCTTTCAGATTCCTTCTCACTTTTGCATATGCGATACAAGTAGTAGATACTTCACCGCATTCTTAGAGTCCGTCCAGCTGATGGCATCCTACCCAAAAGCTTGCTTCCTTGAGAGTCGGTCGGTTGGTCGATCGGTCGGTCGATCGGTCGATATGTCTGTCCAAAAAAACATCCATCCATCCATCCATCCATCCATTAAACACCACTAGAGCTTCTTTGCAAACATTAAAATTAGAGCCACACATCCTTCGACTCAGCTTCTTATTATCTAGCTGAAATTAATGGATAAATGAACATCTCCAGCTACGTTGAAGCATATGCCGAAGTTGATGATGTTGAAGAAATTTCATTCTAGCATCGAATGCCGAAGTTGAATTCATCCAACAATATGCCAGCATAGCAATACTCTATCAACAAAGGAAGGAAACGTAGTCAAAAGATATTTAGCACTATTTAACAATATATGTTTAACAATATGGATTGTCAAACGAGAAATATGTTTTCAATATAAGATAAGATAGGATAATATAAGATAAAAACAGATAAGATAAGAAAGAAGTTATTAGATTGGATGTATTGTCAGAAGATACGACATTCTTTCAGACTTAGTAAAATTCTTTAATAACGGTTATTATAGACGGAACTATAGTTTGTATTACAACAAGCACAGTTCAGCTCTGGTAAAAAACTTACAAAGGAAGAGTGAAGATAGGGTTTCGGGAAAAACATTTATAACCAATATTCATTACTTTTTTACCCTAAACCAAACAAAACCAAACCAAAAAAAACCAACCCAAAGAGGTTGACATACAAAATCGATTGTCAAATGATAACTAATTTTTCAAGATAAGAAAATAACAAAGTTATTAGATTGGATGGATTGTCAAAAGATACGGCATTCATTTAGAGTTAGTTAAATTCAGATGGATAGTCGCATTTTGGAGCATTGCTCCACAATGTGACTTTGTCTTAGGATATTAACCCTTATCTCAGCAAACTTTCATATCCTACGAATTGACCATAATACTAAGGTTTAAAATTTCAATTCATGACATTGGCAGTGGGAGAGAAAAAAAATATAATAGTGGGAGTGGGAGTGGGAGTGGGAGTGAGAAAAATAAGGAGAGGGTGCCATCGGAATATAATGCTTAATTGGGTACATTATCTCCTACTTGTATCACTCACAAAAGCGAGGGAGAAGGAATATGAAAGTACATTAATTAATTATTTAATTAATTAAGAGAAAATGAGTATAAATTGTAACCTAACTACCTACGTTGAATGCAACCTTAATGAATGAATGTGTCATAGTTTATAATGAGTTACCCTAAATCAACAATACGTTATTTACGAATTCTAAATTATTAATTCATACATTAATTAATTAATTAATGTTTCCGTTGCAAAGTTTGGTCACGGATTATAGTCCCGTTGTAAATAAATTTGACCGGCTTCTGCTACTACCACAATTGTGAATGTGTCAAACGTTAAATTAAATTATATATATATATATATTAAGAGGGGTATATATTCAAACGTTGTTAATATATATATATATTAAGAATTTCTTGAACATCATCAAGCATAACAATCACTCCCACAATTGTGGGGTACAGAGGTTTGTTGTGCCCATTGATCCGATGCACCAGGCAAGAATCCTATGGGAGACCCTACCCTAATTAACCTACACAATATAGTATATTTGGAGATGTTCATTTATCCATTTAAGCTAATAAGAAGTTGAGTGGAAGGATGTAGCTTTTGTTTGCAAAGAAATAAGCTCAAGTGGCGTTCTTTTAGCTTCGATATAGCTCCTACCTACTTTTGCACCATTTACTTCTTTACTCATCATTAACCTAGCAGCAAGCAGTTATGGGTGGCACAACATTGAGTCAAAAATTTTTAACCTATCAGTCAAGAAGTTTTGTATTGTATTGTATTGTATTGTATGATCACCAATCGGTTAAGAACATTGTCTGTCGGATGTTTTTGTTTGAAATAAACTTCGACATTCGATGGCAGAATGGAATTTCTTGAATATCATCAATCAAGCGTTGCAATCACAGTCACATTTGTGAGTGGGTTAAAGAGGTTGTGCCCATTTATGCGATGCACGAGGCAAGAATCTTATTTATGGGAGACCATAACCTAACCTAACCTAACCTAACCTACACAATATAGTATAGTATATTATAGTATAGTAGAGTATAGTTGGATATGTTCTTTTATCCATTTGCGATAATAAGGGAGAACCTGAGTGGATGGATGAATTGATGGATGGATTGATGGATGTGGCTTTTGTTTGCAAAGAAATAATCAGGCTCGTGAGGCGTTTTTTTAGCTTCGATATAGCTCCTACCTACTTTTAGGGATTGGATGTTTTTTTTTTTACAGATCAATCAATCAATCAAGCTAGCAAGCTTTTGGGGGTTTAGGGTGCCATCGGCTGGACGGACTCTCTGAATGCTTGGGCAACAATAGCCTTATCCTTAGCCTTAGAGAAGGAATATAAAAGTACATTAAAACCTTAGATAACTTTAATGAATGAGTTTGAAATGTAACTAAACCCTAAACCAAAACCCTACAAACTAAAATATTACAAACCGTAAACAAACGTGTACGTTAAATGAAATTAAATGATTATAATTTATCTATCTATGTATCTATATTAAGCAAGCATTTAATAAATAAATAATAATTATTTATCTTTTAAAAAAATTTAAAAACCTAATTATATTTACTTAGGTTTAGGTTTTTTTTAAAAGAAAAAATAAATTAAAAACAGATGTAAGTTTAAAAACGGAATAAGAAAAAAAATAAAAAAAAAGAATAAAATATTAATATAAAAGGTGTGAGTGGGAGAGAGAAAGGGAGGAGAGAGGGTGTACGTTTAATTGCGTATAGTTTTGCCGGGGTGCCGGAATCAGGATCCGTCAGCGACGGCGCGTAGAGGGGGCCAAGGGCCACAGTGCGGTAGTTCGGGGTCCGGCGCGATTCAGCCGTCTGGGTTGCCGTAACGGATAAAAACGCCTTTAGGGCACCTTCAAACGGCCATAACTCGGCCGTTTGAAGTCGGAATCGAGCGAAACAAGATTTGTCGGTTCCGGAATTTAGAGACCTACATTTCATCCCATAACTCTCGGGGTTATCTAATGCAGGCAAAATTCGACGTCAAAAAACGCCGTTTGGTCCTCCGAAAAGGGCCTGGAAGTAAAATATGGGCCTCGTTTTTCGCTCGGGCCCCGACCGGACCCCGACTCCGACATGCGGGCCCACCGTCATTTCCTTCTCTCCGCGATGATCCCCCACGTCTTTTTTCATCCCCAAACGGCTATCAGTTGCAATCAAACTTCGTACCCCATATTTACCGTTCGGGACTACATAAAGGACCCATTTGTAAATTTAATTTTATATTTTCAACCGCACTCCATCTCCGACATGCAGACCCACCGTCGGGTCCCGCTCTTCGCCCCCTACCCCCACGTCCTGTTTTCGTCTCCTTCCGACATCTTTTCACCTATCACGCAAAACGGACTCGTGTTTTTTTTACACCATTAGGTCCGTCGTAACAATTTTCGGACTTTTCCCTTCACCGTCTCCGTCAAAATCCATCGTCTCGATCGCTTCCGGACTCCCGGAAGCTTATATATCATATTATATATATATATATATAATATATATTATGTTTTATAAAAAAAAAAAAAAACGGGAACGAGCGGGAAAAAAAAAC
Source organism: Zingiber officinale (assembly GCF_018446385.1). Lineage (NCBI taxonomy): Eukaryota > Viridiplantae > Streptophyta > Magnoliopsida > Zingiberales > Zingiberaceae > Zingiber > Zingiber officinale. Next base: position 137,559,661 of record NC_056002.1, read on the forward strand.
GCGCGGCCTCCTCCGTACGCAGGGTGCACAGTGCTAGCACAGTGCCTTGTGCGCAGTGCACAGTGCTAGCACAGTGCATGTACAGTAAAGCGGGAAATTTTTTTTTTTTCCTTTTCTTTGATTTTCTTTCTTCGACTCGCCTAATAACTTTTGACCCGGAACTCATAATGTATATGCGTCTGCGCCACCGCGTAGAGGATTTCGGAGGGCTACAAAACCCCTTTCGTGTAAATTCCCAATCTCCAAAGCTGAATAAATTAAACATCCTCCTATTATATATACATCAATATTCTCTCTCTCTCAATCATTCTCTCTCTCCTATTAAAAAACATTTGAGCGGGATTCCTGTACATGTACACGCCAAAGAGTGGCCGAGATCAAGAGAGAGGAGGTGTGCGCGGGAAAGACTTATTCCCAATTTTTTAGAAAGATATATATATATATATAAAAGGATGTGTGAGAAAGATGGATTTGAGCGGGATCTTTAATTCATCAGGCAATCATTGTCTCTTATTGAGAGAGAGAAGGAGATAGTGAATGAGTGAGTGGGGTGGGGTTTGTTGTGGGCGGGAAAAACTTATTGTCAATGATTGAGATAGAGAAAACTTTATGTATGTGTGAGCGGGAACCCCTTATTGCCGATGATTGGATGAATAGAGAGAAACTCATTAAGAGAGATAGAGAAAATTTTATTTATTTATTTATTTATTATGCAAACAATCTTTGTCATTGATTTCAAATTACCGCCGCCTTATTCCTACTCCCTACTACCTAACGCATACTACTATCCTAATCCCTACTACTTCGTACTACCTACCTCCTATTGCCTACTGCTTCGTGCTGCCTACTGTATGCTGCTACTTCTTTACTACTGCCCAATGGTTACTCACTGCTACTTCCCACCGCTTGCTGCTGCTGCTGCTTGCTTAATGCCTATTTATCTGTCTGCCTACATGTCTGCCTATATATCTATCTTCCTCCTTGCCTATCTATCTATCTATCTGCCTGCCTGCCTGTCTGCCTGCCTGCCTATTTATCTGCCTATCTGCATTTTTATCTGCCTATCTACCTGCCTGTTTATCTGCCTATCAGCCTGTTTATCTGCATATCTGCATTTTTATCTGCCTATCTGCCTGCCTGTTTATCTGCCTATCAGCCTGTTCATCTGCCTATCAGCCTGTTCATCTGCCTATCTGCCTATCTGCATTTTTATCTGACTATCTGCATTTTTATCTGCCTATCTGCCTGCCTGTTTATCTGCCTATCATCCTGTTTATCTGCCTATCTGCAGTTTTATTTGCCTATCTGCCTGCCTGTTTATCTCCCTATCTGTATTTTTATCTGTCTATCTGTATTTTTATCTGCCTATCTGCCTACCTGTTTATCTCCCTATCTGCCTGCCTGTTTATCTCCCTATCTGTTTATCTGCCTACCTGTTTATCTGACTGCCTGTTTATCTGCCTATCTGCCTATCTGCCTGCCTATTTATCTGTCTATCTGTTTATCTGCCTATCTACCTGCTCCTCGATGTTGCATTCTCCCTGCATGCTACTAAATATTGTTACATAGAATAGTTCTAACTAAATACTTTTTGACAATTTGCTTTGCTGACAGCGTATTTGTGGCATTACGATGATTTCAACTTCGACATTCGATGGCATAATGGAATTTCTTGAACATGCATACATACATACATACATCATCAATCGTTGCAATCACTGTCATCACATTTGTCGGTGGGTTAAAGAGGTAAATAATCCCATTTTTCCCATGCACCAGGCAAGAAGCCTATGGTATGGTATGCGATGGGATGGGATAACATAGCCTACACAATATAGGGTTTAGTTTGGAGATGTTCATTTATCGATTAAAGATAATAAGCATGCAATGCAATGCAATGATGTCGCTTATGTTTGCAAAGAAAAAATGCTGTCGAGTGGCGTTCTTTTACCATCTGTTTATACCTCCTACTTATGCACCATTTACTTCATTGCTCATCATTAACCTAGCTAATTTTGGGTGAGTGGGAGTGGGAGAGAGAAATGGAGGAGAGTGGTTGTACGTTTAATTGCGTATAGTTTTGACGGGGTACCGGAATCAGGATCCATCAGCGGCGGTGCGTGAAGGAGGTCGAGGCGTTAACACAGTGCGGTCGTTCTGGGGTCGGAGCTATTCAGCCGTCTTGCGTGCCGTAACGTATAATAGTGCAACTTCAAACGCCCATAACTCAGGCGTTTGAAGTCGGAATCGAACGCAACAAGATATGTTTGTTCCGGAATTTAGAGACCTACATTTCATCCTATGCAGCCAAAATTCGACGTCAAAAATAACCGTTTGGTCCTCCGAAAAGGGCCTGCCTGGATGTGAAATATGGCCCTCGTTTTTCGCCCGCAGCCTGATCGGACCCCAACTCCTACATGCAGGCCCCCCGTCATATCCTCCTCTCCCCAATCAAACTTCGTACCCCATATTTACCGTTCGGCACTACCCCCCATAATAAATTTTGGACTTCTCCCTTCCCCGTGTCCGTCAAATTCCGTCGTCTCGACTGCTTCCCAAGCGCCATAAGAAGATTAATCCTATATATATATATATATATATATTTATATTTTTATAATCTAATTATAAATAAAGATTGAAACAATTATTTAAAAATGAAATATAAAAGGAGGAGCGGCAAATCGCATAGTTGAACATTAAATCTAGTTATATATCTTTTATTTTCTTTCTACTTTCCTAACTTTTGCCCCGGAACTCATAACGTAGATCCCTCTCCGCCAACGCGTAGAGGAGACCGAGGGCTATTCGTTACCCATGTGATGTCATGTCAAGTCGTCGGGGTAATTCACATTCTTAAAAAAAAGAGGGAGGTTTCGTTCCTAACCTACTACCAAATTATATCATCTCATATTTAAATTAGCGGGAAATTTTATTTAGTGATGTAAATTTACGGAAATTTATTTTATTTTATTTATTTATCTATTTATTTATTATTTTTTTTTATAGAAAGATATATAGAGAGATGTGAGCGGGAAATAATGACTGCCAATTATTGAGAGGGAGTGAGAGAAGTGTGAGATAGAGTTGTGAGCGGGAAACAATCATTGCCAATGATTGAATTAGAGAGATATGAGCGGGAAATAATGATTGCCAATCATTATGAAGATAAGTGTGAGAGAGAGTGTGAGAGAGAGGTGTGAGCGGGAAACAATCATTGCCAATTATTGTATTGAGAGAGTGTGACAGAAAGATATATAGAGAGATGAGATGTGAGCGGGAAATAATAATTGCCAATGATTGAGAAGATAAGTGTGAGGGAGAGGTGTGAATGGTAAACAATCATTGCCAATGATTGAGATGTTATGAGGGAAAAATATATAGAGAGATGTGAGCGGGAAAGATTCTTTGCCAATGAATTAGAGACAGACATGACTGATGAGTTCCGCTGCCTACTAATGCCTACTAACTCCCTACTGCTGACTGCTAACTCTCTACTGCTGATTGCCGACTGCTGCCTACTGTTGTCTACTACCTACTGCTGCCTCCTGCTGACTTCTGACTGCCTGTTGCTTCCTACTGCTGCCTGCCTCCTGCTGCCTACTGCTAACTGTCTGCTGCTGCCTACTGCTAACTGTCTGGTGCTGCCTACTGCTAACTGCCTACTGTTGGTGCAATCATGCCTGGAAGTTTCAATGTGTTGACATTTATTTAAGTTTAGGTTAATACGGTGGAACTAACATGCATTGTGAGTTTGCAGGAGGAGTTTCTTGCAGGTCAAAAGACCAGATGCAAGAGAAGACCAAGAAGGTCGAGGACTGGATTCTTGGCAAAAAGAGTTCTTGCAGGTCAGAAGACCAGATGCAAGGCAAGAGAAGTCCAAGAAGGTCGGGGACCGGATTCTTGGCAAGAGAACCTCCTGCAAGTCACAAGATTATGTGTGTGATAGGCTCACTGTCAGAGATCGACTGGAAAATCGATTCAGACATGGCTGTGCGGCAAATTGCCTCTGAATCGATCAGCCGATCGATTGAAGGTAAGACAATCGATTCGCTGATCGATTGGTAAAGTTCTGCGCAGCACAGAATGCGTCTGGATCGATCAGCCGATCGATTCAAGGTATTGAATCGATCGGCCGATCGATCCGTGAACATTCTGTGCGAAGCACAGAATTACTCTGAATCGATCAGCCGATCGATTCAAGGTATTGAATCGATCGGCCGATCGATTCACGCAGCTGCTAATTTCATGAGCAAGCGCTTGAATCGATTCAAACGCTGCCCCAATCGATCCAAGTCAAATAAGAGAATCTGCACCGTTGATCTTGACGCGATGGCTTCCAACGGATAGTTGTGAATCGATTGGAATATGACCTCAATCGATCCACGGCGACGGCGGCGTGAGAAACGGCTAGTTTTCTCAACGTATAAAGCACGGAAAGAAACGGGAAAACAAACACAACGAAACATATACTGTTCCATTGCTCTCCAAGCCTTTTGAAAGCTCTCAAGTGATAAAGATTCAAAGCAAAGGGTTCAAGCTCCTCTCTACTACGTACTGAAATCTCACCTGCAAAGAAGAAGCTGGTTAAATCTTGTAATCCTTCTCTACTTCTTCTTTGTAGCGTTTGTGATATTTATTTTGAAGAAAAGGGAGAGGTGTATTTCTGTTAAGGTTTCTCCACCTTCGGTGTGATTCCGAGAAGGAGGGTTTTCGATAGTGAAAGAGTGTGAGTGGTGTGGATCCTTGGATTAGTCACCTCCTTGAGGAGGTGGATACCAAGTAAATACCGGTGTTAGCATTGCCTTCAGATTTCCGCTGTGCAAAACAAAGTTGGTCAGCAAAAGAAGTGAGCCATTCACCCCCCTCTAGCTCAACCGATCCTAACAAGTGGTATCAGAGCATTGGTTTGCTTTTGAGGATTCATCGTCAAGAAAGCACAAGTTAAAGAGCTACAAGATGTCAATGAAGGAGGGACATAGTACTTCACGACCACCATTCTATGAAGGCAGCAATTTTGCTTATTGGAAGAGCCGCATGGAACACTATCTCATGACCGAAATTGATATGTGGTTCTCAATCACGGAGGGATTCATGGCGCCAACTGAAAATGGAAAAATGCTTGAGTCATCCAAGTGGACTGTTGAACAAAAAATGAAGGTTCAAGCAAATGCAAAGGCGATTGTGACTCTTCAATGTGGATTAAGCTCGGAACAACTCAACAAAGTTGGACCCTTTAAGAGTGTCAAGGATTTGTGGGATAAGCTTATTGAACTAAATGAAGGCACCAAGGATTCAAGAATTGCAAAGAGGGATTTGTTGATAAATCAACTTCAAAACTTCACCATGAAGAATGGAGAAACGGTAAGCTCACTACATGGGAGATTCAAGGAACTCCTAAATGGTCTTCATTCAGTTGGAGAGAGTGTGGAGAACCGAGATCTCATAAGGTATGCTTTAAAATCTTTCCCAAGAAACTCTTTATGGTCATCCATGGTGGATGCTTATAAGGTTTCAAGGGATTTGTCAATAGTGAAATTGGATGAATTATTTTGTGAACTTGAATTGCATGAGCAAGCTAACACAAGCCATAAGGAGAAAGGTATAGCATTGGTTGCAGGTGAAAAGAGCAAAAAGAAGCACAAGGAAAAGAAAAAGGAGAAGAAGGAGTCATCTTCAGAATTCGAACAAGATAGTGATAGTGATAGTGATGAAGAGCTATCATCAAGTGAAATGGCAAACTTCGTTCGAAGAATGATGAGACATTCAAGGAAGTTTGACAAAAAGGATGTTAAAAAAATCTTCAATGATGAGAAAAGAAAAGGTAAATCTCTTGTGGATTCTAAGAATAAAACTGATGTAATTTGCTATGAATGTAAGAAAAAGGGGCACTACAAAACGGAGTGTCCAAAGTTGAAGAAGCAAGAGGAAAAGATCAAGAAAAAGAAGAAGGCGTTGAAAGCCACATGGGATGACTCATCATCAAGCTCATCGGAAGAAGATGAAAGGAAGAGCTCAAAGCACATGGCTCTCATGGCCTTAAGTCATGTAGAAGATAGTGAAGATGAAGATAGTCATGAAGAAGATGTGGAGTCTTCAAGTGAGTCATCTTCTAGTGATGATGAGGTAATTTCTCCCAAGCTTGATAAGATGTATGCCACCATTGCATGCTTAACCAATGCACTATCTAAATCAAAAGGGAAGGTCAAAAGATTGCAAAATGAATTGAAATCACTCAAAAATGAAATTGTGCCATGTGAAAGTTGCATGCTTCATGAAAATGACAAAAATGATGTTGATGATCTTGAAAAAGAAAATGTATCATTGAAATCACAAGTTGATGATCTTAGATGTGCTCTAGTAAAATTTACTTCAAACTCAAAATACTTAGACATGATTCTAGGAGCTCAAAGAGGCGTGTACAATAAAGCGGGACTAGGTTTCAAATCTCAAGATAAGGAAGTTAAATTCATGTCCCTAATTAGTAGAAACCATGCTTCAAGGGTTAAGGTTGTTCAAGCTTGGGTACCCAAGCAATTTGTTATTGATGCTACCGGACCCAAAGTGTGGGTACCAAAACATTTGGTTCATCGTGTTTAAACAGGCATGCGCAAAGGGGGAGCATCCAACAACATGGTTCGTAGATAGTGGATGCTCTAAGCATATGACGGGAGACTCATCAAAATTTTCATCATTTAGACACAAAAGTAAAGGTACCGTTTCTTTTGGTAATAGTGGTGAGCTAAAAGTTATAGGAATTGGAGATATTAGAATTTCCGAGAAATTTGTAATAAAAAATGTGTTACTAGTAAGAGGCATGGCTTTTAATCTCTTGAGTGTTAGTCAACTATGTGACTCGGGGTATAGAGTTGAGTTCAACTCATCTCAATGCTTAGTCAAACATAGTGAACTAAACACCAATGTTCTCATAGGCCATAGAAAAGAAAATATTTATCAAGTTGAACTATTTGGTGCTACTAATGTGTTTGCTAAGTGTCTCATGTCCAAAGAAGAGGAGACGTGGCTTTGGCACCGAAGACTCGCTCACACCAACATGAAGAATATCAAAAATCTCTCAAGAAAGGAGTTGGTGCACGGATTGCCAAAGTTGAAGTTTCAAAAGGACAAAATATGTGATGCATGTCAAATGGGTAAGCAAACCAAAGCTACTCATAAAGGTAAAAATGTTGTAAGTACTTCAAATGCTTTAGAGCTCATTCACATGGATTTATTTGATAGTAGCAAATATAGTTCTTTAAACGGTAGTAGATATTGCTTTGTAATTGTGGATGATTACACTAGATATACATGGGTGTTTTTCTTGAAACATAAGGATCAAACTCTAGATACCTTGATTGCTTTTTGTAATAGAGTAGAAAATGAAAAGGCTCATAAGATAAACAAAATAAGAAGTGATCATGGAGGTGAGTTTGAAAATGATAGATTCACAAGATTTTGTATGGAAAAAGGCTACAAACATGAGTTTTCAACCCCTAGAACACCTCAACAAAATGGAGTTGTTGAGAGGAAAAATAGGGTGTTACAAGAGGCCGCTAGGAGCATGTTAAATGAATATTCACTACATAGTTTCCGATGGGCCGAAGCAATTAATACGGCTTGTTATGTCCAAAATCGAACTTTAATACATAGGTTTCTAGGAAAAACACCTCATGAATTATGGTTTGGTAAACAACCTACAATTAAGCATCTTAGAGTATTTGGGTGTAAGGTCTATATTCTAAACACCAAGGATCACTTGGGAAAGTTTTCCGCTAAGGCGGATGAGGGGATTCTTGTAGGTTACTCAAGTCATAGCAAGGCATACCGAATTTACAACAAAAGATCAAAACTAGTTGAAGAATCACTAAATGTTGTATTTGAAGAAAATCCCTCTTTAAACTCTATAAGAACAAACAATGAAGAATTACAATTTGAGTTAGAGAAACTAACACTAAATGAGGTAAATCATCAAGGAGAAGAAAATCAAGAAAGTGATGGTGAGAAAAATGAACCTTTGCCACTTGAACCCGAAATTATAACAAATCAAGACTCAAGACCTACTAGGACTCATGTAAATCATCCCTTAGATCAAGTAGTAGGAGACATTACTCAAGGAGTGAGAACTCGATCTTACTTTAGAAATGAAGGAAGTCAAGTTGCCCTAATATCTCAAATAGAACCAAAAACCATTGATGATGCCTTGTTTGATCCGGATTGGATTTTAGCAATGCAAGATGAATTATCTCAATTTGAGAGAAGTCAAGTTTGGGATTTAGTTCCTAGGCCTAACAACAAATCAATTATTGATACAAAATGGGTTTTTAGGAACAAACTTGATGATAAAGGGATAGTGGTGAGAAACAAAGCTAGATTGGTCGCTAGGGGTTTCAATCAAGTAGAAGGGTTGGACTATGATGAAACTTATGCACCCGTAGCAAGATTGGAGTCAATTAGAATGATGTTGGCCTTTGCCGCCCACAAGGGCTTCAAATTGTACCAAATGGATGTAAAATCAGCATTTTTAAATGGTGTAATAAAGGAAGAAGTATATGTTGAGCAACCACCGGGATTTGAAAATTTGGAGTGTCCAACCCATGTATATAAACTTAAAAAGGCCTTATATGGACTAAAACAAGCTCCTCGGGCTTGGTATGAACGATTGTCAACATTTCTAGTATCAAAAGGGTTTCATAGAGGCAAAATTGATCCTACTTTATTCTTGAAAAATAATTGTAATGATTTGTTTGTGGCCCAAGTATATGTAGATGACATTATTTGTTGGTTCCACAAATAAAGATTTTTTAAATGAATTCATTAATCACATGGAGAGTGAATTCGAAATGAGTTTGGTTGGTGAGTTGACATTTTTTCTAGGATTACAAATTAAGCAAACAAAAGAAGGCATTTACATTCATCAATCCAAATATGTCAAAGAGCTATTTAAGAAATTTGGAATGGAAAATGCAAAGGAAATATCTACCCCCATGGCCACAAATACTAAATTGGATAAAGACATTGAGGGGAAAGAAGTTGACTCCAAAGTGTATCGTAGTGCTATAGGAAGTCTTCTCTATCTCACGGCTAGTAGACCGGATATACTTTTCGCCGTAGGTATATGTGCTAGGTATCAATCTTGTGCCAAGGAGTCACATTTGAGTGCCGTTAAGCGAATTCTTCGTTATCTCAAGGGGACTCAAAATGTTGGTCTTTGGTATCCTAGAACCGAAACTTTTGACCTAGTGGGCTATACCGATTCCGATTATGCCGGATGCAAGTTGGATCGTAAAAGCACTAGTGGTAGTTGTCAATTTCTAGGGTCCTCTTTAGTAAGTTGGTCAAGTAGAAAACAACATTGTGTAGCTCTCTCCACAACCGAAGCGGAATATATTGCCATGGGAGAGTGTGTATCGCAATTATTGTGGATGACTCATACACTAGAAGACTATAAACTTACCTATAACAATGTTCAAGTACTTTGTGATAATGTGAGTACAATCAATTTAACAAAAAATCCCGTTCATCATTCAAGAACGAAACACATAGAGGTTAAACATCATTTTATTCGTGATCATGTAACTCGAGGTGATATCATTTTAAATTATGTTGGATCAAAATCTAACTTAGCCGATATCTTCACCAAACCTCTTCCCGAAGTTGAATTTAGCTTTCTTAGAAGAGAATTGGGAATGTGTTGTATTGATTAAATCAAATCCTCCATGGTCACTTTATAGGTAGAGCCTTTGGGTTCTTCACCTTAATTTTTGCCTCTCACAAACACATAGGGTTATCTTCTTTGTGTGATTTAGATGAGGGTGAGAGGTTAGGAACATTTATCTTGGTAATAATGCTTGTTATGATGCATTAAGTTGGCCAAGAAAAATGATTTTCACATGAAACATTCATTTGTCCAATCATAGGGAAAGCAAGTGTACAACTCATGTGCCCGTTGCCCTACGATTATGATTGGAAATTTCCAATTGATCATGTAACAACTCACTTCTGAAACATTGATTGAAGTGTGTTATTGGATGGGGATTATTATGAAAAAGATAGATACAAACTTCCTCATATCTTTGAAGTTTTCAATAATTTGTGGTTTTGTGTAAGTTTTCACTAAGACGAGTTTATTTTCATTAAACTTTATTTTTCCTTGATAATATGGGGCATATATAGTGTCTATGCAAAATTTCGTGATTTTTGGAGTAGTGTACAATTAGTTGTGCTTTTCCAAATCTTGGTTCTGAAAGTTTTTCAGACATGCAGAACTATCAGACTTCCCAATCGATTGGTCAATCGATTGGGAGGCTCGCACTTGGCCACAGAAGGCACCTGAATCGATCAATGGATCGATTCAGCGTACCTCGATCGATCAATGGATCGATTGAGACGCTCGTTGGTTTTTCATAGAAGGCGTCTGAATCGATCAATGGATCGATTCAGAGAACCTCAATCGATCAATGGATCGATTGAGACGCCTTTTCGGTTTTCCACAGAAGGCGTCTGAATCGATCTATGGATCGATTCAGACGTCCGTTCGATTTTCACAGAAACATTGTGAATCGATCGACCGATCGATTCAATTACTCTCAATCGATCGGTCGATCGATCGAAGCCCTAAAACCCGTCTTAAACCCGTGGATCCGAATCGATCCCTTACTTTTTCCTTTTCTCTTTCTCTCTCTCGACGCGGCTTTTGCCCTAGGCGACTTCCCAGGCGACAGTTCTGCCTGTCTCGATCGTCACTCCGGCGTCCTTCTCCGGCGAAGAGGAGCTATCCCGCTTCTTTTCCAGTTCTCTCTCGACACACTGGACCGCTCCTTTCCTCTTCTCCGCGTCCTCACTCAAAATGCGGCCTCAAAACCCTAAACCTAGGTAAAACTCGTTGCTCTACTCCTTGTTGTTCCTTTTTGCTCCTATTCTTGACCTAATCTGTATTTTTGTGTGTCTTTGTGCATTGCATTATCCCTCATGCCTTGCACTTATTGCATTACCCTTGAATCTTTGCATTCATGTCAAACCATTCACCGTCCTTTCCTCACGCACTTTGTATTCCTTCCCGCTCACCGTCAACCCTGGTCATCTCGTGCATTATGTTTTCTATCCCACAGAAAGAAACAAAAGGTCCGTGAATCGGGCGAAGGGTCGTCTGTTCCTTCCTCACGACCTCAACCTCCCACGGACCCTAGGTTTCCAAATGCTGCATTGCAACAATCTTTCACCAAAAACACCTTCAAACTTATTCCCCCTAGATCAGTGAATTTGCAATATTATCGATCTTCTTGTTTTGATACCTATAATAGGTTCAAGCATTATAAACTTGACTCTTTGTTGACTTGTGAGAGGGACATCAATATAGGTCTTGTCTCCGAATTCTATAATAATTTACACACTTCAGATGGTGTAAATTATCGCACTCATGTTGCCAAACGGAGCCTGGACTTTTCTTATGAGATTCTTCAATCTTATCTCGAATGTCTTCCCTCAAACAATGACTTTGTCTTTTATCCGACTCTTCCCGATGAGCTGCCTCCACCTTTTGAGCATATTAGCATTGCCTCCATGCATCAGTTCTTCTTTGGTCGTCCGCGTCCGGATGGGCCAGATGCTCATATCACTAAGTTTTCTTCTCTTGAGTTATCGGCTGAAAATGCCGCTTTGTTTAAAGTGATCATCAACTGTCTTTTCCCCATTGCCTCTCGTGCCCTAGCCATTCTACGACCGCCTCATATGTTTGCTCTTTACGCCATTCGTCATTCCCTTGACATCAACATCACTCTGAATATCTTTCATTGCATCATCCATTTCACCCAGCCCGTGCAGCAAACGATCCATATGCCTTTCGGGCATCTTATCAGAAGGTTGATGTCTCCCGGGACTACTGGAGCACATGACAGTGGCTTATTCTCGGATTTCTTCCCGCTCTTTCAAGAAGTCGGGTCCGATTGGTGGTCCAAATGGAGTTCGATGGATCGATGGCCGTGCTTTTGGGGAGGGACCCCGGGCTCGCCAAAGGGGGGATGCACAGGCCTTGGCTCCTGCGGAGGATGAGGCTGAGGAGGAGTTCCACGGGCCAGCTTCTCCGACTCTTGAGGAGACGGTTTCCACTCGCCTTGAGGAGCTGACCTTGGAGGTAGCCAGCCTGCGTACCATGTTGGATACTGTGGTCCAGCAGCAGACTTCGATGCAGGCGACTATGACTTCGATGCAGCGGACTCTGGATACACTGGTGGACTTAGTGGGCTCGTGGGTGACGGTTCACCCGTCTCAGTCTGGTCCATCCCCCGCCCCTGTTCCTCCTGCTGAGGATGCCCCTGATCCTGACTCTGCGGCGGTTCCTGCTCCGGCTACTACGTCTGCTCCAGCTGCTGATCCTGATCCCCCTCCTCCTGGCGATGAGCTTATTGAGTTTTATGTTCCTCTATGATATGTTTTTATGTGTTGTATGGATGGTTATTCTGGAGTCCTTTTTGTGAACTCTATTTTATTTTGAATGTATGATATATTTTTTGCTACACTATCCTTTTGATTCTACATTTCAGTGTTGTTATGTTCTGTTGATATATGTGTTTTAGGGGGAGCATTCCTTGGATTTATCATATTTGCCTTGTGCACTTATTGAGGGGGAGTTATTTGCTTTTGATTTTTGACAAAGGGGGAGATCTATGTTGAAGTTCATGCTTATTGCGTATGCCTATCGTAGTAAATTAAAATCAAGCTTACTGCAATTATGTAATTATTATTTCAGCAAGCTACAATCATTATTTATCATTGTATTGGAAATTAGCCTAAACTTAAATAGATTGTCAAACATCAAAAAGGGGGAGATTGTTGGTGCAATCATGCCTGGAAGTTTCAATGTGTTGACATTTATTTAAGTTTAGGTTAATACGGTGGAACTAACATGCATTGTGAGTTTGCAGGAGGAGTTTCTTGCAGGTCAAAAGACCAGATGCAAGAGAAGACCAAGAAGGTCGAGGACTGGATTCTTGGCAAAAAGAGTTCTTGCAGGTCAGAAGACCAGATGCAAGGCAAGAGAAGTCCAAGAAAGTCGGGGACCGGATTCTTGGCAAGAGAACCTCCTGCAAGTCACAAGATTATGTGTGTGATAGGCTCACTGTCAGAGATCGACTGGAAAATCGATTCAGACATGGCTGAGCGGCAAATTGCCTCTGAATCGATCAGCCGATCGATTGAAGGTAAGGCAATCGATTGGCTGATCGATTGGTAAAGTTCTGCGCAGCACAGAATGCGTCTGGATCGATCAGCCGATCGATTCAAGGTACTGAATCGATCGGCCGATCGATCCGTGAACATTCTGTGCGAAGCACAGAATTACTCTGAATCGATCAGCCGATCGATTCAAGGTATTGAATCGATCGGCCGATCGATTCACGCAGCTGCTAATTTCATGAGCAAGCGCTTGAATCGATTCAAACGCTGCCCCAATCGATCCAAGTCAAATAAGAAAATCTGCACCGTTGATCTTGACGCGATGGCTTCCAACGGATAGTTGTGAATCGATTGGAATATGACCTCAATCGATCCACGGCGACGGCGGCGTGAGAAACGGCTAGTTTTCTCAACGTATAAAGCACGGAAAGAAACGGGAAAACAAACACAACGAAACATATACTGTTCCATTGCTCTCCAAGCCTTTTGAAAGCTCTCAAGTGATAAAGATTCAAAGCAAAGGGTTCAAGCTCCTCTCTACTACGTACTGAAATCTCACCTGCAAAGAAGAAGCTGGTTAAATCTTGTAATCCTTCTCTACTTCTTCTTTGTAGCGTTTGTGATATTTATTTTGAAGAAAAGGGAGAGGTGTATTTCTGTTAAGGTTTCTCCACCTTCGGTGTGATTCCGAGAAGGAGGGTTTTCGATAGTGAAAGAGTGTGAGTGGTGTGGATCCTTGGATTAGTCACCTCCTTGAGGAGGTGGATACCAAGTAAATACCGGTGTTAGCATTGCCTTCAGATTTCCGCTGTGCAAAACAAAGTTGGTCAGCAAAAGAAGTGAGCCATTCACCCCCCCCCCCTCTAGCTCAACCGATCCTAACACCTACTGCCTACTGCTGGCTGCTTCCTACTGCTTCCTACTGCTGACTACTGCTTCCTACTGCCTACTGCTTCCTACTGCTGCCTACTGCTGCCTACTGCTTCCTACTGCTGCCTACTGCTTCCTACTGCTTCCTACTGCTGCCTCCTGCTGACTGTCTGCTGCTGCCTACTGATAACTGCCTACTGCTGCCTCCTGCCGCCGCATCGTGAACCCGGTTTACGGCTCCGTCGGTCTGCTGTGGTCCGGAAGCTGGAACCTGACCCTGGCCGCCGTGGCTGCCGTGCTCAAGGCTTCCCCCGTCTCGCAGATGCCCTGCGATACTGCGGCCGCCGCCCCCGCGCCGCCCTTCAGCCTCCGTTTGCGCATCCGCCACGTCTCCATGCCTGCCGACGCTGGGCTGCACAACGTCATCACGCCGCGCTCTCGCTTCAAGCGCCCCGGCGTCGCCAAGCCCGCCAAAGGGCCGGCCGCGCCATCAGTGGACTTCGCCATTAGCCTCGGCCATCAAGAGGAGGAGGAGGAGGAGGAGACGATGTCCTCCCGCCTCGCATCCTACTACTGACTCCTACCTACTGCTGATTGCTGTCTGCCTACTGCCTAACACTCCCTACTGTTGACCGTTGACTGCATTGCTCATCCATGAAACTAGCATAGCAGCTGTTTTGTATGGCAAAAAGGCGTTTCAGTCAAAAGGTTTGGAGTCCTTTCACAAGCTTGTACTGGTATTGTATGATGACCATTAGTAAATATCTTTTAACATTTTGCTTTGCTGACAGTGTAGAGTATTGGTGGCATGACATTACGATGAATTTACACTTCAACATTCCATGCCAGAATGGAGTATCCGATGCAGGCAAAATTCGACGTCATAAAAACCCGTTTGGTCCTCCGAAAAGGGCCTGGAAGTAAAATATGGCCCTTGTTTTTAACCCGGCCCACGACCGTACCCCGACTTCGACGTGCGGGCCCACCGTCATTTCTCCTCTCCGCGACGATCCCCCACGTCTTTTTTCATCCCCAAACGCCCCATCGGTTGCAATCAAACTTCGTACCCCATATTTACCGTTCGGCACTACATAAAGGACCCGGATGTAAATTTACTTTTATATTTTCTCCCGGACTCCACCTCCGACATGCAAACCCACCTTCGGGTCCCCCTCTTCGCCCCCTACCACCACGTCCTATTTTCGTCCCCTTCCGACCTCTTCTCTCCTATCACGCAAAACGAACTCGTGTTATTTTTATACCCTCGGGTCCCTCGTAATAATTGTCCGACATCTCCCTTCGCCCTCTCCGTCAATATCCGTCGTCTCTACCACTTCCCAAGAGCCGGAAGATTATATATCCTATTATGTTTATATATATTATATATTTTAATTCTGAATTTTAACTAAAGATTGCAAAAATTCAAAAAAAAAAAAAACACTGGGTAATCGAACTTACGACCCACAGTAGACATACAGTAACTTTTTTTCCCCTTTTTTTCTTTTTTTTCTCTTTCCTTTCTACTTAGCTAACTTTTGACCCGGAACTCATAACGTAAATCCTTCTGCGCCAACGCGTAGAGGAGACGCAGGCCTACCAAACCCATGTCGGGGGAATTCCCAATCTCGGGATTTTTAATGACATATTTTTTTTTCGTAGAATATTTTTAGGAGAGAGAGGGAGTGATTCGCGATCGAGTGGGAAATATAATGCATGCAATATTTTGTAGAGACAATGTGTGGAGCGAGCGGGAAATTTAATGCATGCATTGATTAGGAGAGAGATCGTGACTGTGAACAGGAATTTTAATGCATTAAATGATTTGGAGAGAGAGTCTGTAAATCAGTGGGATTTTTAATGAGACATTTTTAGTTTCGTGGATTTTTTATAGGAGAGAGAGGGAGTGAGTCGCGATCTCGTGTGAAATTTAATGAATGCAACTTTAATTATAGAGAGAATGTGTGAGCGAGCGGAAATTTTTATGAATTCCATGATTTATGGTTTCAAATTATTTGAGTCATCGGAAATTAAATTGCATGCAAAAAATGTGTCATCGATTAAAATCAATCATTTTGAGAGATCAGGTGTAAGTGCGCACTAAGTTTAGTGGAAGAGCGGAATAATTAATGCATGCATTCATGGGACGAGAGCGGTATTGAGTCAGCGGATAATATAATGCATGCAATTGTTGTCGAAGAGAGAGAAAGAGAGGGTGCGTTGCCGCGCAATTTACTGCATTCAATTATTTGAGGATATAATGTGTGAGCTCGAACGAATTATATTTTTATTCTTTTATTATATTATTACTATTTTATTATATTATTATTTTATATTTTATTTTTTAATATAATATAATTATTATAATCATTTTATTTTTATCTCTCGCTGTCTCTCTCCGGGAACATAAGTTGAGCGGGAAAGGGATGAAGAGAGGATGATTGGGAGAGAAGTTGGGTGAGCGGTAAATTAATGGAGTGAATGATTGGAAAAAAGAATGGGTGAGTGGGAAATTAATTGAGCCAATGATTGGGAGAGAGGGTGTGTGAGTGGGAAATTTATGAAGCCAATGATTGGGAGAGAGGGAGGGTGAGTGAGAATTTAATGAAGCCAATGATTGTGAGAGAGAGTGGGTGAGTGGGAAATTAATGGAGGTAATGATTTTTAGAGATGGGGGTGAGTGGGAAATTAATTGAGGCAATGATTGAGAGAGAGGGTGGATGAGTGGGATATTAATAGAGGCAATGATTGGGAGAGAGAGTGTTTGAGTGGGAAATTAATGGAGGCAATAATTGAGAGAGAGGGTGGATGAGTGGTAAATTAATGGAGGCAATGATTGGGAGAGAGAGTATGTGAGTGGGAAATTATTGTAGGCATTTATTGGGAGAGAGGGTGGATGAGTGGGAATTTAATGATTCCCTACAACACTACTTACTACTACTAACTGCTTACTGCTTTCTACATACTTTCTGCTGCTAACTATTGCCTACTCCTGACTGCTGTCTGCATACTGCTAGCCAGCCTATCGGCCTAACTAACTGTCTATCTGATTGTCATCTTATCTGTCTGCTGATAACTCACAACCCCTGCCGACTGCTGCTGACTGCTACTGCCTGCTTGCAGCTGCCCGCTTCTGACTGCTGCATGCTGCTGACTGCTGCCTACTGCTGACTGCTGCCTACTGATAACTGCTGACTGATGCCTACTGCTGACTGCTGACTTCTGACTGCTGTCTACTGCTTACTGCTGACTGCTGCCTACTCCTCACTGCTACGTACTGCTGCCTGCTTCCTACTGCTGACTGCTGCCTAGTTCTGACTGATGTCAACTGCTTCCTAAAACCCTAATTCCCGAATTCCCTAAAACCCTGCAACCCTAAAACTCAATAACTCTAAACCCTAAAACCCTAATTCCCTATAACCCTACAATCCGATAACTCAATATCTCTAAACCCTAAAACACATAACCCTAATCCCTAAACCCTATAACCCTAAAACCCTACATGCCGATACCTAACTACCCCTAGACCCTAAAACCCTACAACCCTAGAACCCTACAACTCAATAACCCTAAACCCTAACCCCTAACCCCTAAAACCTAAATCCCTAACACCCTAAAACCCTATGACCCTATAACCCTAAGCCCTAAACCCTAAACCCTACTCCTTACATCCCAACAACCCTAAAACTCAATAACCCTATACCCGTAAACCCTAAACCCCAAAAACCCTAAACCCTAACACCCTAAAACCATACAACCCTAAAAGTCAATAACCCTAAACCCTAACCCCTTAATCCCTACAACCATTAAACTCAATAACCCTAAAACTGTAAACCCTAATCAGCAAACACCCTCAACCCTAAAACCCTAAAACCCTAAACCCTAAACCCTAAATCCATACAACCCTAAAACTCAATAACCCTAAACCTTAAACCCTAAAACCGTAAACCCTAAATCCCAAACACCCTGAACCCTAAAACCCTAAAACCGTACAACCCTATAACTCAAAAATCGTAAACCCTAATTGCTACAACCCTAAACCCTAATCCATGCAATTATTGGTGGTGAGATAGAGATGTCCGGAATTTAGAGACTTACATTTCGTCATGGGTACCTTAAGGCATCCAGACCTATCAAAACATTAGAGTCAAAAAATATAGTTTGTTCCTCCCAAAAGGGCCTATAAGTAAAAATCACTCTAAATTTTCATCCGGGATCCGGACGCGACATGCAAGACCGTCCCCACGTCCGGCCTTCCTCCTCCTACCTCCCCGTGTATTTTCGCCTTGTTCCGAAATACTTTCCACGTAAACCCTAAAACCGTTATCCCTCTAAAAGGGCCCATTAGTAACAATCACTATACATTTTCATCTGGGATCCCGACGCGACATTCAAAACGGCCCCCACGTCCGGCCTTCCTCCTCCTACCTCCCCGTATATTTTCTTCTTGTTCCGAAATAGTTTCCACGTAACCCCTAAAACCGTAATCACTCTAAAAGGACCTATACGTAAAAATCACTCAAAATTTCCATCCGGGATCCCGACGCGAAATGCAAAACCACCCCCACATCCGGCCTTCCTCCTCCTACCTCCCCGTACATTTTTGCCTTGTTCCGAAATACTTTCCACGGGCACGCAAAATGAACTCGCTCTCCGAGTATACTATCACGTGCCCCTTAAAAAGTTTCATCCGAGTCCCTGAAGTGTCATCACCAAATTCTCTCGTCTAGTGCCGTTCTGATTATGAGATATATATATATATAAAATTAAAAACCGAAAAAATAAATTGAGCGGGAATCCTTTAGGGGGAGAGAGATAAGGTGGAAGGAGAAAGGAAGAGAGAGAGTGTGTGTGTGATTGGAGAGATGATGTGAGAGCGGAAAATTAAATGAGACAATGATTGTAAGAGATGTGAGAGAGTGGGAAATTAATGCGGTCAATGATTGGGAGAGAGATATGGGGGGGGGGAGAGGAAGGGAGAGAGGGTGATTGGAAGAAATGAGCGGGAAATTAAATAGATAATGATTGGGAGAGATGTGGTTGAGTGGGAAATTAATGCAGACAATCATTGAGAGAGAGGGTGCCTAGGAGTTTGGGTTATTAAATGAGGTAATTATTGAGAGAGAGAGAGTGATTAAGTGGGAAATTTTTATTATCATCTCTCTCTCCTCTCTCTCTCCATCCCACTCACACTCATCCCATAATTTTTTAAATACTATTACTATTTTTACACTAATAATATTTACCTTATTGTGATCCATATTAATTAATTATTATATTTTCTCCATCTCGTTCCCCCTCTCTCTCACACGGGATTTATTATTATTATCATTATTTTTGCTTTACCTTCTCTCTCTCCTCTCTCTCTACCCCGAGGAGAAATACGTGGTGCCTTGCTAATATTAAATTTTTTTAACTACCCTTTACATATCATTATTATTATTATATCTATTATTTTATTATTATTTCTACAACCTCTCCTCCCTCTGCCCCCTCCTCTCTCTCTCTCTCTCTTTCTCTCTCTCTCTCTCGACGGGGAGATAGAGAGTACCACACGCAGTAACAAAATTAAATTATTGTTATTATCACAATTATTTTTTATTATATATCTATTATTTTATTAATATAATAACTTTGAAATCATAATATAAGTCATATGATATGTCAAAATGTCTGAAATTTAGATACTTACATTTCGTCATGGGTCCCTAAAGGCCTCCATACCTAGCAAAACTTTAGACTCAAAAAATATCCTTTGGTCCTTCCAAAAGGCCCTATACGTAAAATTCTATCTAAATTTTCATCCGGTATCCGGACGCGACATGCAAAACCGCCCCCACATCCGACCTTCCTCCTCCTACCTCCCCGTATATTTTCGTCTTGTTCCGAAATACTTTCCACGTAAACCCTAAAACCGTAATCACTCTAAAAGGTCCCATTAGTAACAATCACTATAAATTTTCATCCGGGATCCCGACGCGACATGCAAAACCTCCCCCACGTCCGGCCTTCCTCTACTTCCCCGTATATTTTCGTCTTGTTCCGAAATACTTTCCACGTGCACGCAAAAACCGTAATCACTCTAAAAGGGCTTATACATAAAAATCACTCTAAATTTTCCTCCGGGATCCGAAGGCGACATTAAAAACCGCCCCCACGTCCGGCCTTCCTCCTACTAGCTCCCCGTATATTTTCGTCTTGTTCCGAAATACTTTCCATGGGCACGTAAAACGAACTCGCTGTCCGAATATACCATCGCGTGCCTCTTAAAAAGTTTCATCCGGGTCCCTTTAGTGTCATCGCCAAATTCTCTCGTCTAGTGTCGTTCCGAAGAGGAGAGATAGTACTGACATATATATATATATATATATATATATATATATAATAAAATAATGAAAAATCAAAAAAACAAATTAAAAATATTCATGAGCGAGAATTCTTTAGGGGGAGAGAGAGAGAAGGGGGAGTGAGGGAGGAAGAAAGAGAGAGAGTGAATGTGTGATTGGGAGAGAGATTAGGAGAGCGGGAAATTAAATGAGACAATGATTGAAAGAGATGTGGGTGAGTGGGTAATTAATGCAGCCAATGATTGGGAGAGAGAGGGGGGAGGGAGGAAGGGAGAGAGAGTGATTGGATGAGAGGATGGGAGAGCGGGAAATTAAATAGATAATAATTGGGAGAGATGTGGATGAGTGGGGAATTAATGCAGACAATGATTGAGAGAGAGAGTGCCTAGGATTTTGGGTAATTAAATGAGACAATGATTGATTGAGAGAGAGAGAATGATTAAGTGGAAAATTATTATTATCATCTCTCCCTCCTCTCTCTCTCCTTCCCACTCACACTCACCCGGTCACCCCATAATTTTTTAAATACTGTTACTATTTTTACAATAATAATATTTACCTTATTGTTATCCATATTATTTTATTATTAAATTCTCTCTATCCTCTCCATCTCGTTCCCCCTCTCTTTCACACGAGATTTATTATTATTATTTTAGTTTTTCCTTCTCTCTCTCATCTTTCTCTCTCTCTCTCCCCCCCCCCCCACATGAGAGAGACGTGGTGCCTTGCCAATATTAAAATATTTTTACTACCTTTTACTTATTATTATTATTAAATTTCTTATTTTATTATTATCCCTACAACCTCTTCTCTCTCCGCCCCCTCCTCTCTCTCTCTCTCTCTCTCTCTCTCTCTCTCTCTCTCTCTCTCTCTCTCGACGGGGAGAGAGAGCGTACCAGACTCATTACCAATATTAAATTATTATTAATATCACTATTATTTTTTTATTATATATCTATCTATTATTTTAATATTATATTAAATTTGACGTCATAATAAGTCATATGATATGTCCAAATGTCTGGAATTTAGAGACTTATATTTCATCATGGGTCCCTTAAGGCCTCCAGACCTATCAAAACTTTAGATTCAAAAAATTTCTTTTGGTCCTCCCAAAAGGGCCTATAAGTAAAAATCACTCTAAATTTTCATCCGGGATACGGACGCGACATGCAAGACCGCCCCCACGTCCGGCCTTCCTCCTACTACCTCCCCGTATATTTTCGCCTTGTTCCGAAATACTTTCCACGTGCACGTAAAACGAACTCCCTGTCCGAATATACCATCGCGTGCATCTTAAAAAGTTTCATCCGGGTCCCTTCAGTGTCATCGCCAAATTCTCTCGTCTAGTACCATTCCGAAGAGGAGAGATAGTAGTGGCATATATATATATATATATATATATATATATATAATGACAAATCGAAAAAACAAATTATAATTATTCATGAGCGAGAATCTTTTATGGGAGGAAGGAAGGAAGGGAGAGAGAGAGAGTGTGTGATTGGGAGAGAGGATGTGAGAGCGGGAAATTAAATGAGATAATGATTGGAATAGGTGTGGATGAGTGGATAATAAATGCGGCCAATGATTGGGAGAGAGAGGGGGGATGGAGTAAGGGAGAGAGTGTGATTGGATGATAGGATGGGAGAGTGGGAAATTAAATAAATAATGATTGGTAGAGATGTGAATGAGTGGGCAATTATTGCGGGCAATGATTGAAAGATAGGGTGCCTAGGAGTTTGGGTAATTAAATGAGGCAATGATTGAGAGAGATAATGATTAGGTCGGAAATTATTATTATCATCTCTCCCTCCTCTCTCCCTCCTTCCCACTCACACTAACCTCATATTATTTTACGGTAATTCTTATTGGCCAGAATCTGGCCAGCTAGAATTTTTTATCCTCCAATTAGAATGCATGCATGTACATGCATGTAATTAATGTACACATATGATATTACTAAAATATCCATGTGTACACTTGCATGTATTGATTCTAGCTGGCCAGATTCTGGCCATTTAGCATTACCCATTATTTTATTAGTACATTCTCTCTATCCCCTCCATCTCGTTACCCCTCCCTTTCACACGGAATTTATTATTATTATTATTATTATTATTATTATTATTTTAATTTTTCCTTCTCTCTCCTCTCTCTCTCTCCCCCGAGGAGAGAGACGTGGTGCCTTGGCAATATTAATTTATTTTTTACTACCATTTACTTATTATTATTATTATTATTATTATTATTATTATTAAATCTATTATTTTATTATTATCTCTACAACATCTTCTCTCTCCGCCCCCTCCTCTCTCTCTCTCTCTCTCTCTCTCGACGGGGAGTGTGAGCGTACCACACTCATTAACAATATTAAATTATTTTTAATATCACCTTTATTTTTTTATTATATATCAATTATTTTAATATTATATTAAATTTGACGTCATAATAAGTCATATGATATGTCCAAATGTTCGAAATTTAGAGACTTACATTTCGTCATTGGTCCCTTAAGGCCTCCAGACCTATCAAAACTTTAGAGTAAAAAAATATCGTTTGGTCCTCCCAAAAGGGCCTATAAGTAAAAATCACTCTAAATTTTCATCCGGGATCCAGACGCGACATGCAAGACCTCCCCCACGTCCGGCCTTCCTCCTCCTACCTCCCCGTATATTTTCGCCTTGTTCCGAAATACTTTCCACGTAATCCCTAAACCCGTAATCACTCTAAAAGGGCCCATTAGTAAAAATCACTCTAAAGTTTCATCCGGGATCCCGACGCGACATGCAAACACGTCCCCACGTCCGGCCTTCCTCCTCCTACCTCCATGTATATTTTCACCTTGTTCCGAAATACTTTCCACGTAAACCCTAAAACTGTAATCACTCTAAAACGGCCCATTAGTAAAAATCACTATAAATCTTCATCCGAGATCCCGACGCGACATGCAAAACCGCCCCCACGTCCGGCCTTCCTCCTCCTACCTCCCCGTATATTTTCGCCTTGTTCCGAAATACTTTCCACGTAAACCCTAAAACCGTAATCACTCTAAAAGGGTCTATACGTAAAAATCACTCTAAATTTCCATCCGGGATCCTGACGCGACATGCAAAACCGCCCCCACGTCCGGCCTTCCTCCTCCTACCTCCCCGTATATTTTTACCTTGTTCCAAAATACTTTCCACGGGCACGCAAAACGAACTCGCTCTCCGAGTATACCATCACATGCCCCTTAAAAAGTTTCATCCGAGTCCTTGAAGTGTCATCACCAAATTCTCTCGTCTAGTGCCGTTCTGATTATGAGAGATAGTAGTGCAATTTATATATATATATATATATATATATATATATATATATGATCCGGCGGTAAGAATGGGGGACCCACAGATGGGGTCCCGTCCGAGCGGAACCAGAGATTACCCAGCCAAAGGTTTGAGTTTCCGACGCCAAAGCAGGAGAACCGGAGCCGAGTGGCCTTGCGGAGGTGTCCGCTCGGCCGAGGACAGAATGGCCGAGCGGAGGTGTCCGCTCGGCCGGAATCGTGCCGAGGGAACAGTGGTTAGCCGAGCGGCCTATTCGCTTGGCTCGGGATATGGTATGTCAGCAAAGGCATGATGATTAGACTGTACGCAAGATGACACTATTAAAAGCCCCACCCTCACGTCACGGAAAGGTTGATACAGTAGCAGTATGGTCTTATGCATGCCCTTCTGACAGGCCCACACCTAGGCGTGGTCGAAAGCAGGTGATTGCTTCGATTGGTGTGCCCAGGCTCCTTCGAGAGGTCTATATAAGGCCTCCACTTCTTCAACCGGAGGTACACACAAGTCTCGCATATTCAGAGCCACATACTTTCTTATTCCTTCGCCTGACTTGAGCGTCGGAGGGCCGTCGCCGGGACACCCACCCCCCGGCTCGATTTTGTTGCAGGTTCGCCGGAGCACTCAAGGATCCAGCAGGGAGCGCCACATCCCCAGCGTCCGTTGATTGCTGGTTCGGACAGGATCAATTTGGCGTCGTCTGTGGGAACGCACCTGCATCCGAGCAGAGGCAATGGACGAGGCTGGAAGACTACATACCGTGGCACTCTCACAAGAAGAGTTTGACGCTATAGTCGAGGCGAGGGCAGCCAAGATAGTGGCGTAGCAAAAGGAGAAAGCACAGCAAACAACCTCGGCTTCAGCAGGCCGGGCGGCGCAAGCAGACCGCCCGGAATATGTTTCAACAGGAGGGTTCCCTCAGGCACTCTTCCGTACTCACCCAGAAATCGCGCCCGCTCACGGGGAGCAAGGATCTTCATCCGATGAGCCTCCCGTTCGGGATCATAGGAAGGGCAAAGCTCCCCGAGCGAACGCACCGCCCGAGCAGGTTCACCGACAGTTCTCTGAAGCCATACATCGGGATCCGTTACCAAAATACTATACACTATCGCCGGATCACTTGCCTCCCCTTCCGCATGGGTAAGGACTCTTTACTCCCTTCGCCTTTTTTGTCTAACTGATTTTAATTTCTTCCACTGCAGCTAAAGTCATACCTCCAAGATGTGGATACGCCTTCAGGAAGGAGGTAGGTCTATATCGACCGAAACATACCTCCAAGATGGAAGACCTATATACCTCAAAGGAGGTAGGCTAATATCGGTCGGGACATACCTCAATAAGAGGTAAGTCTATATCGACCGAAATATGCTTCCCAGGAGGAAGATCTATATACCTCAAAGGAGGTAGGCTAATATCGGCCGGGATATGCCTTCAAGGGGGAAAGATCCATATCACTTGGCGTAAACCTCAAAGGAGGTAGGCTAATATCGGTCGGGACATACCTCAATAAGAGGTAAGTCTATATCGACCGAAATATGCCTCCCAGGAGGAAGATCTATATACCTCAAAGGAAGTAGGCTAATATCGGTCGGAATATGCCTTCAAGGGGGAAAGATCCATATCACTTGACGTAAACCTCAAAGGAGGTAGGCTAATATCGGTCGGGACATACCTCAATAAGAGGTAAGTCTATATCGCCCGAAATATGCTTCCCAGGAGGAACATCTATATACCTCAAAGGAGGTAGGCTAATATCGGCCAGGATATGCCTTTAAGGGGGAAAGATCCATATCACTTGGCGTAAACCTCAAAGGAGGTAGGCTAATATCGGCCGGGATATGCCTTCAAGGGGGAAAGATCCATATCACTTGGCGTAAACCTCAAAGGAGGTAGGCTAATATCGGTCGGGACATACTTCTGAAGCATGTAGAATAGTATCGACCGAGACATGTCCTGAAGAAGGAAGGTTAATATCAGCCAGGTCGACCAACACCTTGGAAAAATACCTGATAAAATATGACCTATTGCTAGTTAGGATAATTAACATAGAAGGACGCGGACAGAAGTCTCATGAGGAAGGATAGAGATAAATATTTCAAATAAGATAATTAATGAGGATATCTACAATATGTAACCATATGACAGGTGTTATATATTTCGGCGGAAAATGTGCTTTTAGATTATTTTGCAGGTGCTAAACGACAAAGGAGGTACATTTGGGGTACAAGAAAGATTCCTTAAAAGTCATTTATCACAAGTACGCAGCTTACATCATCTCATAACAAACTCTAACAAACCGGGGTCCACTTCATGACTACGGAGGTTATATGAAGTGGTATAAAAAGGGGAATCCTCTTCGTTGGTAAGGTAAGTTCACATCATCGCGCACACTCATAACCCTAATTTTCTCAACTACTGTTCATCTTCTTCCTTCTTCTTCCACACCGAGAGAGAGATCACTGACTTGAGCGTCGGAGGGCCTAGCCAGGGATTCCCACCCCGGTCTTAAGTCACTGACAGTAGTGTTAGTTGGTCTCTTGTGCGCAGGAAGTCTTGGAAGCTTCGGATCTGGGTTTTTTCTCTTCAGATTTAGATTTCTTCTTCGTCATCGGGTCTTCGTGCGAGGAGGACTTTCTGTGACTCTATTTTTCCCGATCCGCTTTGGGTTTCTCGGATCGGTATTGTAACGCCCGCCCTTCTTACCCAACCAAAGGCGGCGCTACGTTCTTATACTACTTACGTACATGTTTTACTATAGCAGCGGAAGAATTAAAAACTTTTAAACCATTCATTTTATTTAAATAAGCATAATATCACATATTCTAATTTGTTCAAATGTGCATATATATTGAACTTATAACTAAAAATATTAATTTGTCCGAATCGTCTTAGCCGAGCCACCACCACACACATCACTATCTGCTCCTCCTGCTGCTCCGTTGTTCATCCAGCTTTCTTCTTTTATCTGCGGTACAAGGAAAGTAAGCTATGAGCACTCATGGCTCAGTAAGTTCCTTTCCTACTCACTAAAACCGAATTCATATCATTGTATATCAATATCATGCGAGGTATCATAAGCATACGACATACAAGGGTATCATATTCATAGTCATATCATAATATCACATGGCATTATATCTAATCATCAGATAATTCAAGCACATATGTAAGCAATGCATCATGAATTTGAAAACTTATACTTATAAGTACTTGAAATTAATATCATCATCATTTGGGATCCCGGTTTGTACCACATACATAATGCGTAGGTCCAAGGTAGCAAGTCTTGAGCCCTACCATTCATACATACTAGGCCCGAGTCTTACTCCATCGACCTAGGGCACTCAAAGGCCCATTACTGACGAGGCCCGAGTCTTATTCCATCGACCCCGGGGCGTTTACGGAGCCCACTCTTGGTACAAACCCATACAAAAATAACTTATCATGCATAACTATCATATCATGTCCTTAACAATCTTTCATGCATTTATTCTTTTCATTTCTTTTCATTATGTATAGCATTTTCTATGCTATCACATATCATAACATAACTTCATTTCTTTTCATTATGTATAGCATTTTCTATGCTATCACATATCATAACATAACTTCATTTCTTTTCATTATGTATAACATTTTCTATGCTATCACATATCATAACATAACTTCATTTCTTTTCATTATGTATAGCATTTCTTATGCTATCACATATCATGGCACATTACATAACATAATTTCATTTCTTCATTTTGTATAGCATTTCCTTATGCTATTACATATCATGGCATATTACATAACATTATGTATAGCATTTCCTATACTATCACATATCATGGCATAATTTCATTTTCTCCTCATCATGTTTAGCATTTCCCATGCTATCACATATCATGGCATATTACATAACATTATGTATAGCATTTCCTATGCTATCACATATCATGGCACATAACATGATTTCATTTTCTCCTCATTATGTTTAGCATTTCCTATGCTATCACATATCATGGCATATTACATAACATTACATATAGCATTTCCTATACTATCACATATCATGGCATAATTTCATTTTCTCCTCATTATGTTTAGCATTTCCTATGCTATCACATATCATGGCATATTACATAACATTATGTATAGCATTTCCTATACTATCACATATCATGGCATAATTTCATTTTCTCCTCATCATGTTTAGCATTTCCTATGCTATCACATATCATGGCATAATTTCATTTTTCTCCTCATTATGTTTAGCATTTCCTATGCTATCACCTATCATGGCATATTACATAACATTATGTATAGCATTTCCTATACTATCACATATCATGGCATAATTTCATTTTCTCCTCATCATGTTTAGCATTTCCTAGAAAGAACCTTGCACTAGTTCGGTTAGACAATAATCTTACTCACCTCTTTAAAATATTTTTGGTTGAAATCCTAGGGTTAGATACTCCTCTGATCATACATCATATCAATATAGAATCATGGAAAGGAATCCTTCTACATAGCATAGAAAATCTTATCATGAAATGAGGTCTTGTTTAAATCATCCTAGATTTGAAAACCTTTTCTTTAACCGAATTTTCTTAAATTCTTTCCTAGGTTTTCTAATCCTTATAAATCCGAAAATCACATAAAAGCCTTGTACCACAGGTGAGGGAAGCTTACCTTCTTCGCTTAAGTTTCCTAGAGTTGAGAACTTGCTTGGACCTTTCTTCCTTGCTTGCTATGCTCGGCACCAATGGAAGAGAGGAGTGGCTAGGTCTTTTGGTGGAGAGGGGAGGAAGAAGAGGCTTCTTCCTCTTTGTGTTGCTCGGCAACAACAAGAAAGAAAGAAGAGGGAGGGAGTGAGGAGGAAGAGGAGCTTCCTTCCTCTTGTGTTGCTCGGCAACAAGAAGAAAAGAGAGGGAGAGGGAGGTCTCGGCACAAAGGGAGGAGAGGAGGATGAGTGGGTTGAGGATGAAGTTGAAGCCCCCCTCCATGCCTATTTATACTAAAAGGAGGGGAGGGAACTTGACTTGATTCATCCTCCCTATTCATTTCTCCCCTTAAATGACAAGAATATTCTAGAGATATGCCTCTTGAGTTCTCTCTTTTCTTTCCCTTAATCTCTCTCTTTTTTCTCCTTTAATTAAAATTCCTATCTCTCCTCTTACAATATCCTCTCCTATCCCACTTGGTTAATACATGCATGCATCCACAAGAGAACCAAGGTTCAAAACTTGGTTATGTATATTTTTATTTCTTTTTACTTCCTTTTTTCTTTTAAATAAAAAGAATCCTTTCTTATTCTTAACTACTTAATCTTTTCCCTCCTTATCAATAATTCTCCTATCCCCTTTGGTATCCTATACATGTTCCTTACAAGAGGTCCAAGGTTCAATCTCTCTTCTAACATTTTATTTTCTTTTGTACATAATAATTCGTATATTTCCATATTATGCATTATGCATAAATATTTCATACATGTATATATATTATCTCATATTTCTTCCTTTTGTCTACATTAATTCTATACATTATAAATCATGCATGGATGATTTATATTCTCAACTTTATTTTCTTTCATAAAGTTTTAATCATCTAAATCCTTCCCATCTTAATATTTAACTTAGAATATCTACACCTTCTTTTCACTACATTCGTACTCTCATTATCCTTACTTTCTTATCTAGGCTTTCTAGGGGTGTTACAGGTATTCTGCGGACATTATTCTTCATCGGCGCGGTGGGTTTCCTATTTCCGGATCTCCGTCCTGCCTAGCTTCTTAGACAGGATCAGTGATAAATACTCGGCATTTCACCCCATCTATGTACTGGTGCAAGGTAGCTGTTAGAGTGTATACTAAAAGTCTAGCTTTTTGTATAAACATATAAGAATCACATTGGTCAAAAGTCTACTTTTATATGCTAAGTGTAGTTGTTCAATTAATTTATATTGTAGATAACATGGTGTGTGGTGTCACACACAGAAGATCATGTTATCAATTCCTTATAAATTATAAATAGTAGCTCACGACTAAGATGAATAGGAACAAATCATTGGAATAGTCGTAGTGTATTTTGGTATTAGTTTATCTTGATTATAAAATTACACTAGTACACTCTGAGTGTATTGAGCAGGACCATTTAAGCTAAGTTTTTTTTTATACTGACTATATAAAAAAACAAGACCTTTGTTATTATGGAAGTGTGTGCTCTTAATCCTGATATAATAACAAGTGCATATATTTAGTATTTATTTCTTTAATTTATCAGAGGGTGCGATTTAGCTCGATAAATCAAGAGACCGATAAGTTGGAAAATAATATTATTTATAGTGTGTGTTGTTGATTATAGAAAAAAACTGTCCTAGAAATCTATGTTGATAATGTCCCCAAGAGGAGCTCATAAGAATTGTCATGT
Source organism: Zingiber officinale (assembly GCF_018446385.1). NCBI lineage: Eukaryota > Viridiplantae > Streptophyta > Magnoliopsida > Zingiberales > Zingiberaceae > Zingiber > Zingiber officinale. The sequence goes on from NC_056002.1 coordinate 137,589,781, forward strand.
AAACCCTGCAGGTTGACTTAGTCCGACATGACGTTAAGGTTGAGTGGTACTACTCTTGGAGCTAGATATTAATTAAGTGAGTTGTCAGTAACTCATTTAATTAGTGGACATTCTATATCTTAAATACAGGGAGACTAACACACTCATGATAACAAGGAGTCCATATAGTAATATGGGATTGGTGCGGTAGTTCAATAATAACTCTTTAGTGGAATGAGATATTATTGATGTGCTCGAGTTGGGTGTTTGGGGCGAACACGGGAAGCTCAAGTTCATCGGGAGACGAAAACTAATTCCTCCTCTCGGTCCCTGTCGTAGCCTCTTATTTATAAAGTCTTATACCCACCTATATCCACCTTCTTACCCATCCTTAGGTGGTCGGCCAAGTCAAGCTTGGAGCCCAAGCAAGGGTCGGCCAAGATAAGCCTTGGATGGACCAAGTGGTGGTCAGCCCTAGCTTGGAGCCCAAGGTTAGGTGGTCGGCCACAAAAAAAATAAAAGGATTTTATTTTTTAAAATCTTTCCTTATGTGGAAGTCATGGTTTTAAAAAAGAGTTTAAAATTTAAATCTTTTCTTTTATATCTTTCTACCAAAGATTAAGAAAAAGATTTGATATTTTTCCTTATTTGTAGTTAAAAGAAATATTTTAATTTTTGATAAAACTTTCTTTTTTTTGTAACCATCCTCATGGTTTTAAAAGAGAGTTTTAAAATTTAAAATTTTCCTTTTATAGATTTCTACAAAAGATTAAACGAAAGGTTTGATATCTTTCCTTATTTGTAGTTAAAAGGAATATTTAAATTTTTAATAAAACTTTTCTTTTTTATAACCATCCTCATGATTTTAAAAGAGAGTTTTAAAATTATAAATCTTTCTTTTTATAGTTTTCTACAAAAGATTAAAAGAAAGATTTGATATCTTTCCTTATTTGTAGTTAAAATGAATATTTTAATTTTAGAAAAAACTTTCCTTTTTGTAAATCATCCACATGTTTTAATAGAGAGATTTTAATTTATAAAAGTTTCATTTTATAACCAACCATGAAGGGAATTTTTAAAGAAAATTTTTTATTTTAAAAATTTTCGGAAACAAATTAGGAAGTTTTAATTTTGTGTTTAAAACTTTCTTTGTTTGGAGGAATTGAGGTGGTCGGCCACATTGATAGAGAAAAGGAATTTTTTTTAATCAATTAAATTTTCCTTTCTATAGCAAAGAAAATAAGGAAGTTTTTATTAAAACTTTCCTTATTTTCCAAGACCAAGAAATATAAAAGAGAGGGTAGAGGTGTCTCACCTCACAATAATCTATCTTCTATTCCTCTCTTCCTTGTGGTGGTCGGCCCTCCCTCTCTTCTTCCTCTTCCCCTTTTCTTCTTCCTTGGTCGGCGGCATCAACTCTCTAGGAGATCCTTGGTGGCCGGATTTTGCTTGGAGAAGAAGTAGAGTAAGGAGGCTTTGTTTCTTTGCATCCCTTAGAGCTTAGTTGGTGGCCGAAGTTCTTCAGCTCAAGGAGTTTGTTGTTGGCCAAAACTTGCTTGGAGAAGGAGGCTTGGGCGGATTCTCATCTCGGTAGATCGTCACCCACACGACGTCCGAGATAAGAAGAGGAATATGGCAGAAGATCGTGAGGTCTATAAGCTATAAAAGATATAACTAGTTATTAGTTTCTGCATCATAACTAGTTCATCCTTTTATTTAGATCTTGAAATATCAAACACAAGAGGCTAAGGAATCTAGGTAATCGAATTTATGTTTTTCGATTTTGTATTTCTTTTATTTTTCGAACTTGTGATTCGATTGTTCTTTTTGGTTAAACATAGGGTTACTATAAGGAAATTAACTATTAAATTTCGTTGAAAGACATTGTCTAGGAAGTGGTGGATGCTCCCATACCCAAAAAGACCTAGTGCCTCGCCATGTTTAACCTGGAAGCCAATCTCTGAAATTAATATTTAATTGAATTTGTAACATAGGTGGATTTGGATTAATAATGTTAAGCATCGTTTGCGATCCAAGTCTAAACCTCTAAGAACAAATAAATTGAATTTGGAATCAATAATGTTAAGTTCTGTTTGCGATTCCAAATTTAATTTCTAAATAACACAATAGGTTATTAGGAATGGTTCAGGACTTGTACAAAAATTTTGTACAAGGGAACCGGTACGATATTCCCAGTATCAACCAACAGTAGCTTCATTATCGAACCTATCCAGATGGTCATCTGGATCGGTCAATCCGTTGTATGACCCGATCACCAGCGGGGTGTAGTGTCTGGGTAGAGGGTCCCGTAAGATCTCCTCGGAGAACTGTTAGTTGATCCGTTCAGGCGACGTGTTGCCTCGGGGAGCCTTGCCTTTTCGTGCGTCCCGAACGGGCACGTCATCCAAAGAAGATCCCCGTTCTTAATTTGCTTATGCTATCTCCGAGGGAGTTTGGAATAAAGCACTATGGAAAGGGATGGGTGCAGGTGGCGCTTCCCCATGCATGTCGATTGGCCCTCTGTTTTGCCCCCAGATGGAGATTTGCTTCGGTCGGTCTTCTTGTCCCGCTCAGCCTCCTGTTGTCGACGTCACCGGCTGCTGGGCTTGTCGATCGACTAGCGCCTGCTGTTGCTGCTGCTCAACTATCTTAGCAGCTCGGGCTTGCACGAGCATGTCGAGCTCCTCCTTGGTGGGCGTCACTACCATGAATCATCCAGCGTCCTCCATCTTCTCAGCTCACATGCAAGCTACGTTCCCACAGACGGCGCCCAATATGATCCTGTCTGAAAGTCGAAGAGACGGATGTTGGGGATGTGGCACTTCTGCTGACCGCTAGTTGACCCCGCTCGAACCTGCAACCACAGACTACGTCAGTGCCAAGCCAGGGAAGGGGTCCCCGGTGTTGGCCCTCTAACGCTCAAGTCAGTCATCGGCGATGAATATGAAAACAGAGCAAGGAAACGAGTGAACAGTAACAACAACAATATTGTGCATACCTCCGCTGAACCTTGGACCCCCCCTTTATATAGAGCTCTTGTAGCGTGCATGTATGCTTTCCCAAGCGTGCACGCTTCTTAAAGCTTTCCTTGAAAAGATTTGTCGGTAAAGTGTCTCTGACATGGTACCTTAACGGGCCGAGCATATCTCTGAAGTGACAGTGGAAACTTCCACCGTACAATCTTCTGTCTGACCATGCTGTCTGTCAACGACACTAGCTCCCAAAAAGATATCGAAAGATGGTGCTGTGTGTGTTACTGGGCCGAGCGGGATAGCCGCTCGACTCGGGTCTCCACTGTCTGCTTGGCCACAATCATTTTCCTCCTGCTAGACTAAGCGGGATAGCCGATCGGCATGTCTTCCGCGTAACCTTAGTGAGTTCTCCCTTATTGAGCATCGGGTGCTCGACACGTTGCCGAGCCGAAGGTGATGTCGGATCGGGCACCCATTCTCCCGGCCGGGCAACCCACTCGCCGATCGATCGATGTTTTCAAAGTGTTGACCGTCTTGATTTTAACCTCCACTGTGATAATGGTCCTCCGTAGGATGAATCTCTCTTTATCATCATATCAACCAAGATGTTTAAGAAATCATGTATATTAAAAGTTTAGGGGTTAGAATTTAAGTTTTTTTTTAATAAAGGAAATTTTATATATGAAAAAGAATAGTAGGAGAGTGTCAAATCTGAACCCATATTGTAGATGACAAGACTCCAAAGATTTTACATGTATATTCAAATAAGCCAACTCCTCCCTTTAGTTACACGCCAAGATCTCAAACAAAAAAAACAGACTGTAATTACAAACTTATTAACAAAATAACCCCGACATACTAAAAAAAGGGTCCCAGCCACTTTAAAGACTCGTATCCCCGAATCAGCCACCAGGAAAACATTCCAGAGTCCGACACCAAGCTTACGAAATTAAGTCCATAGCACAAAAAAGGACACACATCCCAAATTTCCAGAAGATCAAACATAGCACCATTTTGCACACCTCATCAGCTTCTGAACTTAATTATGAAACATCAAAATCAGCCTATTGAATGCTTGCACCATTATTTGGTCCACAAATTAAAGCACTATTCAGCTTTGAAAAATCACAAGCCCATCCTTATTCCTCCACCAGTATAAAGTTCCCAGCATAGTATCAACAACAAATATCATAGTTTCAGTCCATCAGCATCATGCTTGAAATCTACTCTTGCAGATCGGCACTAAACAATCAAAGAAAACCAAAGATTCCAAACACCAACTTCCACAGCCGACGGGCCATAAACAGAGCGTGCAAGAAATCTCCCTTCATCACTGGGCTCATAAACTCCAAACATTTAAGGCAATCACAACATCTGCATAACTTGAAATAATATTGATCCCGTCCGGAAGCTGAGTCAGATGAGGGTGAGCCTTGCTGTGCTAAATGTTGACGGAAAGTCGTTGAGATGCTGAGTCAGCCAGGTATCCCCCCTGGAGAGGTTCGCGCGGGTGGTTCTACGAAGAGAAAGGATCAGGTTGACGACGCTATTGCTCTGCACACACTCAGACAAGTCCACTGGTCGTTAGAGACCCAAAAACCAGAGAAAAAGTCCCCGGGTCAGGCCCTCCGACGCTCAAGTAAGGTACTTTTTCCCCAGAAATCACAGGGAAAGGACGGAAAGAAAAGTAAGAGACTGGTAAGAAATGACGAGTGAGCGTATCTCCGTAAGGGACAAAGCATCCCTTTTTATATTGCAACTGAGGTTTCTGGAACCTGGCGAATGTCAGAGAATGTCGGGTGTCAGGCTCTGTCTGGCGGTGGTCGACACGTGGCTTTCTCTCATAGGCCGGCGGAGGAACCAAGAGGAATACAGCCTCTCACTGTTAGAATATTCCCTGACATGTGACGATTGTTCTCTGACAGGTGGTTACGATTCCTTGCAGGCCTATTTGTCATGTAGCGTCTGGCCTCCTAACCCACCTTCGTCTGTGTCATTCGAAGTATGCACATCTCGACAATCTGCTGATGCCCGACCTGCACCCTGGGTCGGCTCTTCGACCTGTATGTGTGGGCATGAACGCCCCGACCTGCACGCTGAGTCTGTCCGCCAACCCCTATGTGTCTGTTGTTATCCATGATCTGAACGTCCCGACCAGCACGCTGGGTCTATCCGCCGACCCATATCTGTTTGTTATTATACATGGTATGATCGTCTCGACCTGCACGCTGGGTCCGTCCGACAACCCACATGTGTTTGTTGTTATCCCTGGCATGAATGTCTCGACCTGCACGCTGAGTCTATCCGCTGACCCATATCTGTTTGTTATTATCCATGGTATGATCGTCCCGACCTGTACGCTGGGTCCGTCCGACGACCCACATGTGTTTGTTGTTATCCCTTGCATGAATGTCCCGACCTGCACGCTGGGTCTATCCGCCGACCCATATCTGTTTGTTATTATCCATGGTATGATCGTCCCGACCTGCACGCTGGGTCAGACTAGGGCTGGAAAAAAATATCGAAATACCGAAAAATCATACCGAAAAAATACAGTATATACCGAAATTTTCGGTATACCGAAAAATTCGGTACGATATCATACCGTACTGAATTTGTCGGTAACGGTAACGGTAAGGATTTAAAATATTTCGGTATACCGAAATATCGAGTAACTATAGATTAAATGATTAATTTAGATTCCCCTAAAGCCTAAACCAAACCCTAAACGGCCCCAAACCATGTTCTCTCCTTGCGCCGTCGGCGCACACGTCGCGACTCGCGATTCTTTCCTTCCACAGTCGACCACCGCACATAGTCGCCGGAGAAGATGCACAACAACTTAGAAACTTCTTCTCCAGCCCTAATATTTTTTCCCTTCATTGAATCTGAAGAAATCTAATCACCGAGCTCTGTTCTGAGAGTTATGCTTGCGCAAGTTCTTGTCCGATTTTCTAGTGAGTTTTAGCTTTTGTTTCTTTGGTGGATTTATGGTATTTTTAGTAGGGATTGAAGCCTATATGCTTCCCCTATTTTTCCAGCTAGCATTTAGTTATTTCTGGCAAGATTTCGACGAGTCTCCGGCGAGTCACCACCCTGGGACCATTAGCTACTGGTTTAATCTTCAATCTTACATATTTAGGTCCGAAATTCAAACTCTTATTCTTATATGATCACTGCCCTTTATTATAAGACAATTATTTTTTTATATATTATATGTAATATATATATAACTTCGGCATGACGGTATTTTACCGATACCGTACCGACAGTTCGGTATACCGAAATTCGGTATACCGAAATGTCGGTACGGTATCGGTATCAATTTTTAGAATATCGATTTTTTCGGTACGGTATACGGTATTCGATTTTGGATACGGTATACCGTACCGACCCAGGCCTAGGTCAAACCAATGACCTGTATAGCTTCCTCAGAAGTTTTATTCGGTATACCCATCCGATCCATAAGTTGACTCCTTGGTCGTGCACAATCCCTGATTATATCTGACCCATGGGTCTGATCCTCGATTGACCTTGGTCCTATGGGTCGGGTCCATTTCCGATTCCCTTTGGGGTCAAATCCGACTCCCCTGGTACTTCTGATCCCTGACCTTCCTGATGGCGTTATCCCAGAGGCTAAACTCCTGACCTCCAGACTGACGTAACTTTTGACTAGCCACGAGGGCTAGACTTCTGACCTCCAAGTTGGCGTGACTTTTGACTAGCCACGAGGGCTAGACTTCTGACCTCCAGGCTGGCGTGACTTGATTAGCCACGAGGACTGGACTTTTAACCTCCAGGCTGGCATGACTTTTGACCCTTCGGTAGCCTTAACTCCTTGCCAGATTATCTCACAAACCCCACATTCATATACCGTATCAAATATGAAAATGAGTTTCTTTATTATTTTAAAAACCAAATGTAGCTGATAAAATATTTATTATTAATCAAGTGCTTATTTAAGAATTTTGATTTAAAAAAAAAGTTAAAATGAATAAAGGAACATTATGTTATTAAATTGGATTGAAGGTATACAATATCATCATCAAATTTTTAATTTATATTTTAATATTTATTATTATTATTATTATTATTATTATTATTATTAGCAACTTAAAAATCTACGTTCACTAGACACAGATATTTTTAGTGACCGATAAAACAAACTATAATCATTAAATACCATTTAATTTATAGCAAATGACTTGTACTCAACATTAATTACTAATTATAACTTTTGCTGCCAACTTTCTCCACGCAGCCACCCCGGACGCCATTTCTCTCCACGCACGTAGTACTCATCCCAACGCGAACGCACAGACCAGCTTCTTCTTCCCGAGCTTCATCATCGTTCTGACCCCACCCCCTTCCATCCATCTGCCGGCACATCTTCTCCACCTCTTCCCTTCGGGTTAGAAGCGAGGAGGGCTAGGGGTCTCTTCTTGGGTTAGAGGAGGAGCCTCCACGTCGCTACATATCGCAGCAGCCCTTTCCGCACTCCGGCAGCTCGCTATCCAGAATCCTGTCTCTTCGGGTTAGAAGAGGAGGATTCCTAGCAACCCCCTTCCTCTCCAGGTTAGCAGAGGAAGGTCCGATCTCATCCTCAACCGCCATCGTCAACCACGATCGAGGGAGAAGCTCATCGAAGCTTGGGTGATGTGCTTTTTGGTTCTGTTCTTTCTTGTGTTGGTTGATTTGTTGAGTTAATTATTTGGCTGTATAATTGTTGGATGTTGAGTATATCTATGCTTGTATCGTGAATTACTAATTACTAATTACAGTTTTGGTAGATAAAAGTTGGCCAGCACTGCCAGTATTCCCGTTCCCGTGCTATACAAGTATATCTCGCCTTACGCAAGCGAAGTTTGAAGATGGCCGGGGTCGGACATGGCGAAGCGAGTAGGCAAGGCCGCGAGTTGGAGATTGCGGTGCATGCCGTAGAAGCCAATGGCGATGGGCCCCCGGCGGTGGCGGAGAAACACATCAGCTTGGCGAGGCTTGTCTTTGCTTGTATGGTGGCTGGCGGGGTGCAATATGGCTGGGCGTTGCAGCTTTCCTTGCTCACGCCCTATGTCCAGGTTTAACAACTGATCGCTATGACTTGTATACCTTTGTGAATGATCGATCCCCAACTCTGCATCTGTTTTGGACAGACACTAGGGCTATCCCATGCTCTATCTTCCATAATATGGCTTTGTGGTCCTGTTACAGGTTTTGTGGTAATTATCTTTTCAAATAAATTCTCGATATGAGCTGGACTCATTGTAATTAAAGTAATTTTGTGTAGGTGCAACCTATTATAGGCCTGTGGAGTGATAGGTGTCAATCGCGATTTGGAAGGAGAAAGCCTTTCATATTTGTTGAATGCATATTGATATCCATCGCTGTGAGCAACCTAGCTATTAAACAACTAAGATTTGATTATGATGGTAATTAATTACTAAGATTTCATATTCATGTTGATATTTTAGGTGATTGTAGTAGGGTTTTCGTCGGATATTGGGCATGCACTGGGTGATACGAAGGAACATTGCAGGTGATTTTTTTTATAATTTTCATACTTTAACATTATATTTACAACTTAATTTTGGTTAACTTGATATGCTAATTGATTAACGCAGTGTTTATCATGGTCCTCGATGGCATGCAACAGTAGTCTATTGTTTAGGATTTTGACTATTAGATTTTTCTAATAATGCAGTTCAAGTAAGTTAGCTTCTTTCTAATTAATATTAAGAGTACTCCAACGTGAAATCATTCGATTTGACATAATTAATATGTATAATTTTAATTTATAGGGTCCAGCTCGAGCACTTATGGCCGATCTCTCAAGTAATATTTACTTGTTTATATGTTTTCATAAAATTTTATGCTAAAATATATGTATCAAATTAAATTGAGCTACATGTGTGATAGGTCATCATGGACCTAACACAGCAAATGCTATATTTGGCTCATGGAAGGCAATAGGAAATATCTTAGGATATTTATCTGGTTCTAGCGGGATTTGGCACAAGTTTAAAACAAACTTCATGAGTCTACTTACTTAAACAAATTATCATCACAAATCAATAATACAAAAACTAATATTTCCTAATTTGCGATTTCTGTTAAAGGTGGTTTCCTTTCTTGATGACCCATGCATGTTGTGAAGCTTGTGCAAACCTGAAAGGTGCACTTTTGGTTGCAGAGGTAGGTCCTGAATCCTGATGAAATATCGTGAAGTTGAATTTGTATATTTACTTTACCTTTTGATGAATTGTTGTTGTTGGAAACAGGTTTTATTGTTTATTAGTTTGACGGTCACTCTATTTCTCGCCAAAGAAATTCGTCTATGTGACTTGAATAAATTTGTGAGTGTAGATCAACAAAAAACAAGCTTTTTTTATGTCTTCAGCGCCTTTAAGAATTTGCATCCTGGAATGCGTTCAGTACTTCTTGTCACTGCCCTGACTTGGGTATAACTAACTAAAGTTATAACTCAATTATAACATATGCATATATACGATAGATGCGTTGATCATGTTGCATTTTATCGATGTAGTTGTCGTGGTTTCCCTTTATACTGTACAATACCGATTGGATGGGTCGAGAAATCTACTATGGCAATCCTAAAGGAACCAATGAGCAAAGTGATGCTTACGATCGAGGTGTTAGAGACGGCGCCCTCGGATTGCTCTTGAATTCTGTAAGGAACTATTTCTTTATTTAATTTATAGCATCCATCTAAAACTTATCTGATATATGATTCCATATTGTCAGGTTGTATTGGCCGTATCATCTTTCTTGATCGCACCAATGTGTCGAAAGTTGGGTACAAAAATAGTATGGGCGATTAGCAATTTGACCATGTTCGTTTGCATTGCTGCCATTTGCATTATAGGCATTTGGTCCTCAAAAGAATTTCATTTTTCAGCACAATCGAGATTTACTGTAGATCCAACCATTAGAATTATTGCTTTGGCTTTATTTACAATTCTCGATTTTCCACTAGCTGTGAGTATCACATTTTCTTACCTATCACATGTTTTTTAAACGATAAATTATGTTGATTTCTTATCATTCTTTGTCGCTATATAGGTTGTATACAGTGTTCCTTTTGCTGTAACAGCACAATTAACGGCTAATGTGAAAGGTGGCCAAGGTCAGTTGAAATCACTAACTGTTGGTTAGTCCTAGGAAAATGTACCAGTTCCACTGTATAAAATTTTTTTGTACAAGTATCGAACCTTTCCTTAAATAACCTATTGTGTTTTTTAGAAGTTAAATTAGGAATCGCAGACGGAACTTAACATCATTGATTCCAAATTTAACTTATCTGTTCTTAATGGTTTAGATTTGAATCGCAAGCGGAACTTAACACTATTGATTCAAATCCACCTATGTTATTAATTTCATTAAATATTATTTTCTAAAATTGACTTCCAGGACTGCATGGCGAGGCACATGGCCTTCTTGGATATGGGAGCAACCACCACCGTCTAGACAAAGCCTTTTAAGGAAAGCTAATATTTAATTTCCTTAAATAACTCTAGGTTAAAAAAAAAGAACAATCGAATCACAAATTCGAAAAATAAAACAAAAAGAAACACATCTTCGAAACAAATCCGAAAACTATATCTAATGTCTCTTGTGTTTGGAATTCATACAAATGAAATACAACTAGTATGATGCGGAAATTAATTACTAATTATACCTTCCTTTGTAAACTTTAATGACCTCTTGATCTTCTACCGTATTCCTCTTCTTATCTCAGACGTTGTGTGGGCAACGATTTTCTGAGACGAGAACCACCAAGCTCCTTCTTCTCCAAGCTAGATTCGGCCACCATTAATTCTCCATGAGAAGTAAAGGTCCAGTCACCACCACCAAGCTCCAAGGGATGCTAGAAACGAAGCCTTCTTTCTCTCCTTCTTCTCCTAGCTAGAACCGGCCACCATGGACTTCCCTTAAGTTGATGTCGCCGGCCACAAAGGAGGAAGAGAAAAGAAGAAGAAGAAGAGACCCTAGGGCCGGCCACACCAAGGAAGAAAAGAACAGAGTCGTTTTTAATGAAGGCACCTCTACCCCCTCTTTTATAATCCTTGGTCTTGGCAAATAAGGAAATTTAAATAATAACTTCCTTAATTCTTTTGCCATGAAAAGGAAAATTTTAATTAATTAAAATCAAATTTCTTTTCTCAATTTCAATGGCCGGCCACTTTCTCTCCAAAACAAGGAAAGTTTTAATTAAAACAAGAATTAAAACTTCCTAATTTGTTTCCAAAAATTTATAAAAAATTTCAATAATTTTAATCCCTTCATGATTGGTTAGTAAAAAGGAAATTTTATAAATTAAAATTTTTCTTTTAAACATGTGGATAATTTCTAAAAAGGAAAGTTATCTCTAAAAATTAAAATCTCTTTTCAATCTACAAATAAGGAAAGATATCATATCTTTTCTTAATCTTTTGTAGAAACTAATAAAAGAGAATATTTAATTTTTAAACTTTCTTTTAAATCATGAACATGGTTAAAAAGGAAAGTTTTCTCAAAATTAAAAACTTCTTTCAATCTACAAATAAGGAAAGATTTCAAATCTTTTCTTAATCTTTTGTAGAAAGTTATAAAAAGAAAGATTTAAATTTTAAACTCTCTTTTAAAACCATGATATCCACATAAGAAATAATTTTAATAAAAATTCCTTTTAATTTTCTAGTGGTCGGCCACCTAAGCTTGGGACCCAAGCTTTGGCCGGCCACGAACCACTTGGTCTTGGCCGGCCCTAGCTTGGGTTCCAAGCTAGCTTGGCCGGCCCCATTAGGATGGGTAAGAAGGTGGGTATGTGGTGGGTATAAATCTCTATATACAAGAGGCTACGATAGGAACCGAGAGGAGGAATTGATTTTGGTCTCCCGATGAAATTAAGCTTCCCGTGTTCGCCCCGAACACACAACTTAACTTCATCAATAATAATTCATACCACTAAAGAATTATTATTGAACTACCGCACCAATCCCAAATTACATTTTTGGGCTCCTTATTATGAGTGTGTTAGTCTCCCTGTGTTTAAGATGTCGAATGTCCACTAATTAAGTGAGTTACTGACAACTCATTTGATTAATATCTTAATCCAAGAGTAGTACCACTCAACCTTATCATCATGTCGGACTAAGTCCACCTGCAGGATTTAACATGACAATCTTTATGAGCTCCTCTTGGGGGCATTATCAACCTAAATTACTAGGACACAGTTTCCTTCTATAATCAACAAGTCACACTATAAGTAACATCATATCCCAACTTATCGGGCATTTTGATTTAAGAGCACACACTTCCATAATAACTAAGGTCTAGTTCTTTTATTAAATCAGTATAAAAAGAACTCACCTTAAATGATCCTGCTTAATACACTTAAAGTGTGCTAGTGTAATTTATTAGTCAATATAAACTAATGTCTAATTACACTACGACTATTCCAATGGTTTGTTCCTTTCCATCTTAGTCGTGAGCTACTGTTTATAATTTATAAAGAACCGATAACACAATCTTCTGTGTGTGACACCACACACTATATTATCTACAATATAAATTAATTGAATATCTGCATTTGGTATATATAAATGTAGACACTTAACCAATATGATCCTTATAAATGTTTATACAAAAGCTAGGCTTTTAGTATATACTCCAACATTAACTATATATTAATTTTCACCATCCACTTACAATTTTTTTCACCATCCTTCGCAGGACTTTGCGCTGGAATTTTGAACAATTCAATCGTTATTCCTCAGGTGTGTTTCTTATGTTGTTTTAGTTCAAACTATTTATCTGAACTTACAATTTTGTCATTTTACTTTGTAGTAAGTTTTGAACTGTACAGGCCTTTTGCTAACTCATTGCTGCATGCTTCGATTCTGTAGGTGATCGTTGCTCTTGGAGTAGGCCCATGGGATGCTTTGTTTGGGAAGGGGAACATGCCTGCCTTCGCTTTGGCTTCTGCGATTGCTTTTCTATGCAGCATTGTTGGACTTCTCACACTTCCATGACTCACACAGAGTAACTTTAATTCTCTGTTTTGAGACAAGTTTATGCTGTTTAAGTTTGTTTCCTGAGATAATTGAGTCAAATTAAATTGAATATAAAATGAACTAAAATTGAAATTGGGTTTGGTTTAAATGATTCATTTATATATTACCAAACTCTCAATATAAACTTATTTGATTATTTAAAAATTTTACATCTTTAAATTTGATTGATGGATGGATGAGTTTGGTAATATAAGTTGATTTGTTCATTTTGAATTATTTATTTATTTATTTATTTATTATTGTACAGTGGAACCGGTATGATTTTCCTAGGACTAACCAACAGTTGGCCATTAGAGTCTTGCTCACTTATAACTCGCACTGGGGCGAGAGTCTGGTATAGCCGACCGAGAAGGTCGTTGGGCGTTAGAGCCTTGCTCACTTATAACTCGCACTGGGGCGAGAGTCTAGAATAGCTGACCGGGAAGGTCGTTGGGCGTGAGAGTCTTGCTCACTTATAACTCGCACTGGGGCGAGAGTCTGGAACAACCGACCGGGAAGCTCGTTGGGCGTGAGAGCCTTGCTCACTTATAACTTGCACTGGGACGAGAGTCTGGAACAGCCGACCGGGAAGGTCGTTGGGCGTGAGAGCCTTGCTCACTTATAACTAGCACTGGGGCGAGAGTCTGGTACAACTGACCGAAAATTCTTATGAAAACTCATTCGGAGATAGATGTTGCCGACCTTGGGGTGATTCCCCGACCAGGATAGATGTTGCCGACCTAGGGACGTATTCCCGACCAGGCTAGATGTTGTCGACCTGGGTGTGTATTCCCAACCAGGGATTACTTGAAGAGATTGCTTCGACTTCGTCTGCAATCAAGAAATATAACATATCAGATGCATTGTGAGGACAAAAATATTAAAATCTTACTCAATCCTCAAGCAAAGGATGTATTGTGGCCTCGCCATATTCGAATTTCTTTCCCGCCCATTTTCTTCGCCGTTTCCCAAGAAAATTGCGTGACAGATGTTTTCGTACGCCCGCTACCTTTCATGATTTCCTTATCACGTCCATCATTAATACACACCTATCCCATGCCTTTATTGCTTACGTCGTATGACGCCGTCGACTCCACTCCTTTTTGTACACGACCTCCCAGAAGAGCATGTCGTTCTGTGATCGGACGGCTTTGGGCACCTTACCCAAGAATATACTCGACACATCTTTTCGATATTCCCTAGGAAACCCACTTTATAAGCCCTAAAGGCAGTTCGTTGCCGTTGCCTTGAGCGTTTCGACTGCCTTCATCTTCTCGTTCCCTCGTCGTTCCTGGTGTCTCAACCCTTCCCCTTCTAGACTCTTCACACCTGGTGTTCTTCCTCTTCTCGACTGACCTCTTCTCCAACTTTCCTCATCTTGATAATGGCTGACGGTAAGCCTCCCTTTGGTATTCGTGTTTCATTTCTGATATAGATAGTCATGACTTGTCCGTGATTCGATCTGACCTGAGACTTAATAGGGATTATGAACTTCGTATCCCCACACCCAACGAGCATCCTTCATCCCCTCCTGAAGGTTTCATGACCATTTTCAGGGATCAGCTTCTGGGGGGCCTTCTGTTGGTTGCTACTCGGAAAACCTAGAGGTTCCACTGTACAAAAATTTTGTATAAAGGTCTGAACCTTTTCCTAACTACCATGTGTTCTTTTAAATTAAATTTTGGATCGCCTGCGGAACTTAACACGTTTGATCCGAAACTTAATCTATTTGTTCTTTTAAGTTTAGACTTAGATCTCCTGCGGAACTTAACACGTTTGATCCAAATCACCTAAGTTATTAATTCCATTAAATATTAATTTCCATAATTGGTTCCCAGTACTGACGTGGCGAGGCACATGGCCTTCTTGGATATGGGAACAACCACCACCGACTAGACAAAACTTTTTATGGAAAGCTAATATTTAATTTCCTAAAATAACTTTAGGTCAACCAAAAATAACAATCAAATCACAAGAGAAAGAAAAACAAAAGAACACTATATCGAAAACAAATTCGAAACTCTAGAATCGTATGTCTCTTGTATTTAGTATTATTTCAATAAATAACTAGTATGATGCGGAAACAAAAATTACTAGTTATACCTTTTAGAAAGACCTCTTGATCTTCTACCGTATTCCTCTTCTAACCTCGGACGTTGTTGTTAGGATCGATGATCGCGGCTAGAGAGGGGGGTGTGAATAGCCGCCCCAAATTACTCGTTTCTTTCTACAAATCAAAGTTAGCGCAGCGGAAAATACAACAAAGAAATGAAAGAGAAGAAAACTAAACCTTAACACAAGGATGTAACGAGGTTCGGAGATTAGGGCTCCTACTCCTCGGCGTGTCCGTAAGGTGGACGAGTCCAGTCAATCCGTCGGTGGATGAGCCCCCGGAAAACCGGCTAATATGAACTCCTTCTGGGTGGAGAAACCTCGCCACAAAACTTGCAACAACAAGAAGGAGTACAAGAAATACAAGTAGAAAGACAAGAACAATGTACAAACACTAACTCGCCTTCTCGTCGACTACCTGTGAAGCAACAACTTCTCGGACAACAGCAGCAACTGACCGTCGACTGGAAGCTCACATGAAGCTTACTGGGGAGAGCTCAAACAAAGCTCAGATCGCAAGCAGCAGCAAGCTAGAAGAAGGAGAGGAAGAAGAGAGTCTCAGCCCTGTAGCCCTCGACCTCTTTATATTACCTGTGCCTGCGAAGAACCTGCAACGAAGACAGAAGACGAGACCTGGCCGTTGTTACTCACAGCGGCTAGATCCGACCGATCAGGCTTCACCTGATCGGTCCGAGCTTACTGATCGGTCGTGGGGACCGATCAGGCCTGTCTGATCGGTCCCCGGACCGATCAGGCTCCACCCTGATCAACTCTAGGAGGAATCTGATCGGTCCTGGACCGATCCCACCTCAGTGGTAGCGTCACTGATCGGTCCGGGGACCGATCAGACTCGCCTGATCGGTCCCGGACCGTCGGTAAGCCCACAGAACCATGATTGCCTTCTTTTGTTATCGATTGGTCACGGACCGATCGGATACCTAACGATCCTTTGGATCGGTGCGAGACCGATCCGAGCAATTTTGCCCAAACCAAGTCCCAAGTCTCCCAAACCAACATCCGGTCAACCTTGACCTGTTGGTACATCATGCTTAGCATCCGGTCACTCCCTTGACCTGCTAAGACTCCCCACCAAGTATCCGGTCAATCCCTTTGACCCACTTGGACTTTTCTCTTCGTGTCAAGTATCCGGTCACTCCCTTAACCTACTTGACCTTCTCAACACCAGATGTCCGATCATCCTTGATCCATCTGGATTTTCCCTTGCCCGGCTTCACTCACCAGGACTTTCACCTAGCTTCACTCACTAGGGTTTTCACCTGGCTTCACTCACCAGGATTTCCAATCTGCCCGGTTTCACTCACCAGGACTTTCCCACTGCCTGGCTTCACTCACCAGGACTTTCCCTTTCACCTAGCTTCACTCACTAGGATTTTCACCTGGCTTCACTCACCAGGATTTCCAATCTACCAGGACTTTTCCGTCTGCCTGGCTTCACTCACCAGGACTTTCCCTTGCCTGGCTTCACTCACCAGGACTTCCCAACTGCCTAGCTTCACTCACTAGGACTTTCCGACTGTCTGGCTTCACTCACCAGGACTTTCCACATCCGGTCCAGAGAACGAGCTCCCGAGCCCTCTCTGATCTCAGTCCGGAGAACGAGCTACCGAGCCCTCTCCGACTTCCCATGTGCCAAGCTTCCATACTTGGACTTCTCCGTGCCAAGTCTCCATACTTGGACTTTTCCCGTGCCAAGCTCCCTGCTTGGACTTTTCCCGTGCCAAGCTCCCTGCTTGGACTTTTCCCAGTCAGGTCAATTCACCTCGGGTCAACCAGGTCAACCTTGACCATAAGGTTGCACCAACACTCTCCCATCAAAATACAACTCTTCTGATTTTGTCAAACATCAAAATACAACTCGAGTCAGGTCAACTCGAGTCGGGTCAACCAGGTCAACCTTGACCTAAGGTTGCACCAACAATCTCCCTCTTTTTGATGTTTGACAATACCTTTTAAGTTAGGCTAATCTAATAGCCTCAACTTTCCTCATGCCACTAGGTAATGAAACATAAGTTACAACCTTACATTCTCCTTCTAAGAAGGCAACCTCCTTCTTAGATAATGAAGGCCTAACTTAAACCCTTCATTCTCCCCCTATTGGCACACATCAACAAACTCTCCCTCTGAAGAGTAAGTTATCGTTGTTCACAACTTCACTCGTCGTGATCAACAAACTCTCCCACTAACTCCAATGTTCTTTCTTGAACATTCTCTAGACATTTTTCTCCTTTTTGACACATATCAAAAGGAGTGAATCAAGGTCAAGAGTTTCTTCCTAATGAAAGTCCCATACCTTTCATTGAAACTCTTAATTTTCCCCTTGACACTAGAGTCAACACTCAACTTAGTGATAATCCCATATCACTCAAGTCTTTAGGAGTAAAAACTCCCCCTAAAAGTCAACTTCCCCTTGACTAATAGGTAAAACTCTTCCTAAAGGTCAACTCCCCCTTGACCATTGCACCAACAATGTCTTGGAGAGTTTCAAGCCTTTAGAAATCCAAAACACCAACTCCCAGCTGAAATTTCAGACACAACAGTCGAAAAATCAGCATTTAGCACGCCCTGATCGGTCACCAGACCGATCAGGGATTCCCTGGATCGGTCACAGTGACCGATCCAGCATCCCCTGGACCGATCAGGCAACCTCCTGATCGGTCCACAAGTCTGATATCAGATTTCTGATTTCTTCTCCCGAAATTCAGAAACCTCTAGAAAATCACAGAAAATTTCAAAAATTGTAAAATTTTGAGGATACATTCCTCATAACATACACTATCATGGAAAAATAATTTTCGATGAAAATAACTTCCATTTTCAAATCTTGATACAAAGTTCAAAAACTTTGAAATAGTTCAAAGTTAAGTCAACTTTGTATTACAATGTTCAATAATGAATGCTATCACTAAAATGGCTTCATCAAGGTTTTTCAAATCAATTTCAAAATGATTTTAAACCTTTTAATTTATGACCATAATCTTAGGGCTAAATGTACATGACTTGTACAAATGCTTTCCCTATGATCCTCAATTTAGAATTAGGCTCATCTAGGTACAAGAGCTATGCACCTTGATCCTAACTCATCATCCTAATATCTCACACACATCTAAAGTGTATCAAACACATCCAAGTCAATTTTGATGTGAGATATGAGTTTAGGTCAACTTAGGCTAAGTTCTCATGCATTTTCTAAAACCAATTTGATCTCAATATCAAATTGTGTTTTTATTCTTAAATCAATTTCATTGATTATTAATGCAAGAGATGATGACATGGCATAAAATGATGTCATAAATAGAAGCATGTTCCAATTTCATGATGTCATGGCATAAAGTATAAAACTTAAAATAAGCATGACATATAATTAGCCTAAGCATGATCATGATATTTCGAATGATAATAAGTTAAACATGATGTCATGGCATGGCATATGACAAACAACCATGGTAAGTTAGCACAAATAAAATATCTAGATTACCTATCTAAGTATCCTTAACACCTTAGCTAACTTAAAATCTAAACCTAGATTGCTCAAAGTGCTTCAAGAAAATGCCCAAACCTAAGTTGGCATTCCTATTTTTCTTGATTAATTTATGCCACCTAACATTAAGTATATCCTCAAATATTGGCATATTTCATATTTCCTCAAGAATAGCACCTTTTTAATTAAGGCCTAGATTGTCTTAAATTCCTAAGAGAGTACCAAGACCCCAACTTGGTATTTCTCTAGGTTTTCCTAACTTGTACCAATAAAGATTAAAGTCGATATATTTTTTTTTCAAATATGGCACAATTTACTCTTCAAGGAGTAAATGATAAATCCATTTCATTTTCAAAGATTCACAAAACCTTGAAAATGTTCCTTGAGTGTCAATTTCTTTAAAGTTGGGTTAACTACCCTTCTAATCGGAGTTGACACTCTCTAACCCATCTATGGGGTAGAGAAGATGCTTCTAGAAACCCAATACCTGTTAGAGCTCATTGGGTTCACTAAATATTCACTAGGGATAACTTCCCTAGCAACCCTCCTAATGACCCTCTTAGGCTTTAAAGCCTTGGCCATTTGGGACTCATCAAGATCAACTCTAGGGGTGACTCCCCTTGTGACCTTGGTGTTGGTCTTCCTAGCCCTAGGTTTTGTTCCATAATCGAATGGAACATTATGATAGGTGGGTTTGACCATTTGGGACTTAGGTTTGTGACCCAAACCTTTCTTGTCCTTGGGCTTTGAAATTTGACCCTTAGACCCTAGAGTTGACTTCTCTAAATTCTTTAGGGCCTTTTCTAGAGTGTCAAGTCTTGACCTCAAGACTTGATTTTCTTTCTCTAAAACCTCAAGTTTTAATTTATCATTCTTTCTTGAGGTGTTCCTAGGCATATGTCTAGTTGTCTTGGGGTTTCTACCTAGGTTCTCCTTAGCCTTAGATGAGTTAATCCTAGGGTTGACATTTATAGTATTATCCTTATCTAAGCTAACATGTTTAGCACCTAAGCACACATATGATTTTCTATTGTTAACATGCTCATCATTATTTGCAATAGCAATAAAACTACTAGCATGTTTCTTATTTGAATTGCAATAGTGTGCCTTAAAAGGTACCTTAGGGTTTGCCTTAGC
Organism: Zingiber officinale; assembly: GCF_018446385.1. NCBI lineage: Eukaryota > Viridiplantae > Streptophyta > Magnoliopsida > Zingiberales > Zingiberaceae > Zingiber > Zingiber officinale. The sequence continues at coordinate 137,609,532 of NC_056002.1, forward strand.
TCCCCCTATCGATGTGCATCCCTTGTCCTCGTGAGGTTGCCTCCCCCTTGGACATTGACTCCGATAATGTCCCCTTCACTTGCATTGGAAGCATACCACGTGCTCCTTGCCTTTTCGTGTCGGGACTCCGGCTCCCTTGACCTTTGGTGCCGGTGGAGTCTTCCTAACCCTCCTTGGACACTTACTCTTGTAGTGCCCAAATTCCCTACACTCAAAGCATATTATATGTAACTTATTTGAAATTACAATGCTTGAGTTACCTAGGGTTGAGGATGAATGAAGGCTCTCTTCCTCATCCCTTCCGGAGGTAGATGCTTCTTCTTGCTCCGATCTTGAAGAAGAGACCTCCTCCTCTTCTTCCTTAGACGTTGAGTGACTCTCAACTTCTAATTCGCTCCCTCCATGATGTGAGCTATTTGGCTCACTTAACTCCTCTTCATGGCTTGAAGTGGAGATCTCCTCATGAAACTTGGCCAAGTTGTTCCACAACTCCTTGGCGTTGTTGTAACCACCTATTCTACACAAAATGTCATTAGGTAATGATAACTCAAAAATTTTCATTACCTCATCGTTGATTGTGGAATGGTGGATTTGTTCCCTTGTCCACTTCTTCTTCTCGAGTGGTTTTCCTTCCTTATCCATTGGAGGCGTGAAACCAAATTGAACACAACTCCAATTTTCAAGATTAGTCATAAGAAAATATTTCATTCTTACCTTCCAAAACGCGAAATCGCCGCGATCGTAAAAGGGCGGAATCGTGACATCTTCTCCAAAACGATCCATCCTCTAGCTCGTGCTCCCACGGGTGTGAATCCGACGAAGAGCGACCTCGCTCTGATACCACTTGTTAGGATCGATGATCGCGGCTAGAGAGGGGGGTGTGAATAGCCGCCCCAAATTACTCGTTTCTTTCTACAAATCAAAGTTAGCGCAGCGGAAAATACAACAAAGAAACGAAAGAGAAGAAAATCAAACCTTAACACAAGGATGTAACGAGGTTCGGAGATTAGGGCTCCTACTCCTCGGCGTGTCCGTAAGGTGGACGAGTCCAGTCAATCCGTCGGTGGATGAGCCCCCGGAAAACCGGCTAATATGAACTCCTTCTGGGTGGAGAAACCTCGCCACAAAACTTGCAACAACAAGGAGTACAAGAAATACAAGTAGAAAGACAAGAACAATGTACAAACACTAACTCGCCTTCTCGTCGACTGCCTGTGAAGCAACAACTTCTCGGACAACAGCAGCAGCAGACCGTCGACTGGAAGCAGCATACTTGGGAGAGCTCAAACAAAGCTCGGATCGCGCAACAGCAAGCTAGAAGAAGGAGAGGAAGAAGAGAGTCTCAGCAGCCCTCGACCTCTTTATATTACACTGCGAAGAACCCGCAAGGCGAAGGCGAGAACCCTGGCCGTTGTTACTCACAACGGCTAGATCGAACATCGATCGCTTCACCACGATCGGTGCGGCCTACTGATCGGTCGTGGGACCGATCGGGCCGATCGGTCCCGGACCGATCGGAAGAGTTGCCCAACTCTCGTGGAATCTGATCGGTCCTGGCCGATCCCACCTCAGTGGTAGCGTCCTGATCGGTCCGGGGACCGATCAGGCTCCATCTTGATCGGTCCAGGAGGTCCCAAACAACAATCGAAAATCAGCATTTTGTTATCTGATTGGTCACCAGACCGATCAGATACACAAACGTATCACTGGATCGGTCTGCAGACCGATCCAGAGCTTGGTTTTTGTCCAAACCAAGTCCCAAGTCTCTCAAACCAACATCCGGTCAACCTTAACCTGTTGGTACATCATGCTTAGCATCCGGTCATTCCCTTGACCTACTAAGACTCCCCACCAAGTGTCCGGTCAATCCCTTTGACCCACTTGGACTTTTCTCTTCGTGTTAAGTATACGGTCACTCCCTTGACCTACTTGACCTTCTCAACACCAGATGTCCGATCATCCTTGATCCATCTGGATTTTCCCTTGCCCGGCTTCACTCACCAGGACTTTCACCTAGCTTCACTCACTAGGGTTTTCACCTGGCTTCACTCACCAGGACTTTCCCACTGCCTGGCTTCACTCACCAGGAATTTCCCTTTTCCTAGCTTCACTCACTAGGATTTTCACCTGGCTTCACTCACCAGGATTTCCAATCTACCAGGACTTTTCCGTCTGCCTGGCTTCACTCACCAGGACTTTCCCTTGCCTGGCTTCACTCACCAGGACTTCCCAACTGCTTAGCTTCACTCACTAGGACTTTCCGACTGTCTGGCTTCACTCACCAGGACTTTCCACATCCGGTCCAGAGAACGAGCTCCCGAGCCCTCTCTGACCTCAGTCCGGAGAACGAGCTACCGAGCCCTCTTCGACTTCCCATGTGCCAAGCTTCCATACTTGGACTTCTCCGTGCCAAGTCTCCATACTTGGACTTTTCCCGTGCCAAGCTCCCTGCTTGGACTTTTCACCATGCCAAACTCCCTGCTTGGACTTTTCCCGTGCCAAGCTCCCTGCTTGGACTTTTCCCACGCCAAGCTCCCTGCTTGGACTTTTCCCATGCCAAGCTCCCTGCTTGGACTTTTCCCGTGCCAAGCTCCCTGCTTGGACTTTTCCCACGCCAAGCTCCCTGCTTGGACTTTTCCCGTGCCAAGCTCCCTACTTGGACTTTTCCCAGTCAGGTCAACTCACCTCGGGTCAACCAGGTCAACCTTGACCATAAGGTTGCACCAACACTCTCCCATCAAAATACAACTCTTCTGATTTTGTCAAACATCAAAATACAACTCGAGTCAGGTCAACTCGAGTCGGGCAACCAGGTCAACCTTGACCTAAGGTTGCACCAACAGTTGTGTGGGCAACGATCTTCCGAGATGAGAACCACCAAGCACCTTCTTCTTCCTTGCAAATTTCGGCCATCAAAACTTCTTCTAGGATGAAGAGGTTCGGCCACCACCACCATGCTCCAAGGGATACTAGAAACGAGGCTTGCTTTCTCTCCTTCTCCTTCCTTGATCCGGCCACAAACAAAAGCTCCACAAAGAGATAAGTTTCGGCCAACAAGAGGAGAGGAGAGGAGAGAAATAGGTCCGGCCACCAAAACCAAAGAGGAGAGGAAAGAAAAGAATAGAGATCATCCACCATGAAGCCTTCTCTATCCCCTCTTTTATAATCCTTGGTCTTGGCAAATAAGGAAAATTTAATAAAAATTTCCTTAATTCTTTTTCCATTAAAAAGGAAAAATTATTTAATTAAAAATAATTTCCTATTTCAAATACAATGACCGGCCACCTCAAGCCCCAAATCAAAGAATGTTTTAATTAAAACAAGATTTAAAACTTCCTAATTTGTTTCCGGAAATTTATAAAAATTTCTCCAATAATTTAATCCCTTCATGATTGGTTAATAAAAAGGAAATTTTATAAATTAAAATCTTTCTTTTAAACATGAGGATAAAAAAAAAGTTATCTCTAAAAATTAAAATCTCTTTTAATCTACAAATCAGGAAAGATATCAAATCTTTTCTTAATCTCTTGTAGAAACTTATAAAAAAGAATATTTAATTTTTAAACTTTCTTTTAAATCATGAACATGGTTAAAAAGGAAAGTTTTTCTTAAAATTTAAAATCCTCCTTTAATCAACAAATAAGGAAAGATTTCAAATTTTAAACTTTCTTTTAAACATGTAGATAATTTACAAATAATGAAAGTTTTTACCAAAAATTAAAACCATCCTTTTAAACTACAAATAAGGAAAGAGATTAATCTCTTCTCTTAATCTTTTGTAGAAAGCTATAAAAGGAAATTTTTAATTTTTAAACTCTCTTTTAAAATCATGATATCCACATAAGAAATAATTTTAATAAAAATCCTTTTTAATATTCTAGTGGCCGGCCACCTAAGCTTGGGACCCATGCTTTGGCCGACCACCTACATGGCCCATCCACTTGGTCTTGGCCGGCCCTAGCTTGGGTTCCAAGCTATCTTGGCCGGCCCCATTGGATGGGTATGCGGTGGGTATAAATCTCTATATACTAGAGGCTACGATAGGGACCAAGAGGAGGAATTGGTTTTGGTCTCCCGATAAAATTAAGCATCCCGTGCTCGCCCCGAACACACAACTTAATTTTATCAATAATAATTCATTCCACTAGAGAACTATTATTGAACTACCGCACCAATCCCAAATTACATTTTGGGCTCCTTCTTATTATGAGTGTGTTAGTCTCCCTGTGTTTAAGATAACAAATGTCCACTAATTAAGTAAGTTACTGACAATTCACTTAATTAATATCTAGCTCCAAGAGTAGTACCACTCAACTTCATTGTCATGTCGGACTAAGTCCACCTGCAGGGTTTAACATGGCAATTCTTATGAGCTCCTCTTGGGGACATTCTCAACCTAGATCACTAGGACACAGTTTCCTTCTATAATCAACAACGCACACTACTCTAATGGTCCATAATAACTGAGGTCTTTGTCCCTTTATAAAGTCAGTATAAAAGAAACGACCTCTAATGGTCCTACTCAATACACTCTAAGTGTACTAGTGTAATTATATAGTTAAGATAAACTAATACCTAATTACACTACGACCTTCCAATGGTTTGTTCCTTTCCATCTTGGTCGTGAGCTACTATTTATAATTTATAAGGTACTGCTAACATGATCTTTTGTGTGTGACACCACACACCATGTTATTTACAATATAAATTAATTGAACAACTACATTTATCATAAATATAGACATTTGACCAATGTGATTCTTATTTCTAGATAAATGTTTATACCAAAAGCTAGGCTTTTAGTATACATTCTAACAATCTCCCACTTATACTAAAAGATTAAGCTGTCATATCTACTGCCATACATCTGATTCCCATGCCTTTCAAAAAACTCTTGCCTTAAGGACCTTAGGTTATCATTTGATGCAATCTAGGCGGCAACAACTTCTCCTCGTTATACAATTTCTCGTATTGGTAGTACTTGCACTCTATTGTATTTACTTGCCTTATAGACTCATGGTTTCTTCGAGTTTGTTACTGCACCATTATTACAATAAATTGTAATAATCTTTGGACAAACTAGAAATCATATCTAAGTCTATCTTGAGGTAATTAAGTCATTCAGCTTTTATGGCTACCTCAGAGGCTTGCCATATACTCAGCTTCTATGGTGGAGTCTAGAAAAACACTTACGCTTATCACTCTTCCATAGTTATGACTTTTCCTCCTAAAGTAAACACAAAAACCCCGAGATTGACTTATTATTGTCCCTATCTGATTGGAAGTCAAAATCCATAACCCACAGGGACCAAATTAACTGCCTTGTAAGCTAGCATATAATCTCTAGTTCCTCTAAGGTACTTTAATATATGCTTTATTGCAGTCCAATGTCCTTGTCTAGGGTTACTTTGATATCTGCTAACTATGCCCTTGGCAAAACAGATTTCTGATCTCGTGCATACCATACATTAGGTTGTCTAATTGCCGAAGTATAAAGAACTGCCTACATGTCCTCAATCTCCTTTGATGTTATCGGAGACATCTCTTTAGATAAAGACACTCCATACTTAAAAAGTAAGAAACCTTTCTAGGAGTTTTGCATGCTTAAAACGAGTAAGGAATTTTCTGATGTATCAAGCTTGGGATAAGTAAAATATATTTTTTCTTGCGATCCCTTATTACTTTGATCTCAAAAATATATATATTCTCCTAACTCCTTTATATCGAATTATTTGGACAACCATACCCTTACTTCTGACAACATTTTGATATTATTTCCAACTACCAAAAATGTTATCTACGTATAGTACAAGAAATACCACCACGTTTCCATCACACCTTTTGTATACACAAGACTTATCCGTTTACTCAATAAATCCATAGGTCTGGATTACTTTGATAAACTGGATGTTCCAAGACCGTGAATCTTTGCATCAGTCCATAGACTGATTGAGCTTGCACACATGATGCTCTTAGCCCTTTGCAATGAACCCTTCTGGTTGCTTTTGTTGGTTGCTACTCGGAAAACCTATAGGTTCCACTGTACAAAAATTTTGTACAAAGGTCTGAACCTTTTCTTAGCTACCATGTGTTCTTTTAAATTAAATTTTGGATCGCCTGCGGAACTTAACACGTTTGATCCAAAACTTAATCTATTTGTTCTTTCAGGTTTTGGCTTGGATCTCCTGCAGAACTTAACACGTTCGACCCAAGTCTCCTTAAGTTATTAATTCCATTAAATATTAATTTCCATAATTGGTTCCCAGTACTGACGTGGCGAGGCACATGACCTTCTTGGATATGGGAGCAACCACCACTGACTAGACAAAACCTTTTATAGAAAGCTAATATTTAATTACCTAAAATAACTTTAGGTTAAGCAAAGAGAACAATCAAATCACAAGTAAAAGAAAAAAAATAAAAGAACACAACATCGAAAAACATATTCGAAATTCTAGAACGTAAGCCTCTTGTATTTGGTATTATTTCCATAAATAACTAGTATGATGCGGAAAGAAAAATTACTAGTTATACCTTGTAGAAAAAAACCTCTTTATCTTCTACCGTATTCCTCTTCTAACCTCGAACGTTGTGTGGGCAACGATCTTCCGAGATGAGAAACCACCAACCACCTTCTCCTCCTTGCTAGGTTCGGCCACAAAGGAAAAGCTTCACCAAGGAAGAAAATCAAAACACTAACCAAGCTCCAAGAGATACTAGCTTTCTCTCCTCCTTCTTCTTCTTCTCCGAGTAGTATCCGGCCACCACAAGAGCTCCAATGGAGAGAGAGAGGTTCGGCCACCACAAGAGGAAGAGAGGGAGAGGATGGCCGGCCACACCAAGGAACCAAAGAGGGAGAGAAAATAATAGAGGTTGTCTCTTGAAGGCACCCCTACCCCTTCTTTTATATTCCTTGGCCTAGGCAAATTAGGAAATTTAATTACAATAAAATTTCCTTAATTTCCTTGACATGATTTAATTGAGAAAAATAAAATAAAATTTCCCAATTAAATCTACATTGGCCGGCCACATCATTGGAGAACAAATTGGACAAGTTTCAATCAACAATTAAAACTTCCTAATTTGTTTCCGGAAATTTTAAAAATTAAAATTTCACTTTAAAAATCTCTACATGGTTAATAAAAGAAATTTCTATAATTTTAATTTTATCAATATGTGAATAATTTTTAAAGAGAAAATAAAATATCTCACCAATCTACACATAAGGAAAGAGATCTAATCTCTTCCTTTAATCTTTTGTAAATTTTACAAGAGAGATAATTTAATTTTAATTCTCTTTAATAAATTATTTCTTCCACATAATAAAAATAAAAATAAAAATTCTTTTTAATTTATATTGGCCGGCCCCACTAGCTTGGGTTCAAGCTAGGGCCGGCCACCCAATCTTATACCTAGGCCGGCCCTAGCTTGTTTCCCAAGCTAGCTTGGCCGGCCCCTATTGGGTGGGTATAGAATGTGGGAATAGGTGGGTATAGAACTTTACAAATAAGAGGCTACGATAGGGACCGAGAGGAGGAATTGGTTTTGGTCTCCCGATAAAATTAAGCATCCCGTGTTCGCCCCGAACACAACTTAATTTTATCAATGATAATTCATTCCACTAGAGAACTATCATTGAACTACCGCACCAATCCCAAATTACATATTTTTGGGCTCCTTCTTATTATGAGTGTGTTAGTCTCCCTGTGTTTAAGATATCGAATGTCCACTAATTAAGTGAGTTACTGACAACTCATTTAATTAATATCTAAGTCCAAGAGTAGTACCACTCAACATTATCGTCATGTCGGACTAAGTCCACCTGCAGGGTTTAACATGACAATCTTTATGAGCTCCTCTTGGAGACATTATCAACCTAGTATCTCTAGGACACAATTTCCTTCTATAATCAACACACACTATAAGTGATATCATTTCTCAACTTATCGGGCTTATTGATTCATCGAACTAAATCTCACCCATTGATAAATTAAAGAAATAAATATCAAATATATGTGCTTGTTATTATATTAGGATTAAGAACACACACTTCCATAATAACCGAGGTCTTTGTTCCTTTATAAAGTCAGTATAAAAGAAACGACCTCAAATGGTCCTACTCAATATACTCTGAGTGTACTAGTGTAATTATATAGTCAAGATAAACTAAAATCGAATTACACTACGACCTTATTCCTTTTCATTTTGGTCGTGAGCTACTATTTTAAAATTTATAAGGTACTGATAACAACATCTTCTGCTTGTGACACCACATACTATGTTATCTACAATATAAATTAAATGAACAATCTACAAACAAATGTAGACAATTTGACCAAATGTGATTCTTTATTCATAATCAATGTTTACAAAGCTTAGACTTTCAGTATACATTCCAACAATCTCCCACTTATACTAATGACTACGCTGCCATATCTTCTACCATGCATCTAATTCCCATTCCCTCCACATGCCGATCGAAAGCTTTTGCCGGAAGGGCCTTAGTGAAAGGATCTGCCAGGTTATCCGCTGATGCAATCTTGGTGATAACTTCTCCTCGCTTCACGATATCTCGTATCAGGTGGTACTTGCGCTCTATATGTTTACTTGCCTTATGAGCTCATGGTTCCTTCGAGTTTGCAACTGCACCGCTATTATCACAATAGATTGTGATGATTTTGGGCAAACCAGGAATCACATCTAAGTCCATTAGAAAGTTCCTGAGCCATACTGCTTCTTTAGCTGCCTCAGAGGCTGCTACATACTCAGCTTCCATGGTTGAGTCCGAAACGTATTTCTGCTTAACACTCCTCCATGAAATGGCTCCACCTCCTAAAGTAAACACATAGCCTGATGTAGACTTACTGTTATCACTATCTGATTGGAAATCTGAATCCGTGTAACCCACAGGGAGCAGATCGTCTGCTTGGTAAACTAGCATATAATCTCTAGTCCTTCTCAGGTGCTTCAATATATGCTTTACCGCAGTCCAATGTCCTTGTCCAGGGTTACTTTAATATCTGCTAACCATGCCCACGGCAAAACAGATATCAGGTCTCGTACATAGCATTGCATACATTAGGCTTCCTACAGCCGAAGCATAAGGAACTGCTTTCATGTCCTCTATCTCTTTTGATATCTTCGGAGACATCTATTTAGATAGAGCTATTCCATGCCTAAAAGGTAAGAAACCTTTCTTGGAATCCTGCATACTAAAATGAGCAAGGATTGTATCTATATGAAGCTTGAGACAGACACAACATTCTTTTCTTTCGATCTCTTATAACTTTGATCCCAAGAATGTGTGCACACTCTCCTAAGTCCTTCATATCAAATTGTTTGGATAACCATACCCTTACGTCTGATAATACCTTGACATTGTTGCCAATTAACAAAATATCATCTACGTATAGTACAAGAAATACCACCACGTTTCCGTTACACTTCTTGTATACACAAGACTCATCCGGACACTGAATAAATCCATATGACTGGATTACTTCATTAAACCGGATGTTCCAAGACCTTGAAGCTTGCTTCAGTCCATAAATGGACCTATTGAGCTTGCACACTAGATGCTCTTTGCCTTTTTCAATGAACCCTTCTGGTTGTTTCATATGGATGTTCTCTTTAAGACTTCCATTAAGGAAAGCTGTCTTGACATCCATTTGTCAAATCTCATAATCCATATGAGCAGCAATAGATAAGAGTATCCGGATAGACTTAAGCATGGCTACCGGTGAAAAGGTTTCCTCATAATCGATTTCCTCTTTCTGAGTGTACCCTTTCGCAACAAGCCTAGCTTTGAAGGTTTCTACCTTCCCGTCTGTCCCTTTTTTCCTTTTGTAGATCCACTTGCATCCAACGGCTTTTACACCATCAGGTGGTTCTACAAGCTCCCAGACCTTATTAAAGTACATAGACTCTATTTCAGAATTCATTACCTTTTGCCAAGATGCTGCATCTATATCTTGGAGTGCTTCGTCATACGTTCGTGGATCAGGTTCATGTTTACCCGGGATTAAGTCCGAAGACTCTCCTAAAAACATGAATCTTTCAGACTGCCTTACAACCCTCCCACTACGACGAGGCACTATCTGTGGTGGTGTATCATGTGTGACACGTGTTGCAGTCTCTTGTGGTACTTCATCTTGTACTGCTGGTACTGAAGTAGACGTATCCTCTCTAAGTTCTTCAAAAACAACTTTGCTACTGGGTTTATGATCCATTATATAGTCTTCTTCTAAAAACTGGGCATTGGTGCTAACAATGACCTTCTGGTCTTTAGGACTATAAAATAAACCACCTTTCGTTCCTTTGGGATATCCTACAAACACGCGAACTTCTGTACGGGATTCTAACTTATCAGCATCTGGTTTCAGCACATGTGCTGGACTACCCCAAATCCGAATATGTCTTAGACTGGGTTTTCGCCCATTCCACAATTCTATGGGAGTAGAAGAAACTGATTTAGAATGTACTAAGTTCAGAACGTATACTACTGTTTCCAGATCATATCCCCAAAACGAATTTGGTAATTCTGAATAACTCATCATTGATCTAACCATCTCCATAAGAGTCCTGTTCCTTCGTTCTGCTACACCATTCTGTTGGGGTGTTCCAGGTGCAGACAATTGGGATTGAATCCCTGCCTCTGATAATTAATTCCTAAACTCTCCTAAGAGGTATTCGCCATCACGATCAGATCGTAGTGTCTTAATACTTTTACCTAATCGTTTCTCCACATCAGCCTTGTATTCTTCGAACTTATCAAAGCACTCGGACTTGCGGCGCATTAGGTAAATGTATCCGTATCTTGAATAATCATCTATGAAAGAGACAAAATATTCAAAACCTTCTCTTGCTTGGACAGACATAGGACCACACAAATCAGAGTGAACCAATTCTAACACTTCTTTGGCTCTATACCCCTTGGCCTTGAACGGCCTCTTGGTCATTTTTCCTTCTAAGCAGGATTCACAAGTTGAAAAATTTTCCAACTCTAATGAACTCAAAAGTCCATCGGCTATAAGCCTCTGAATCCTACTTAAGTTAATATGACCAAGCCTTAGATGCCAAAGATATGCTTGGTTCATTTCCGAAGGTTCTTTTCTCTTATTAGAATTAGAAGATGAGTTATAAATTTCCATGTTTTGCTTTATGGAAGAAATTGGATTTAAAGTATACAAATTGCCAAGTAATGCACCAGAACAGATAATCACTTTATTTCTTTTAATAACTACATCGTTACTGAAAGAAACTGAATATCCATCTAAAAACAGTTTAGAAATTGAAATTAAATTCTTTCTAAAACTGGGTACATAAAGACAATTTCTTAAAACCAAATTTCTATTTCTACTAAAAGATAAGTAGACGTCTCCCACTGCAACAGCTGCCACCTTAGTAGCATTGCCCATGTAGACGGTAATCTCCCCTTCAGAAAGTCGTCGGGTTTCCTAGAACCCCTGCAAAGAATAGTGGCTCCCGTATCTACACACCAGGTGCTGGTAGATAACACCGCTAAACATATTTCAACAACTAGAGCATGAGATATACCTTTGTTTTGGTTCCTACGAGGACGATCCGCCTTCCAATGTCCCGCTGCTTACAGATGAAGCACTTGCCCTTCTGCTTCTTCACTCCAGCTTTAAATCCTAGATTTATTCACTTTCTTTGCTGAACCCACTTGTTTCTTCTTCTTCTTTCCTCTTGGTTTAGAAGTAGAACCATTTTCAAAAAGTGAATTTGAGAATTGTGACGAAATAATCCTTCTGCTTGAAGTTCCGTCAGTAGTTCCCCAATGAATAAATCCTTTTATTCATATTATAGTTCAAAGGAACTGCTCAAAACTTCTAGGTAGCGTTTGGAGGATCATATCGATCCGGGTTTCCCATCAATTTCTCCTCCAAGGATCTGTATCTCGTTCGGATAAGCCATCATCTTTAGGATATGATCCTCACAGGAGTACCCTCTTGCATGGTGGCTGTCATTATCTTTCTCATAGCTTCTTGTCTAGAAGCCCTATCCTGATGACCAAAGAGCTCCTTAAGATTGTTCATAATATCATAAGCTGTTGGTAAATCTTGATGCTGATATTGTAATACATTTGACATTGAAGCCAAAATATAACACCGCGCCATCTCATCTGCCTTTACCCATCTCTTATGATATTCAATCTCCTCTTGGGTAGATTCATCAGTGGGTGCATCAGGACAAGGTTCAGTCAGTACAAATTTATAGCTTTCAGCAGTCAGAACAATGTCCAGGTTCCTTTTCCAATCTATGTAATTAGGTCCAGTAAGTCTATTTTGTTGAAGTATGATGGACAGTGGGTTGAAAGTCATCCTAAGAATCACTCATAACTTTTGGTCAGAACTCTAAATTTAGAATAATATTGATTTCTCAAATAATACCATTTTAAATTAACCAACACCACATAATACCGTGAATTTTGTATGCCACGTTAGTGTGGACGTATACAAATTCAACATTTGTAAAATAAGAGTTTTAACCCATTAATTTTATTATCTTGTCAACCTAACTTTTTGACAAATAAAATTAATAGTTGGTATCATTTGGTCACACAAATAATAGCAGTGACTTCGATGGGGAGAATACTATTAAATGTGTCTAAGTGTATACCATTACTTGACACGAAGTCCATTAATAAGATTATGCCCCTTCCGTTGGGGAAGATCACACGCTCTTAATTAACTTCCTATACTCATCCAAAAATGGAAGTCTGTTCTAGTGATCCGCAAACAAGCTCATCCGTTATGGAGGAAGGCACTCAGAGCCAACGCGCAAGCTTATTTGCATCACTTACAAACCAGTAATGGAGACCATGGGATTTATTTAAAAATCCCTCTCCCATTTAGTTATTTATAAATGAGGAATTTTTAACTATGCTAGCCTACTAAACTTGTAAACTAACATGCACACACAGCACAATATAAAAGCAATAAATAGAAAATCTAATTTCAACTATTAAGGCTTTTATCTCTAGTTGTGTTGTCATCCCAAGCTGCTGTCATATTTGGCCACCGCCACCGGATCTAGCTGTCGCATCCATCTTGCTCCTAGTTTCGCTGCGCCTCTGGTCCATAGAAGGTTCCACGCTTTGCAAGATTCGATCCGCGACATAAATAGAATTTTACATTTTTGATCCTATATTCCATAAAAGGAATGTACATGTATATAGATTAAAAATAAAATCCTAATAAAACTAAATACAGCTCCTGCTGTATTTTAATACAATCATGCACACACAGATAAATGCCCTTGACATGTCCAAAGGTCCAATCACACACATAATAACTAAAAGCCATAATAGTTGGATCCTGCATCCACAAAGTTAGCACATCCTACTATTAACCTGCCCAAATTATGTATGACATGTGCATAATTAAACTAAATACCAAATACACAGAGGCAAAACCCTAGCTCTGATACCAATTGTTGGTTACTACTCGGAAAACCTATAGGTTCCACTGTACAAAAATTTTATACAAAGATCTGAACCTTTTCCTAGCAACCATGTGTTCTTTTAAATTAAATTTTGGATCGCCTGCGGAACTAAACACGTTTGTTCCAAAACTTAATCTATTTGTTTTTTTAGGTTTTGGCTTGGATCTCCTGCGGAACTTAACACGTTCGACCCAAATCTCCTTAAGTTATTAATTCCATTAAATATTAATTTTCATAATTGGTTCCCAGTACTGACGTGGCGAGGCACATGGCCTTCTTGGATATTGGAGCAACCACCACCAACTAGACAAAACCTTTTATAGAAAGCTAATATTTAATTTCCTAAAATAACTTTAGGTTAACCAAATAGAACAATCAAATCACAAGGAAAAGAAAAAACAAAAGAACACAACATCGAAAAACATATTCGAAATTCTAGAACGTAAGCCTCTTGTATTTGATATTATTTTCATAAATAACTAGTATGATGCGGAAAGAAAAATTACTAGTTATACCTTGTAGAAAAAAATATCTTTATCTTCTACCGTATTCCTCTTCTAACCTCGAACGTTGTGTGAGCAACGATCTTCCGAGATGAGAAACCACCAACCACCTTCTCCTCCTTGCTAGGTTCGGCCACAAAGGAAAAGCTTCACCAAGGAAGAAAATCAAAACACTAACCAAGCTCTAAGAGATACTAGTTTTCTCTCCTTCTTCATCTTCTTCTCCGAGTAGTATCCGGCCACCACAAGAGCTCCAATGGAGAGAGAGAGGTTCGGCCACCACAAGAGGAAGAGAGGGAGAGGATGACCGGTCACACCAAGGAACCAAAGAGGGAGAGAAAATAATAGAGGTTGTCTCTTGAAGGCACCCATACCCCTTCTTTTATATTCCTTGGCCTAGGCAAATTAGGAAATTTAATTACAATAAAATTTCCTTAATTTCCTTGACATGATTTAATTGAGAAAAATAAAATAAAATTTTCTAATTAAATCTACATTGGCCGGCCACATCATTGGAGAACAAATTGGACAAGTTTCAATCAATAATTAAAACTTCCTAATTTATTTCCGGAAATTTTAAAAATTAAAATTTCACTTTAAAAATCTCTACATGGTTAATAAAAGAAATTTCTATAATTTTAATTTTATCAACATATGAATAATTTTTAAAGAGAAAATAAAATATCTCACCAATCTACAAATAAGGAAAGAGATTTAATCTCTTCCTTTAATCTTTTGTAAATTTTACAAGAGAGATAATTTAATTTTAATTCTCTTTAATAAATTATTTCTTCCACATAATAAAAAATAAAATTAAAATTCTTTTTAATTTATTTTGGCCGGCCCCACTAGCTTGGGTTCAAGCTAGGGCCGACCACCCAATCTTATACCTAGGTCGGCCCTAGCTTGTTTCCCAAGCTAGCTTGGCCGACCCCTATTAGGTGGGTATAGAAGGTGGGTATAGGTGGGTATAGAACTCTACAAATAAGAGGCTACGATAGGGACCGAGAGAAAGAATTGGTTTTGGTCTCCCGATAAAATTAAGCATCCCGTGTTCGCCCCGAACACACAACTTAATTTTATCAATGATAATTCATTCCACTAGAGAACTATCATTGAACTACCGCACCAATCCCAAATTACATTTTTTTGGACTCCTTCTTATTATGAGTGTGTTAGTCTCCCTGTGTTTAAGATATCGAATGTCCACTAATTAAGTGAGTTACTGACAACTCATTTAATTAATATCTAAGTCCAAGAGTAGTACCACTCAATTTTATCGTCATGTCGGACTAAGTCCACCTGCAGGGTTTAAGCATGACAATCTTTATGAGCTCCTCTTGGGGACATTATCAACCTAGTATCTCGAGGACACAGTTTCCTTCTATAATCAACAACACACACTATAAGTGATATCATTTCCCAACTTATCGGGCTTATTGATTCATCGAACTAAATCTCACCCATTGATAAATTAAAGAAATAAATATCAAATATATGTGCTTGTTATTATATTAGAATTAAGAGCACACACTTCCATAATAACCGAGGTCTTTGTTCCTTTATAAAGTCAGTATAAAAGAAACGACCTCAAATGGTCCTACTCAATACACTCTGAGTGTACTAGTGTAATTATATAATTAAGATAAATTAATATCTAATTACACTACGACCATCTAATGGTTTGTTCTTTTCCATTTTGGTCGTGAGCTACTGTTTTATAATTTATAAGGTACTGATAACATCATCTTCTGCATGTGACACCACATACTATGTTATATACAATATAAATTAAATGAACAATCTACAAACAAATATAGACAATTTGACCAAATGTGATTCTTTATTCATAATGAATGTTTACAAAGCTTAGACTTTCAGTATACATTCCAACAGCTTTATATGGATGTTTTCTTCAAGACTTCCATTAAGGAATGTTGTCTTGTCATCCACTTACCAAATAGAAAAAAGTATCCGGATAGACTTAAGCATGGCTACCAGTGAAAAAGTTTCCTTTTTCATCTAGCCTTGCTTTGAAAGTTTCTATCTTCCTGTCTATCCCTCTTTTCCTATTATAGACCTTTTTATACCTAAAGGCTTTTACACCATTTGGTGGTTCTACAAGCTTCCAGATTTTATTAGAATACATATATTCTAATTCTGTTATTCATTACTCTTTGTCAAGATATTACATCTTTATCTTGGAGTGCTTCGTCATATGTCCGGAGATCAGGTTCATGTCCTCCAGGGATCGAGTCCAAAAACTCTCCCAAAACATGAATCTTTTTAGGTTGCCTAACAACCCTTCCACTACGACAAGGCACTTTCTGTAATTGTAAATCATTTGTGATACGTGTTGCAGTTTTCCTGTGGTATCTCATCTTGTACAATTGGTACTAGATTAGACATGTTTTTTATTATTTCCTTGAGAACAAATTTTCTTATGGGCACGTGGTTTATTACATAGTCCTTTTCTAAAAATCGGTCATTGATGCTAACAATGACCTTCTGATTTTTAAGACTATAAACCTACTTTCATTTCTCTAGGATATCCCACAAACAAGTGAATTCCTGTCCAACTTATCATTGTCTCTCTTCAGCATATGTGCTGGACTACCCGAATCCGAATATGCTTCGAAATAGGCTTACGCCTATTTAGCAATTCTATATGAGTAGAGAGTTCTGACTTTGGAATGTACTATATTCACTACCGTTTCCAGAGTATATACTAAAAATAATTTTGGTAATATTCTAAATAACTCATCAATCTACTTATTTTCATAAGAGTCCTATACCTTCCTTTTTCTACACCATTCTATTGGGGTGTACCAGGTGCAGTTAGTTGGGATTGAATCCCTAATTCTGATAAGTGACTCCTAAATTCTCCTAAGAGGTACTTGCCATTATGTTATTACCATAGTGACTCTTACTTTAACATTTCTCCGCATCAGCCTTGTATTTTTTGAACTAATCAAAGTACTTAGTCTTGCGATACATTAAGTAAATTTATTTGTATCTTGAATAGTTGTCTATAAAATAGACGAAATATTCAATACTATCTCTTGTCTGGATAGTCATAGGATCACACAAATCAGAATGAACCAATTTCAACATATCTTTGACTCCATACCCCTTAGACTGTAACGACCACCCTTCTACTACTACTACTATACTCTAAGGATGACCGTTACTTAACTATTAACTCTACTTAACCGGTATGATTAACATCACATGGAAACCCTACCGAAAAATTTCGACAGAGTCCTTTGTACCGGTGACCATATTCAACAATACATGCAATATATACTCAGTCACAAGCGGCTGGAACACATATCAATCAACCACGCAGTTAAATAAGTATCAAACACACAATTATCTACTTATTAAACTAAACTCATCCTACATGCAATCTAAACAGAATAATCTCAAGTGACATGAACTTAAAATACAACTCAAATGTTTATAATAACTAAAATGCGGAACTAAAATTAAAACTTCTTCCTAGTCCCAAGGCTTCCATAGTCCTGGCATCACACATCCTTTGAACACCTCCTTGTCGCCTTCCTTTCTATATCTTTTCCTTTCCTGTATATGCAGTAAGAGGAAGTGTAGTCTATAAGCAAAATTTTGCTTAGTAAGCGCTATCTAACTCACAAAATCTCGATATGCATGAGGATATACTGAAATTTAAAACTGAATGCTTAAAAGAAAATCTACTCATGCTCATCTACTAGTAAAAGAAACATACTGAAGGGCTAAGCATGTAAAGCAAATCTATACAATCATGCTAGCATAAAGAACTAAACTTACTGAATTTCAAACACTTTCTGAATCTTATTTCACTTGCTTAAAAACTTATACCTTAATATTTCAAAATAATAATCAACTTCTTCTTGGGCCCAGGCATAGTACCATCTTATGCGCGTTCCCTAATAGGTTGGGGTAGCGAGCCACCAATCTTAAAAGAGCAGACCTCGGTCTACCAGGGCCAAGACCTCGAAATTAGACACCTGGATTTGTTTAACTACAACCTCGGAAGTCGGGTACTAGCCTCTTCTTAAAAGTAAAATACTTATAATCTTAATTACTGCTTCTTTTAATGTCTCGGCATTTTAATAGGCACCTTGTGTGCCAAAATCCCTAAAGTCTTGACTTTTGGGATCTACATAAGGCCTCGGCCTTTTCTTTTTTTTTCCTTATCTTTCTTATACTTTTCTTATAAAAGAATGCTTCTTACAAAACTGAAATGTTTAAACAAATTCAAACACTGCAATGTTTAGACAAAATCTGTATACAAGTTTAAACAGAAATCTGCATATTAAACTTATCTAAAATCTGCATACTAAGCTTATCTAAAATCTGCATACTAAGCTTATCTAAAATCTGCATACTAAGCTTAACAAAATCTGCATACCATACTAAGCTTATCTAAAATCTGCATACTAAGCTTAACAAAATCTGCATACTAAGCTTATCTAAAATCTGCATACTAAGCTTAACAAAATCTGCATACTAAGCTTATCTAAAATCTGCATACTAAGCTTAACAAAATCTGCATACTAAGCTTATCTAAAATCTGCATACTAAGCTTAACAAAATCTGCATACTAAGCTCATCCGTTATGGAGGAAGGCACTCAGAGCCAATGCGCAAGCTTATTTGCATCACTTACAAACGAGTAATGGAGACCATGGGATTTATTTAAAAATCCCTCTCCCACTTAGTTATTTATAAATGAGGAATTTTTAACTATGCTAGCCTACTAAACTTGTAAACTAACATGCACACACAGCACAATATAAAAGCAATAAATAGAAAATCTAATTTCAACTATTAAGGCTTATATCTCTAGTTGTGTTGTCATCCCAAGCTGCTGCCATATTTGGCCACCGCCACCGGATCTAGCTGTCGCATCCATCTTGCTCCTAGTTTCGCTGCGCCTCTGGTCCATAGAAGGTTCCACGCTTTGCAAGATTCGATCCGCGACATAAATAGAATTTTACATTTTTGATCCTATATTCCATAAAAGGAATGTACATGTATCTAGATTAAAAATAAAATCCTAATAAAACTAAATACAGCTCCTGCTGTATTTTAATACAATCATGCACACACAGATAAATGCCCTTGACATGTCCAAAGGTCCAATCACACACATAATAACTAAAAGCATAATAGTTGGATCCTGCATCCACAAAGTTAGCACATCCTACTATTAACCTGCCCAAATTATGTATGACATGTGCATAATTAAACTAAATACCAAATACACAGAGGCAAAACCCTAACTCTGATACCAATTGTTGATTGCTACTCGGAAAACCTATAGGTTCCACTGTACAAAAATTTTGTACAAAGGTCTGAACCTTTTCCTAGCAACCATGTGTTCTTTTAAATTAAATTTTGGATCGCCTGCGGAACTTAACACGTTTGATCCAAAACTTAATCTATTTGTTTTTTTAGGTTTTGGCTTGGATCTCCTGCGGAACTTAACACGTTCGACCCAAATCTCCTTAAGTTATTAATTCCATTAAATATTAATTTTCATAATTGGTTCCCAGTACTGACGTGGCGAGGCACATGGCCTTCTTGGATATTGGAGCAACCACCACCAACTAGACAAAACCTTTTATAGAAAGCTAATATTTAATTTCCTAAAATAACTTTAGGTTAACCAAATAGAACAATCAAATCACAAGGAAAAGAAAAAACAAAAGAACACAACATCGAAAAACATATTCGAAATTCTAGAACGTAAGCCTCTTATATTTGATATTATTTTTATAAATAACTAGTATGATGCGGAAAGAAAAATTACTAGTTATACCTTGTAGAAAAAATCTCTTTATCTTCTACCGTATTCCTCTTCTAACCTCGAACGTTGTGTGGGCAACGATCTTCCGAGATGAGAAACCACCAACCACCTTCTCCTCCTTGCTAGGTTCGGCCACAAAGGAAAAGCTTCACCAAGGAAGAAAATCAAAACACTAACCAAGCTCTAAGATATACTAGTTTTCTCTCCTTCTTCTCCGAGTAGTATCCGGCCACCACAAGAGCTCCAATGGAGAGAGAGAGGTTCGGCCACCACAAGAGGAAGAGAGGGAGAGGATGGCCGGTCACACCAAGGAACCAAAGAGGGAGAGAAAATAATAGAGGTTGTATCTTGAAGGCATCCATACCCCTTCTTTTATATTCCTTGGCCTAGGCAAATTAGGAAATTTAATTACAATAAAATTTCCTTAATTTCCTTGACATGATTTAATTGAGAAAAACAAAATAAAATTTTCTAATTAAATCTACATTGGCCGGCCACATCATTGGAGAACAAATTGGACAAGTTTCAATCAATAATTAAAACTTCCTAATTTGTTTCCGAAAATTTTAAAAATTAAAATTTCTCTTTAAAAATCTCTACATGGTTAATAAAAGAAATTTCTATAATTTTAATTTTATCAACATATGAATAATTTTTAAAGAGAAAATAAAATATCACTAATCTACAAATAAGGAAAGAGATTTAATCTCTTCCTTTATTCTTTTGTAAATTTTACAAGAGAGATAATTTAATTTTAATTCTCTTTAATAAATTATTTCTTCACATAATAAAAATTAAAATTAAAATTCTTTTTAATTTATTTTGGCCGGCCCCACTAGCTTGGGTTCAAGCTAGGACCGGCCACCCAATCTTATACCTAGGTCGGCCCTAGCTTGTTTTCCAAGTCCTATTTTCAATCATTACAATTGAGACTACTAAGTCTTTTCTATAGTATGACTACTAGGGGATTGACAAACATTTTAAATCCTAAGAATCACAAAAATACTTGGTCAAGATCAACTCCTTAAAAATCCCCATGAATTTTGTATGCCACGATAGTGTGGACGTATACAAAATCGAAGAGGAGATTTTATTCATTAATTTTATTATCTCGTCAACTTTACTTTATGACGAAATAAAATTAATAGTTGATCTGTCTTTGATCAAATATTTGGTCAAAAACTTTTGAATTTAAAAAAAATATTGATTCCTCAAACAATATTATTTAAATTCACCAACACCTCAAACACCGTGAATTTTGCATGCGGTTATATCTTGGAGCTATTTGGACCGTTCATCTACAATCAAGCAGATCTGAGCCATCCGTCAAGCATCTGATCCATCCGACCTAATAAGGAGCAGATCCAGTACATTGATGAAGATCCGGAAGTTTTGATTCAGATCCGAGATGATCCAACCGTTGATCCAGCTCAAATCAATCTGGACCGTCCGATCAGATGAGGAGAGGTTTAAAACGTTTGAGAAGCTACAGTGCTTCTTTGGACTCGGCTCGCGACAATTTTACTGTAGCTGCTTCTTCTCCGCCACGACGCCGAGCTTCCCATTCCAGAATTCCAGATCCAAAGGCAAATTTCTTCACCAACGACGATCTCTAGCTTACGACGTCCATCTTCCGAGTTCGGAGAGTGCCAGAGGGAGGTTTCTCTGCGCGATTTTGGTTCTGTTTCACTGTCGCGATCCTCTTCAAGGGAGTTTTCTTGAACGGCGATCTTCGTGTCCAACTGAGCCCAGAGGGAGGTTTCTCTGAGTCTCAGATCTTCTTCTGATTTTTATTCCGCAGCTAAATTGGTGTGATCTGATCAATCGCATGAGTTTGGGAATTAACATATCCATGCTCTGTTCTTCGACTGTTTGGGGTTACCAGATGATTGTGAGTTTGAGGGGAGGTTTCCAAGAGCTGTGAGCGATCCCTGGTAATAGAAGGAAGCTTGGTGATCGTTGTTGAATGCTTGAGGGGAGGTTTTCGATGGCATTTCTGTTGCACAGCAGATTGATGAGATTTGTTCCCGGATTGGGTTTGTGGAATGCTTAGGGTTTATGTTTTCTTTACCTTTGTCTTTGAATTGTCTCAAACTTGCTCAGATCTAATGATCTGATGTCTTTGTGTTGCAATTTTAATTCTGATTTCCTACTTGCAATTTTGATTTTGATTAATTTCTGCAATCAAACCATGTTTAGCTTTAACTTAGTTTGCAAATTTTTTTTTTTCTGTTTTGAATTAGAAAGATCTGATTACGACAAGTTTATTTAGTTTTGGTTATGTAGCTAGTTAATCTTTGCTCTCGAAATTTGATTGGTATTGATTGAGATGGAGTTTAAATGTGGAATGCTTACTTAAGCTTTTAATTGTTACCCAAATTGTATGTTGATGGACATGTATGAGATTGGATAATTTGTTCGTTGAAGAGCTTGAGTCAATGATGATAGTTTGATGAAATGAAGGAGATCAACTTTTAAGAAGAACCATACTTCTTGAATTTGTTCTTGATTTTATTATATGAGATTAATTTGAATTGCAAATTAAAGGGAAGTGCTAGGTTGACCTTGTTGATGTAATAACTCAATTTGAATTAATTCTAAGATATGCACACATTTATTAGTTACCCTTGGAAAAATACGACTTGGGACTCCTTACTACACGTGTTTCATTTAGTTTATTTGAGTTCCTGATTTTTATTAATTTGATGTGCCACGTGACATAAAAATGGCCAACACCAATGGCCACAAGCAAGCTTACATGAAGCTCCATGTGGTGGCAAGGAGGAACTTCAAAGTCTGCAAGCAATCTCAAGAGGAGCTCCAAAATGGTGTTTTCAAAATCTGTACCGGGGGGGGGGGTTCTCCTTTTTTCCTTTTTTTCCCTCTTTTTTTCCCTCCCTCTCTTATTTTTTTCCCTTTTTTGATATATATATACATGATTTCTTACATCCCTCGTACTTACTCACACCACTCCTCACAAAATAGAGCCTCAAAGCATCCGACGTAGTACATGGTCCAGGGGGACGTACAAGGTGCGGTAGACATGAGTCTGGATCCTCCTGAAAACCTAGTCCGAGTCAAACGGCTCACTCTCGAACCTCAACCGGCTGCGTGCCTGCCAGACATGATGTATCAGTGCCGCCATGGCAATATGCCATGGATGCATGAGTGTCCCTGCCCCTGGTAGCGGCGCCCATAGATCCTCGGCATCCTCCTATAGGTCGTCATCTCATGAGTCATGTATAACCAATCTCTGATGCGGTCCTAGAGCTGGCGGATGTGTAGGCATCCAAAGAAAAGGTGCTCCTGCGTCTCCTCCATGGTGCCGCAAAAAACGCAGGCCCGCTCAGTGTCTCCAAGGTACTCCAATCGATCCCTGGTGGGCAACCTATGGTGCGCGAGCAACCAAAGAGTGAACCTGTGGCTAGGCTGGATCTGTTTCCTCCATACTGTCCCTGCCCACGGTACACGGGCTCCAGTATCTCGGAAGTAATCATATGCCTGACTGGTGCCACTACTGCTCAAACTATGCCGGTTAAACCAGCCTGTCAGGGTCTGCTGTGCCGCTGCTATGGAACCCGCTGAGCTAACCATCTGATCCCGTATCTGGGCTATCCGCTTAAGCAGCGGGGAATCAGTGTGCTTGACCCTTCAACGCCATATATCTGTGCCTTGTAAGTATGTGTGGTGAACCCATCGAATCCAGAGAGCATCCTGCTTATCATGTATGCGACATAGCACCTTTGATAATAAAGCAGTGTTCCATGCCTTGCATCTCTAAATCCAAGCCCTCCTGCTTCTTTAGGTTTGCATGTGTCAAGCCAAGCTATTGGGGGCGTGCTTGGATGCCCAAAGAAAACTCCAACATAAGCTATATATGCGCTCCACAACTTCGATCGGCAAAGGCAATATCGACATCCAATAGCACTCCACCTCCTGCAGGACAGACTAGATCAACTATGCTCTCCCTACATAGGACAACGTGAGCTTCGGCCATGCTGTGAGCCTCCTCCGCAGAGCATCAATCAGGGGGTTATAATCTGCTATCTTCAACTTCTCTGAGGCCAAGGGAATTCCTAGGTATCTGTACGACATTTGTCCCTCTTAGAATCCCGTGATAGCAAGTAAGTCCTGTCTCACATCCTCCGCTAACCCGACCATGTAGATATAGGATTTGCTGAGGTTCGGCCGCAAGCCTGCCATCATCCCAAAATTCTCCAAACAACCCATGGGAATGCTGGCGGAGGACTGGTCGTCCCTAGAAAATAATAAGAGGTCATCAGCATATGCAAGGTGGGCTATGCGGAGTTCATGACATTTAGGGTGAAAATGAAAGTCCGCACACCGTGTCTTCTGACTGAGCATCCGAGCTAAGTATTCCATGCAAATCTCAAAAAGCTATGGGGAGAGAGGATCCCCCTACCATAACCCTCTAGCGCCTTGAAAATGACCATATATACCACCATTAAGGGATAAGGAGAAACTGGTAGTAGTGATGCACTCTCGTATTCAATCAACATAAGAAGGTGGGAACTGCAGTCCTGCTAGTGCCTTTAATAAAAAGTCCCAATGCACTGTATCAAATGCCTTCTGAAGGTCTACTTTCATGATGGTTTTGGGAGATATCCGCTTCCTTGTGTAGTTATGCATAAGTTCCTGTGCTAGCAAGAAATCCGCAAGTCTACTAGCCAGGGATACCTTTGGCACCAAGGATATAAGTGTATGATTTCATTGCTTGAGAAGTTTCCCATGTCTAAGGAACTCATGTACCACAGCCACCAAGTCTCCTTTGATAGTGTCCCAAGAGTGCTTGAAGAACTTGGATCCATACCCATCCGACCCCGGGCTTTCTGGTCTCCAATGCTAAATAAGGCTCTCTTGACGTCCTCTTCCGTAGGCATGAATATCAAAGCTGCTTGCTATTCAGAATTCAAAGTTTTTCCAAATGTAAGGCACTTAGCTTGAAGTGGTGTCCTTGTGATGCTAGTGCCAAGAAGCCCCTTGTATGTATCCAAAAATTCAGTTACAATCTCATTCAAACTAGTAGTGGTACCCCCATCACTTTTCTCTAGCACTACTATTTCCCTCCTCCTATTAGTTCTTTTGACTAAGGCATGGAAGTATGTTGTATTCCGGTCCACTTCATGGAAATATCGACACTTAGCCTTTTGGACATAGAATAGAAACTTGGCTCGGCTTAGTTGGTCTGTATGCCTGCGTGTTGCTTGGTAATTCTCTTCAAAAGCTCCAGTAGTATAGCCTAATTGTTACATTTGTTGAAGCTCCTTTTGTGCCCGCTGTGATCTTTCTTTGATGTGCTGGAAGTGGAGCTTGTTGAATTGTTTAAATGTGGCCTTCAACCTTTGCAACTTTTGTTTGAGTCGGAACTGCGTTGTACCTTCCCTCGGACTCGAACCTAGACTATTCCATTGCTCCTCTACCACACTATTATAGGTGTCATGGGCGGTCCACATGTTGAAATATTTGAAAGGCTTGTTGATGTGGTCCATGATGCCCATGAAGGTGACCAAACAGGGTGTATGATCAGAAATGTAATCGGGTGGGGGAAATTTAGGTATCCCTCTTGTGTCCTTCTCTAACCACTTCTTGTTGACCAAGCATCTGTCCAACTTACAAAAGACCTCATTATTGGTCAACGTGTATGTGCAACCCACATGATGAAGATCCTCTATTCCATTTTGCATGACACAATTTTGGAAATCTACGACTTGATAAGATGTGATTGGCATATCACCTCTTTTGTCCTCAACTGTTAAAGGTGAGTTAAAGTCCCCAAACAATATCCAAGGTGCATCCATGTCACACCAAGCATATTGAGTCCCTTTCATAACCTCCTTCTTTTCCGGATGTTAAGCTGTCCATATACGAAGGTAAGCATAAAAAATTTCTGTGTAGCTAGACAAGTGATCCTCCCATGTATGTATTGTTCATGCCATTCCAATATGTCAAAGGTAATCTTGCCCGGATCCTAAAGGACCAGTATTCTGCTTCTTTGAGAGCCCTCCTCAATGTGATGTACCAATTCAAGATTCCGAAACCTTCTTAATTTCATCCCTTGGAACACTGCCTCTGTCAGTTTTGTCTCCAAGATGCCCATTATCGCTAATCTGTGCTTCAGAAAGAAGTTCTGTACTTCCCTCTGTTTGGAGGCTTGGTTGAAGCTCCTCACATTCCATGATGCAATCTTCATGTGGAGGTAGACGTCCTGAGCCGCCTTGCCGCTTGATTTCTAGTTTGTAATATATCATCCATACCATCCGCTGCACTACTTATCAAAAGGCAAACCTTTTTGTTTGCTGCAGTCTCTTGCTATTTGCCAAGCAAAAATCTATTTTTCCTCTGCTCAGTGTGCCCCTTTGCCCTCTGATGGGGAGCAGATTGTTGTTTGCTACTGCGCTGTTGCCTGCTATCCTTTGCCTTGGTGGAAGCATACTGTTGTTTGTCTGTAGTTTACTGAATTGTTGTTTCTGTGTGCTGTGTATGCAGATTTTGATGATATCCAGCTGCTGGTAATGCTGAAACCAACTCTATTTCCTACTCGGATACCACACTAACATGTACTTGGTTTGCATACATCTGTCTTTTTGTTGATTTGGCTCTAGTTTGCACTGCCCACTGTGTCTCTGGAGGTGTATCCATTTTTGTGCCAGTTTCTGTGCCACCAGAATTACTGCTGCCATAACTGGTATCCGGTGATTCCTGCCTTGGTGATGAGCAATCACTGTCTTCAACTCAAGTTTATGGTCGTCACTCAACCGTTGGTGGAGACACGCGTTTAACGTCGCCGCTCGACGATTTGGTAAAGATCCGAGTTTAAGGTCGTAACTCGACCGTTGGTAGAGACACGCGTTTAATGTCTTCGCTCGACGATTTGGTGAAGACTCGAGTTTAAGGTCGCCACTTGACCGTTGGTGGAGACACGCGTTTAATGTCGTCGCTCGACAATTTGGTGAAGACTCGAGTTTAAGGTAGCCGCTCGACTGTTGGTGGAGACACGCGTTTAACGTCGCCGCTCGACGATTTGGTAAAGACTCGAGTTTAAGGTCATCGCTCGACCGTTGGTGGAGACACACGTTTAACGTCGTCGTTCGATGATTTGATGTGTCGTTCGGCATATAGCTTAGAAATATTTTATTTTGACCCTGCATTCAGAGAGGACATATAAAAATGTATAAATACGCTTCTACACTTGCGCACCTCTCATCCGACCTGATAGGGTTGGAGATGGTTTGCGCTCCATGGTCGTTCGAGTCGCCTTCCTTGCCAATGGTCGTTCGAGTCCCCGATAGGGTCCAAGCGGCGTCCTGCTGGAGGGTTGCCCAAAAATATCTGGCCAGTACTATCTTCCTTGCCAATGATCGACCGCTCGGATGTCCTCCGCAGGATCCCTGATGCACTTCTAGTAGTATGTAGTCGGCGTCTTCTGACCCGACGCACTTGATCAAAGGTCGGGAGAAGACTTTCTTATACAACTGATCCCTGATCAGAGTGAATCGCCCGACTCTTTTTCTGAATAACCAAGCTTCCTCCTGATCAGACGGGATAACTCCCGACCGCAAGAATTCTATCATTGCTGCCCTCCAATCGTTTAGGAAAGTGAGCCCTTCCATTTGATCGATGTGTGCCACCAAAGAGGGTTTCTCGATCGGTTGTGCTATGACAATCGACGACAGTGAATTAGCTAACTTGGCCAATTCATCTGCAACCTGACTTTTCGATCGGGAGATTTTCTGTATGACGACCTCTTGAAAGTTGGACTTCAGTTTTTCAAAGGCCTTTGCATAGAGCTTGAGTCGGACGTTGCTTATCTCGAACGCTCCGGACAGCTGCTGAGCGGTCAACTGAGAATCCGAATGGATCAAGACTTTGACTGCTCCGACGTGCCGAGCGGCTTGTAAGCCGGCTATTAGCACCTCGTACTCGGCCTCGTTGTTGGTTGCGTTGTAGTCTAGCTGAACAGTCAACTGCATTCGATCTTTTTACAGGGAGATGAGTAGTATGTCGATGTCGCTCCCCTGTCGAGTGGACGAATCATCCACGTATATCCTCCAAATGGCCTCTGGCTCTGGGCTCTATACCTCGGTGATGAAATCCGCCAAGGACTGTGCTTTGATGGCAGTTCGGGGTTGATACTGGATGTCGACTTGCTGAACTTCGTTGTCCATTTGATTAGCCTTTTGGACGCCTCAAAATTGAGAAGTACTCTCCCCAAGGGGCTGTTGGTTATCACGATTATAGAATGAGCGAGGAAGTACGGGCGAAACCTCCGAGAGGTGAGCACTAAAGCATAAGCCAACTTCTCAAGAATAGTGTAGCGAGACTCAGCATCTTTTAATATGTGGCTTAAAAAGTACACTTGTTGTTCCTCGCGGCTTTGTCTAATTAATGTCAAACCGACCGCATGCTCTGTAGACGACAAGTAGATCCAGAGCGGCTCGTCAACACATGGCTTGGCTAGGACAGGCAGGGAGTTGAGGTATTCTTTGAGCTCTTCGAATGCCTTGTTGCACTCCTCGTCCCATTGAAATTTTGTCGTCCGGCTAGTATTTTGAAGAATGGCAAGCTCCGATCGGATGACTTGGAGATGAATCTGGATAGTGTTGTGATTCGACCGACAATCGCTGAGCTTCCTTCAAGTTGCGGGGCGGGGGCATGTCTTCCAACGCTTTCACTTTGACTGGGTTTGCCTCGATGCCCCACTCGGGTTACGATGTAGCCGAGGAAGCACCCACTCTTTACACCGAACAGATACTTGTATGGGTTCAGCTTTATCCCATAAGTCCTGAGTGTCCGGCAGGTCTCCTAAATATCCGCACATAGGTCAGCCACTCGGAGGAATTTTATCAGGATATCATCTACGTATACCTCCATGTTACGGTCGATTTGCCGTCGGAATACATTGTTCATTAATCTTTGATAAGTGGCTCCAACATTTTTGAGTCTGAACGGCATGACGTTATAGCAGTACGTACCGTCGGTCGTAATGAAGCTGACCTTTTCTTGATCTTCGCAAGCGAGCGACACTTGATGATAACCCTGGTAGACATCTAGCATGTAGATCAGCTCACATCCCGCAGTGGAGTCCACTATCTGGTCGATCCGAGGTAGCGGGTAGGAGTCCTTCTGGCATGCCTTGTTCAGGTCACGAAAGTCGATACAGACTCGCCACTTGTTGCCCGATTTGGAGACGAGGACAACATTGGCGAGCCAGCTTGGGAACTGAACTTCCCTCACGTGTCTGGCTTGCGACAGCTTTTCTACCTCCGCCCGGATGATCAAGTTCTGCTCGACGCTGAAAACCCTTTTGCGTTGCTTTACTAGACGAGCGTCCGATCGGACATGTAGCTCATGCTGAGCTACACTTGGAGAGATGTCGGGCAACTCAGGCGTTGACCATGCAAACACGTCATGTTTCCGCTGGAGGCAAGCAACCAATTCTGTCTTCTGCTTAGCCTCTAAGTCGGCAGCCACGGAAGTAGTGGCCTTCGCTCGGCAAGGATGGATCTGGACTTCATCTTTTTCCTCGTACACGAGGGCAGGAAGTTTTTCAATAATAGTGTTTACCTCGAGTCGCGGATTCTTCCGAGCGGCTTTGGCATCGGTTTTGACCATCTCGATGTAATAACACCGAGCGGCAAACTGGTTGCCCTTTACTTTTCCAACCCGGTCATCTATCAGGAACTTAATTTTCTGACAATAGATAGAGATTGCTGCCCTGAACTCGTTAAGGGTCAATCATCCTAGGATGATGTTGTAAGCTGAGAGGACGTCCACCGCGATGAAGTTCATGATCCTGATTCTCCTAAGTAGAGCCGTCAAACGGGCCAACCCGTGGCGGGGCGGGTTAACCCACCAAAAATCCAACATTTGGCGGGGCGGGGCGGGTCGGCCCACCATCCCGGCGGACTACAAAATCTTCAACCCAACCCAATTCAAGGCGGGCTGCGGGTTAGGCGGGCCAACCCGCGGGCCTGTAAAAAAATAAAAATAATAATAAAAAAAAACTAATCAATATGAAAAACCATCACTAATAAGTGATGATTATTCTCATCCAGACTTCCAGCACTGTTTATTTAATTATAAAACTGCAGTGGTTATTTGAAAACTCCAAAATCCAAATCCAGAAGACTAAATACAAGATTTCATATTCCACGGTCTAGACTACAATTCTACAAATTCTAAATTATAATGCAAACTCCAAATTCCAATCTAAAACATAACAGCATTACATAACAAATCAACAAGTAAGCACTACTGCCAAAACATAACAACATACATTTACAGCAACTCAAGTACTCAACATAACAAATCAGCAAGTGAAGTAAGCACTACTGCCAAAACAAAACATAACATCCTTACATAGTTACATTTACAGCAACTCAGCATTCAGCAAGCTGTAACCACTACACCACAGGCACCACAGTCCGCAGGTTTAGCAAGTCAACAATACTGCCAAAACATAACAGCATTACATTTACAACAACTCAGCAAGTAAGCACTACACCACAGCCACAGTTCGCGGGTCCACACTCCACAGCAGACCACAGCAGACCATAGAACTTCGCAGGTCCACACTCCACAGCAGACCACAGCAATCAGCAAGTCAACGTTACTGTCAAAACATAACAACATTACATTTACAGCAAATTGCAAATAAGCACTAAGCACTACTAGTCTACTACACCACAGGTCCACAACCACACTGCCAAAGTCTACACTCTGCAGGTCCACAGACCAGTAGACCACAACAATCAGCAAGTCAACAATACTGTCAAAACATAAAATAAAACTGAAATAGAAAATTCAATAACTCTAACACCATATTTTTTTAAATTTAATCAATACCATCATCCACATCAATTTCTTCTGATTCTCCTTCACCTCCCTTCTCTTCATTAATATCCTCTTCTAGAGTATTTGATTCTTGCTTAGAGATTGTTGTTTTGATACTTGTATTGTCTTCATTATCTTTATCTGCATATAAAATATACAAGGATGAAGATAGTTAAAAAATAAAATAGCAATAAATAATATATCAACTAAGTTAAGAACATAACTAAAATAAATAAAATTACCAATAGCATAACCATGTAACCAATTGCGAGTGCAAATAAGAGCTTGTACTTTTTCATGAAGGGTGCAACTTCTATACTTGGTAAGCACACGAGCACCAATGGAAAAAGCTGATTCTGATGCAACAGTAGTTATAGGAATAGCTAAAACATCACATGCCATTAGTGCAAGGGTTGGATACCGATGCTTTTGATTCTTCCAATGCTCCAAAATATCCAAATCTTGATAATAAGCAAATTCAAGTTTTGGCTCCTCCAAATAGAGATCCAATTGAGATTTTCCAGCACTTGTAATTGTTTGGCTCTCATATGCCATCATTTCCTGCATTAATTGAAATAGTAGTGACAAAAAAATTTATAAATCAATAAGAGAATACAAGGAAAAAAAATATTAGAGTACTTACATCAAAGATTCTTTTGTTCTTTCCTTTAACTCCTCCTACACTTTGTGAAAGTGTATGTGTGGTAGAAGATTGTGGTTGTGAAGAACTTGTATTGTTCATATTAGAATACTGGTCAAAAAGCTTATACAATTTTGTCTTCACAAGATCCATCTTCTTTTGACATTTAAGAGCATCACTTTCAACCTTTGAATAAAAAAACTCCAACATCGAAAGCTTTATTCGTGGGTCAAGAATAGCTCCAAATGCAAGCACCATGCTATATTGAGTCCAATACTTGTCAAACTTCTCCATCATTTTTTTACACATACAACTTATCACCTCATCTTCATTCAATAAGTTTTCCTTTAACAAAACTTCAATTTTCCATACTTGCATAAAATATAAATTTGATGTAGGATAAGAAGAACCAGAGATCAAATTAGTAGTGTCATAAAATGGCTCAAGGAACTCACATATTTTCTCTCCTCTTTTCCACTCTTCACTTGAAGGACAATATTTATAATTCTTGTCATTGAATTGAAGAGAAGCAAAAGCTTTTTTATATTTGATGGCACTATCCAGCATTAAATATGTTGAGTTCCAACGAGTAGACACATCCAATCGCAAGCCAATACTAGTATCAATGTTACCAACTGCTTGCACACACTCTCCAAATTTCTTCATCCTAGTCTCTGAACCTTTAACATACTTGACCGACTCTCTAATTTTATTCAAAGCCACAGTAGCCACTTTCAAACCTTCTTGGACAATGAGATTCAATATATGAGCAGAACAACGAACATGAAAAAATTCACCGTCACATAATAAACTATCATGCAAAGAGAGTTGCTCTTTCAAATGAACTTGCATGTTATCGTTACTAGATGCATTATCCAATGTCAAAGAGAAAACCTTTTTCTCAATTCCCCATTCCTTCAAATATTCAAACAATTTTGCAGCTAATTCAACTCCTGAGTGTGGAGGGGGCATATGAGAAAAACTAAGTATTTTACTATTCAATTTCCAATCATTATCAACAAAATGGGCAGTCAAGCAAATATAACCCTCACTAGTGCACGCCGTCCATAAATCTGAAGTTAAACAAACTCTATTCTGAATAGTTGTCAAAACATACTTGAGTTTTTCTTTCTCCTTCAAGTAGATTCGGTTAATATCAGAAACAAGAGTATTTCTAGAAATGCAAGCAACATCAGGATTTATGTACTTCATCCAAGTTCTAATACCATCATACTCAACAAATGAAAATGGTAAATCATGTCTGATGATTGCACAAGCTAGTAACTCACGTGACAACTTTTGATTTATTTTCTTAGATCTCATCTTCCCATCTTGATCAAGAATCATTTGTCCTACATCATTAAACTTTAATTTGTCACAAATTTTAAGATGACGCCACAACGTAGAAGTTCCATATTGTTTACCCCCACACTTGTACTGTTTTTTACATCCAATACATTCAGCTTTATCTATATTATCAACCCCTTTGATTTTCTTAAAATACACCCAAATATCAGAAGTTTCTTTGGACCTTTTAATTGACCCCTTGTCATGCTTAGCACTTTCCAATTCATCATCTAAAATAACAGTTTGCTTTTGAGAAGTAGAGTCCATTACAAAATCAATCTGAAATATAATAAATAAATTTAGTTTCTAATAAAACCAATCAAACAAAACTCTAAATGTCAATAGCAGAATAGCATAAATTCATTTTTGTGTTAGCCCTCTGGACTGCAGAACAAATCATAAAATCAATCAAAATTCAAAACACACCAGATAATCAGATATGTTGCGCATCAAAAGAGTTAGTCTTGCTATTGCAGAATAGCAGAACAATCAACAAATGCTAAAACATTAGGGAATACTAGAATAGGGACTGCAGATTACTGGCAAATAGAATGAAATTAGGAAAGGAAGCCAAAAATCTTACCTCAAAGTCTCAAACAAGAGCTTGGAGAGTCGGAGACTATTGAACTTGGATTCAAGCTTATCGTCTATTGAAATCGGACTACCTTCTTTAAGCACTCTGCTCTCTACACTCTACTGGTTCACGCGGCTACGGGGAGATGTTGAGGCAGACGCCACGAGACGGAATGTCGTTCTACTCTTTGCTGGGCGCTGATGAGTGATGCGTGCGACTATGCTAGCACGAGGTAGGCGGGGTGATTCGACGCCGACGGCAGGTCACAGCAGGTGCTTGCAGGTTGCAGCGTGTGCGCCTGCGGCTGCGACTTTGCAAGTGCGAGTGCCGAGTGGGGACGACAGTGGATCTGTGGAGGATTGGAGTCTGGAGGTAGGCGGCGGCGATTTGATGAAGTCTGTCGAAGCTCGAAGCGGTGGGATTGGGAAATAGGGTTTACTGCCTTACTGGATACTGGTTTATGACTTTAGGTGCCTTTAGCTTTTATGTACTGTAGCTACAGTAATTGTTGAAATCTCAGCCGTTGGAATGTTGGATATCATATCTCGTTTTAACTTTTAAATACTATTAATACTACTTGATTTTTTTAATCAAGCCCGCGGGCCAACCCGAGCCCGCCACGGGTTGGCCCGCCTGGACCCGCGACCCGCACGGGCTGACCCATTTAGGCCCGCCAGATGATGGGTTGATAAATTTTCAACCCAACCCACTTAAATTCTTTGGCGGGGCGGGCCAACCCGACGGGCCTGACCCAAATTGACGGCTCTACTCCTAAGCGACTCATCTCCGAATGAAATGGCTAATCTTATTTGATCGATCGACAAAACTTCATTACCAGTGAATTCATACAGCGGAGTTATCCGGATCACCAAAATTCAACACTTTCGTATCTAAAATTCTTCGTCTCCACAAACAAAACCATATCAACAATAGTGAACGCAAAAGAAATAAGAAAACATTAAACGATAAGTGTTTGGACTCAGCATTCAAATATCATGGCCTGTAGCACGAAAGAAACAACAGTGTTTAAATTAAAGTCTTGCTATTTATTTGTTCAACATCAGTTGCAGTAATACTTAGCTGCAACTAGGACGACTCCTGGCTGACGGTTGTCTGAAGAGGCAAAAGACTGTCGGCTTCTTTAATTTCTTCGTTTCTCTGTGCGACTGCCCTCGACATTCCGAACATCTGAAACATGCAACAGAAGAAGCTCAGAGTACTATCAATCCAAAATACAAGTTGTGTGATGTGTTTTCTCCACTGACCTTTTTAATCGTCTTCTGAAAGCAATTCTTGTGCTCATCCATCGATGCGTGAATGAATTCATCAATATGATCTCTCAGATCCTCTAAAAAGTCAGCATCATCTGATTTCTTCTTTCTGCATGAAGTCATGGCTAGATCAACTGAACGTGGCTTTTCGAATGGTGGTTTTTGTGTTTCCATTGCGAGATTTTAGCACGAATATAAAGTCACTACAAAATGATAATTTAGCCATTAGTGCAGATCATATAAATTAGACATAAAATTGATAAATTACCATTTTGCAAAACTTCACAATTTTGAAAATTATGTTGCCGGCATTTAGAAAATAGGCACGATCAAAATCCAAATGACAAGTTTTACTAATACTTATTTTTTACATGCTATTTTATGAATGGAACTTTAATTTTTACTTGTTAATCAGATTATGGAGTATGATATGCGTAAATTTTCTGTCTTTTTTTTTTTTTTTTGCAAGTAGACTGTAATTTATTGGTTCCAGAAATACGATAAGGATAGACATTCAGGAAAATTTGTTTAAAGGAGAGAAGCATGCAAACAACGAAAACAATTACCAGAACAAAATGGAACAATACGTTTCAGTTGCTGAGTGTTGACTAAAGCAGGAGATGTATGAAGCTCCTTGAATGTGTCGTTGAATAATCTGACAAAGCTTGTTCAAGCTCATTTAGTACTGCAGTGGCTAAATTAGAGCTTCTTATCTTACTATTCTAAACGAGCAGAACTTGAAAATTAATCATTTAAGTTGGTGGACAAATCTCTTATATTACTATCCACAAAGAAAATGATAAACCAGCTTCTTTATAAGACAGTGAATACATTCATTCGAATAAACTCATATGTAAGCTCGTATATAATTCAAATAATCTCAGATGTATGGTTATAAATAGCCCTTTGCACTCACTATCAATATTATAAGCCTACAAGCTCGATGGACATATGCAAACCTCTGTACTAACATGTACGATTTCGATAGAGTATCAAAGTTGGGATTGTAAGGTCGGGTGCAAGCTTAATCGAGTTAAATTTCAAAATAAATCAAGAATAAGCTCAGCCTAAAGTGAAGCTCATTTCCTGAGTAAAAGACCCTCAACAAAGCTCAAGCCCAATGAATATAAATGACCTAAATTTGGGCTTGAATTGTATCAAATTTTAACTCATGCTCAATTATCATTAGTCAAGCTAAACCTTAGAAGTTTGAGTAAGGTCAATCGGTGCGCAATTAGCATCCCTAATGTCGAAATCAATGAAATTTATAAAAAAACTTATTGTAACTTGCAAACAATTGATGCAAAAATATTTAGTGGTTGCTAACTAACCTATCCACTCCACTTGATTATGTGGATAAAGGAGTAGTGTCTATTTTTTAGCAGTAAATGTAGTATTACTTGGTCAAGATGTACTCACCACAATTAAAGTGAGTAGCCTCTTTTGGAGAAAGTGGGTCCATGTAGTCCCCGCTTTCATCCTTTTACCTATATATATATATATATATATATATATATATATATATATATATATACTTGAGCAGGAAACTGAACTGATTTTATCTCTTCTTTGCTACTTCATCTTATTTCAAATTGTATTATTCTTTTCCCATATATTTTTCATACCAACATTGTGGTATGAGAGCTAAGATGAGGTTGCTACTGACAAAAGTGGATCATGTGGAACTGAAGTTGTACGCATAGCCAAAAATGGGAATAAGAGTATGCTGAATTTGTCTCAATATTTGGAGCCCATCTTCAATAATCAGAATTATATATATATATATATATATATATATATATATATATATATATATATATATATATATATATCAAGATGAAGACCTTTATCTTTCAAGAGCTCTGGATCTTGTAGCGATGGGATATGTTGAAAGATAGAAGAAAAATAGAAATGAAGGACTTTTAAAAGAAGGATGTGAAGGCCTATTGTCGTATGTGGTAGAAGGTTAAATTTTCCTTAGGATTGCAGATGCCACAAAAAAAATAAAATAAAATTATAGAATAAGGTAACAACGTGAAACTTCAAACTCTACATAAGAAATCATAGAATTTATGCATGGAGGTAAGGTTGGTTCTTGATTATTTTAAAGAGCATCTGTTGATAAGCGAGAGGTATGAAAAATTTGTCTATTTTACTTGGTTATTACTTGCTCATCCTGGAAAGTAATGTTTCTTTGTTTTCACATTGTTTGGGCTGCAACTGAAAATTTTCCCTATGTACAAATTGTTTTACTAATCCATCCTTTTTTAGTTTACCATTTATACAGAAAAGTAATGTTTCTTTATTTTCACTTATAGAAGCATATTTTGCGAACTAAAGATTTTTCAATCAAAAGCATAATTTGTTGTTTCGTGTTCAGTGTTCTTGTTGCTGTCCGATTTTACTTTTTTTTTGTCCTATTTTTCCATTTTTTTCTGTTTTCCTTTTTTGTTTTTGTCATGCTTTTCTATTGCTGGTACAATATTTTTCTATTGCTGCCTGCTGGTACAGTGTTAATTTTATTTTGTTTTTAATTTTTCAAGTTATTTTCTTGTTCAATTATCATGGAAGATAGTAGCGATACTTCAACATATATATCAAAAGATCTGACATGAAATTATTTTCAAAGAGTTAATCCGAATAATAAAAATGGTTTAATTTGTAACTTTTGTCAAAAAGTTACAAAAGGAGTATCTATCGTGCAAAACAACATCTTGTTGGGAGTTTCGAAATACTACAACTTGTAAAAAATGTCCGCCTCATGTACGTGAAGAAATAAAAAATTTCATGGAGAAAAAGACGGAGAAAAGTAATCTTTCTAAACTTGGGACATTGGACTTTGAGGATGTAGACCCTCTTGGTGATGATATTAATATGGATGATATTGGAGCTAAAGTTGTGTTGCCTATAAGTACAAGTACAAGTTCTAGATCAGTGAATATGCAAAAAAAGACCAAGTCAAATAGGTCTGATATGTATTTTGCTCCTAATGTTAAAAGTAGAGGCAAACTACAATAAATGAGACATACAAAAAGAATTGAGGGAAAAAACTTGTATGGTCATAACTAAGTGGATGTATGATACGGCAATTCCTTTTAATGTCATTAACTATTCAAGCTTGAAAAGGATGTTGGACTTGGTTGGCTTATATGGTGTACTAATAAAAAAGACCTAGTTATCATAAGGTGCGGGTTCCTTTTCTAAAAAAAACTGTTGATAGTGTGACAAATGATTACATTAAGTCGTGCAAATCAGAATGCGCCAAGTATGGTTGTAGTTTGAAGGCAGATGATGGACAAACAAAAGGCAGAGGACATTGATTAATTTTTTAGCGAATTCTCCTAAATGTTCAGTTTTCATCGAATCGGTTGATGCTTCAAATTATGCAAAGACAGGAGAGAAAATATTTCAGTTGATCGATTTGTGGAGCGTGTAGGAGAAGCAAATATTGTTCAAGTTGTTATGGATAGTGCAAGTAACAATGTACTTGCTGGTAAGAATCTATTTAATTCTTTTTTATCAATATGTTTTTTCTTATTTATGTTAAACTTATCTAGTTTTCTAACTTTTTTGTAGGAAAATTATTAGAAGCAAAAAGGCCACACCTATATTGGACTCCTTGTGCTGTTCACTACGTTGACTTAATCTTAGAAGATATTGGGATATTGCCTGATTTTAAAACAAAAGAAGACAATAAGTGTGAATGCTTACATTTATGTTTGCCTAGGCATGGTAAATATATTGAGGCAATACACAAGACAAAAAGAGCTTTGTCGGGCGGGTGTCACAAGATTTGCTATTTCTTTTCTCACTCTTGAAAGGATGCACCTACACAAGTAAAATTTAAGAAAAACATTCATTTCAAAGGATTGGACAGAGAGTAACTGGACAAAAGAAGCGGCGGGGAAGAAGGTAACTAAAATCATCATAACATTTAGATTTTGGAGCAGTGTTGTGCATATTTTAAAGGTATATGGCCCTTTAGTCCGTGTTTTGAGACTAGTTGATGGTGAAAGAAAACCTGGAATGGGTTATATTTATGAGGCTATGGATACGACAAAAGAAACAATTATGAATGTCTTTAAAGAGAAAGAAGAGAAATACAAAGAAGTGTTTGAGATCATTGATAAAAGATGGAAATGTCAACTTCATCGGCCTCTACTTGCTGCAGGACATTATTTGAATCCAGAATATCTTTATTCATACACAGATTCAAATATCTATGGAGAAGTGGTGAATGGTTTGTTTGAAACTATGGAGAGATTGGTTTCAAGCGCTATTGAGCAAGATAAAATCACTACTCAGCTCTCTATATATCGAAATGCAAAAGGGCTATTTGAGAGGAATGTGACAATTAGACATAGAAGAGCATTATCTCCAACAGAATGGTGGGAATGCTACAAAGCAAATACCCCAGAATTGCAAAAGTTTGCTATTAAAGTGCTTAGCCTCACTTGTAGTGCTTCCGGCTATGAGCGCAATTGGAGTGTATTTGAGCAGTTATGTAATAAATATAAATGTATAATACTATTAGTATGTTACTTTTAAAAGTAGAAAATATTCTTTGCTATTTTATTATACTTATTGTGATTTTTGACATTTTGTAGATTCACAGCAAAAAAAAAAAATAGGCTATCTCAGCAGTGTTTAAATGATTTGGTATTTGAGAAATACAATCGTGCCTTAAAACTTCGGTATGATGCACGTGATAATATTGACCTCATCTATTTGACAGATGTTAATGATAGTAATGAATGGTTAATGGATAAAATGGATGGAGAAAGTGATAATGAAGAAGATGAGTTGATTTTTGAAGGTGATGACTTGACATGGGATGCCGTTGCTAGGGCTAGTGGAGATGAAGAGCCTGCATATTGTACTAGAGGAAAAAACATTACATCCATGACCTCTACTTCACATGCTAGGCCTACACAAGTCGAGAAGGGAAATACATCTTCCTCTATGAGACACTCATCTCTAAGACTTAGAGATGAAGACGAAGAAGAAATTGAATTTGAAGAAGATGAAGATAGAGAAGAAGAAGAAGAAGAATACAATGAGGATGATCTTGAGCTTGATGATTAATTTGACTTATTACTCTTATTTTGATGAACTTTGTTAGTTTAGATTAGAAAGTTGAAACTTGAAAATTTGAAACTTTTATTAATTGTATCATGGTGTTGTTTTGCTTGTCATATTTTGTGTTTTATGGCTAGTGATTTGATATTTGTGTGTGCGGAATATTAATAGTTATGATATTTAACATATTATATGAGTGTGTCAGTAGTTTAGTAAATAACCTCATGTTCAAGAGGCGCACACCTCGGGGGCACCTCGCGCCACGAGCGCACCTCGCGCCTCGGGCTCTAGGAGCCCTTTGCGTCTCGGTGCGCCTCACGCCTCTAACAACACAGTCTAACATAAATAATCTCATATCTCTAGAACCAAAATTCCACGAAATAAAGGTTATACTTGTTCTTTATTAATTTACTTGAGAAGTTGCATGCTTTTTACAAACATTGGGCCAAGCCCTCTCAAATTTTTCAGTTATAGGAATTATATTGATGAAATTATTTATGATATCGGTCCACTTAATTTTTTTCTCATAATAATTCAAGTTATCCCTTGTAAGTTTCATCAATAAATTTTGATATGGTATAATATTACTGTTTTACAACAATCAAAAGGAAATTATTGATCAAATAGTTTTATCAACTTGATAAGATTTCATATTCTCTACTGCTTAGAACAAAAGAGAAAAAGAATGGATAAAATGTATAAATCTAAAAAAAGATGGATGCAATCAACATAACTCAGCTCTGGTTGTAGTTTTACAAAACATACGTAATGAAATAAAAAATCATATGAATAATAAAATTGAA
Source organism: Zingiber officinale (assembly GCF_018446385.1). NCBI lineage: Eukaryota > Viridiplantae > Streptophyta > Magnoliopsida > Zingiberales > Zingiberaceae > Zingiber > Zingiber officinale. The sequence continues at coordinate 137,649,884 of NC_056002.1, forward strand.
TACTGGAACATTATGTTATACTGATAAGGGAAGCAAATAAGAAAACTTAAATAGGTATTTAAGTAGAAATTAAGTTCGAATAAAAGGGATCAAGCAAACTAATTGAGTAATCTAAATCATTTTCTATTTAATCATGCATGAAGGTAAATCAACAGGATAAAGCAAGAAAACTCCACCTAAATCGAAGGTTCTAAGCGCGTGCACTACCGTGTAGCCTCGGTGGCGCAACGGCGGCGAGACGACGACGGCGCTGGAAATCACGATATGAAGAGGCGACAGCGGCGGCTACAGCGTGGGCGACGGCAGTGGCAACTACAACAGTGGGCGGTGACGACGAATGATTTGAAGGTGAGAAAAGGTAATATTTTGAAAGATTTTAGGGTTTGGGTTGGGTTGAATAAGAGAAAGACGAAGAAAACAGCCGAACACGTCGTGGAAGAGGGTTGCTGCCTTTTAGACGCGCTTTTGCGAAAAAGTCCAACAACTTTCAAAAATTACAACTAAACACTTTTTTTAGAATAAAATTCCTCCACTGATATAGCAACAAGCGTATGGGAAAACCAAGTCAGGTGTCGAAAAATCAAGTGATATGCATATAGATAACTTTGTCTATAATTGGCTTAGCACGAAGAAGATAAAATAGGATTTATGTGGCTAAAAGGTAATTCGTTTCCTCCAGTATTTCTATTAATATGTTTCTAGATTAATATTAATACAGATGAAAGGCATGAAGGGAGGTATGATTGAATACGTCAAGTTTTGATCCCAAACATATTTGATACGTGGAATTTTGATTTCAAGAATTTATATGATAACACCTCATATTTTAATTATTCGCATCGTCCTGAGAGAGGACAAGGTAAAAAGGATTTATGATTGCATTTGATGATGGTGTGTGTAAAATTAAGTGCAGAAAATCTTATAAAGTGTGGTGTCGATCAATGGAGCTCAAAGAAATTAAAAACACAGACACACACACAACTTTGTTTTGTCATCTTATAAAGTAGAGTATTATTGCGTAAAATTAAGGAACGACGACTTACAAATCTCGAAAGTAGATGGAGAGCAGAAATGCACCTAAAAGATGGTCCAACGCAGATGATGAAGATGAGCCTGCGAAGAGAACAAGAAACAAACAAAAAGGAAGATTTCCCGGATCGGCCTAAATTTATATCAGCGGCAACGACGAAGGCTTTTCTTGAGGAACAAGGCAAAGGGCAAAAGCCAAGGTTTTGGATGGAAAATAGTATCGTGTTATCCGCAGGGACCACTTTGAGATTTATTTTTATATTTTTGTTACCGGGTTAAGTTTTTTATTTAATAGATTCATTGCTAAATTTAATATTGGATAAATCGACACTAAATTTTTAACGTTAATAATATAATGCAATACAAAATTCTTTACTTTATTTTATATATATATATATATATATATATATATATAATTCTTATTGGTGAGGTTCGAATTTAATCCAAAGTTGTTATGTGTGCCTTTTTTTATTACTAATTAAAGGATTGACGATTTATTGGACATTGTATTCCTAACCAAGTACCACTGCCTGAATGGAGTTTTTTCTGGGGGTTTTTTTTTTTGCCCTATAAATTTTTTTTAAAAAAAAGGAGAGAGATTAAAAACTAGGTTCGAAATTTCAAACCCAGCTTTTTAATTTCCATTGACACGTCAGTAAAGAGAAACCGAAGGAGCTAAACTCTCAAAAGCTCTATTGGAGATGTCGTTTGACCGGAGTGGCCATCACATCGCGATCTGAGTCCTCCTCCTTTGTATTGTTGCTCCCCTCGAGTCTTCCTTCGTCTACGATAACGACAGCAGGGAACGGAGGAACAAGGAGGCTTCTGATCTTCGCTCCAGGTACGTTTTCCCTCTCCTCGTGCTGTTATGTAAGGTTGGCTTTTCTGATATGGTTGGATTTTGTCGCGCAAAGCTCTGGGTTATTTGATTTAAGGGGCTTTGGACCTTCATTATGGTTTCTTGCTCCTTTTTTTTTCAACTTCCTTGATTGTTAATTTGTTTTCCTTCTCGTGTTATTTTTCCTATCTCGCTTATAGAGATGTAAATATACCATGTCTCAAGGTGATTCATGCTATTCTTTGCCTGCAATTTTGAGAATATTTGGTGTTTTCGTTCATTCGAAGGAAATTTTAACTTGTTCTTTGCAGGATTATGATAAGATTTCTTGATTGTTTTAGCAGTTTTTTTTTCATTTGAAAAAAAAAAATTTAGTATATGTTATTCCCCTTTATTTGAAAAAAAAAATTAATCGGATGGACCTTGTTGTCTACTAGATATAATTTGTTTGGATTGTGGCATTTTTATCTGCGCTGAAATCTTAATTGTTTTTCAAGAAGGAAAAAAGGATCTGGAAGTTGATCGACAACACTACCATCTTGTTCTAATTGATGCGATCGGATGTTTTGATTTGGTCTTAAGGTTCCTATTTGTACCCGTGGATAGGCATTGCAAGGTTGAGGGATCCCCCGACGACGGTCGCCATGTTGAGGCAGGTATCCAATAAGAACCAGAGGGGAAAAGGGAGTCATAAGATGAAGACGGTTCTTCACATGTGTCTTTTGATTGCCATCTGCGTCTGGTTGCTCTGTCGAATGAATCACTCCCATGACAAGAAGGAAACATTTGAAGAGAGGAGGGAGAAGGGTGACGAGAGGTGGTTCAACATTAGAAGATTTGGGAGGGAGGATCTGCCTCACATAGCTGAAGTAGTGGACAGGGGTGAGAACAAGGGTGTCGATGAGGTGAAAAAAGATTCTATTGCAGTAGGACATGGAATTAGGCAGGAAGAAGTCATGGATGAAGGTGGATCTGATGTGGAACTTGAGGATGAAGAAGAAGCTGGCCTTGAAGAAGAAAAGGAGGATCAATCAAAGGAATGGGATGGGATTGATGACCATGAACACAATGAGGCAGTTCATAAGGCTCGTGAAATAAGTTTCAAAGGAGACGATGTGTCCAGTGAAGTAGTCCATACCATTCAAGAAGTGGACCATAAAGAAGCATCTCAGGCAGCACAAGAAAGAAGTTTTAAGGCCGATGATGCTTCTAGTGCTGTAGCTCATGTGGTCCAAGCGATTGAATTTGAACCTGAATTTGAAAATGAAGCAATGAAGAACCTTGACAGAAATAAGTCAGATGATAAGAAGAGGAAAGGAGAGACTGGAGACGTGCCTGAAGGAAACCAAAGATATGAATCTAAAAATGGAGCAGTGGAGAAACTTGGTGAGAATGATCCCCATGGTAAGGAGAACAAAGAGGAGGCTCAGCATGTGCTAAAAGAAAAGCTAGATTCTGAATCTGAACGCCGAGCAAAAAAGAACATTGACAAAAATGAATCAGATGTTAGAAAGGAAGAAAATTCATTTGCCTCCATGCTACAAGACAATACCAGAGGGAACAATTCAAGTATTAATCACCAAGGAAGTTTGACTGCAAATAATGCTACATTTGCCAGTAGATCTGAAACTCCAATCCTAGACAAGATGTCTCTCCAAGATATGACTGTAGTTGAATCCAAAAATGAAGGTCAACAACCTGATATGAGAATTTCAAGCGACGTCCACAATCAAACCAGCAAAGAGACACAATTGTCAACAGATGCAGGCGAATTGCTAGCAAATTCCTCATATTTTTTGAATCATAAGATCTATTTTCAGAAGAACTCTACTACTGTATACATAGAGTTGGTTGAATCTCCAGTTAACCTGATAATGAAACCGGATCCAGCAAATTCCACAGTTTCTCAAAATCAAACAACTATTGTTCATGAAGAAATGAATAAAACAAAGATGCAATCTCAAGGCAAGGAAAAGCCTAAGTTGAAGAATGAACTGACGGAGCAGAAGATTGAGGCAGTATCCATACCATTGGAATCAAAGGAGCCCCACAACAATTCATCATCTGGAAATGGTAACGGAGAAGTTGTTCAATTGGAAAAGACTTGTAGATAGTAAATGTGTGTGTGAGCGGAAAAATATTTTTTCCATTTTTTATTTATTAATAAATATATTTTTTTTATTATTATCTCTTTCATCTCTCTCTCCTTCCCTCTTACCGAGGAGAGAGAAAGAAGATACGGGCCAGGAGAGAGAGGTGGTCTGACTCATCCTAAACGTTATTATTATTATTATTATTAAAATTATTTATTATATTATTTTTATTAGTTTTATTATTTTATTATATTCTCTTCCCTTCTCTCCCTACCTAGGAAGGGGAATATATGTCAGAAATAAAGAGGATGATAGACCTTATTATTATTAAATTATTAATTTTATTACTATTTTATTATTTTATTATTATTATTTATAATAATAATATTATTATTATTATTATTATTATTATTTATATTATTATTATTAATATTACTATTATCTCGGACATTTTCTCTCTCTAAGAGTATGAAAAGAAAATTAAATGAAATAATAATTGCGAGAGAAGTTGGATGTTTATATCCCCTTCTGTCTTCACGAGGAAAGAGAATGTCAACGAAAATGAGAAAGAGAATACGACCTGCCTTTATTAACTTATTATTATTATCATCATTTACTTATTATTATTATTAATTCTATTATATTATTATTATTAATTTTATTATTTTATTATTATCTCTCACAACCTCTCTCTCTCCTTCTCTGTTGATGAGGAGCATGAAGATGCGCAGACAAGGGGAGAGAGGTGGTCTGCACCATCTTATTATTATTATTATTATTATTATTATTATTATTAATTCTTTTATTTTATTATTATAACTATAAATTTAGGACACTATATGCTAAAGTCAAATACAAGAAAATGAAATCATAATGTAATACAATAGAAATTGAATAACCAATTACTACTTCCAGTGACAAGTTTAAATAATATACCACTTCCACAAAAGGCGTCATCCATTTCAATCAGATATGACTATATGCTTTAGTGTGATGAAAAATAAAATAAAATAAATGAAAAAATATATCAAGACTTTTTCACACATTGTAGCTAGTAGTTAGTCATTCCACTGCTCTTCATCTAAAGAAATCTCTGCCAATAAAATATGGTTGAGATGCGTAGATTTTCTGGTTAGGAAGTTATTATGTACAGATTTGTGAATAAAAACAAAGATGACATATATATCAGTAAGAAGATGTAATTGATTCTCTAGATCTTCGAGTCTATCCATGGAATCTCAAAGCATATGTGATTCTTTGTTAATGTACAAGTATCCAACACGTGCATTAACATGGAAGAACAAAAAGGAAATCAAGGATTCTGAGTATACGGATGCACATAGAAAAGATTCAATATTTGAACACCGAGATAAAGCAAACACCATTGACACTTTTTACTGAAATTTATCTATCCTATGTGTAAATGCCAAGAAAATTGATATTAATGCAACTGCAAGAATATTTGCATATTATTGCAATCGTTACCACATTTGTAGTTGCTTCAAATAGGCGAATGCAAGTGCAAAGGCTCCTTAACTTACACAGTCCAGTTATCAAAATAAGAATATGAATCTTTTTTATCAAATATTAGAATCACATATACCCGTAAAGACTTGAAACAAGCAGACATGTAAGAAACCAAACACTGAACCATTGTGCAAAGTCATCAGAAGAATACCTCCAGTTTGAGCAGCATGCAGCATCAAATTCCTTTTGCAAACGCTCAAATATTATCTTATCAGAGTCCTTGTGAGAAATAAGAAAATCATCACTAAACAATAGCAAAATGGTTATGAAAAAAAATAAGAAAAGTTATATTGTAATTATCGACTGAATGAAACTTTAGAGGTGGGTTTTGTGTAGATTTGAAATTTGGTTAAATTTTCTGCAATTGATGGTTGATATATGAGAACAAAAATTTTAAAAAAAAAAAACAAAGCCTGACACTATTAGAGAAATAAGATTAAGACAAGGAACTACTTCATTAGTTAAGGTTACAATGTGGCATACAGATCATTAACCTAAAAAAGTGTTCACCGCAAAGTGTACAATTTGAATCAGAGTATGGTGTAAAACTACAAAGTACATATCTAAAGTTCTATAACCACTAATTCTTACCTCAAAAAAAAAAACTCAACACCTAAGTAATTAAGTTTAGTGTACCTTAATAGCGGAGTATCAGCAGAGTATGCTTATAAATTATTATTTAACACTTGCCAACAAATATACAATATGGGTGTGGATCCAAGTACCCAACAAAGCTGTTTCTAGAATTTTTACATGGCCAATACAGGAATGTAGGATGTCCACTCAAAGTGCAAATGTCATACACAGATAAGAAGGGGAAAAGATGAATAGTAAATAACATAATTAATAAATGCACCCAATAGTCTATATAGCATAGCAATACTAAAATTCGGTTGGAAGATTAGAAAATGATTGTTCAGGCATGTCTGTATCAATAAGCTACACAAAATGAATCAGAGAGCCTTTACTTCTTCAAGAAAGATGGATAAGCAAGATGAGAATTTCCATTAAATTAATATTGGAGCAAAGGCGTAACCGCCACCTTAGGGGCCCCTACAGGGCGCACCCACACTTTCTGGAAAGGGAAAAATCACAGTGGACATTTGCCCTAGCACAGCGACCCCTTTGCATGGAGGAGGTCAAGCACGCTGCGAGGCATTTTGCACCCGTTGAGCATTGACATCAAGACCTATTGGAGTAACTACGCCAACCCGTGGGGGCTCCATTGAATTAATATTGAATTCTGGATAAGTGGAAAATAATGATGGTTATGTCTTATCATTAATGTATTTCCATGACTCAATTTCTAGTCACTTGCAACACAAAAGAAAAACCATACAAGCAAGGAGGACAAAAAGTGGCACAATTTGCAGTAAAAACCTAGAAAAGAGAAGAGAGTACAGCAAACAAGTGGTTATCTGATCAATTCAAGCAATCAAAGATTCAACAGATATAGCCACAGTGCATACATAATGAGCTCCCCTCATCGTGTTAATTGACTTATCATAAAGATTAGTAAAAATTTGAGACCACCATAAACTTTCTCATTTTTTAATAGATAAATATATCCACAACAACTCAAAAAGAAAAGACCAAACTAAGTGTTTGTACTCGCTGGTTAGAAAAGGCAATTTCAATCAATGGTGCTCTTCTTTATAAACCAACTAATTATTATCATAATGAATAAACAAAACAAATAATTGTCAAAATCAAATCGTGATCAATTATTGATTGTCAAAACAAATATTAGATTAAAAAAAACTAGCAACCTGCATTAGTTATTGAAACTATTGAACTATATTACACTAAAGAAGCATTGGTAAAAATATTAAAACAAGGAAAAATAAAAACTAAAAGAGAGTCAAGTTATCCAAGTTTTTCTTTTTCCATGTTATAATATTTTTATCAATAGAAGTTTTCTTATTTTGTTTTAAGAGTACCAATGCTTCTTTAGAGTAATTTAGTTTCTACTTCTCATGATCTCATCTATGCGATGCGGGATTGTCACATGGCTAGGTGAGGCGGGGAATGTGGATTCTCTATGCAAATTCATTCTTACAAGTGGCGCTCATTGTTAATTTGACCACTCTAGTTTACTAGGATAGATTTTAAATTTTTCTTATGCTTTATGTATTACATAAAAGCTGATTCCTGAAACACAGATGCACAATTTTATAAGTAGATATCATTTCATTGGATTGATAGACAATAATACAGTATGATCCAATTGTTTTTGACATATGAAATGATTAAGTCTTTTTATTATCATTAATGTTGGCACACTTTTACTATGATAGAAAGTTAAACTCATTCTCAGATTAGGATATGATGAACATGGGCCATAACGTACATAACATTGAATATTTTACTTGTGAACGATGAGTCACTTCTAGATAATGACTATGGCAATAAGACCTTAAACCTATGAGATGGTTCCAGGACAATTAGTAGTTATATCAATTTCTCTCCTTGACCACACATTGGCTACATGTGTGCACGTGATGTCATTCGCTATTGTATTTGTGTGGGACATTGCATGTCAAACCATCCTCATTCGATGATAGTTATAGTTGTTAGCAATTGTAGATGGTTTCAGGGCAATTAGTAGTTATATCAATTTCTCTCCTTAACCACACATTGGATCAATGTGTGCACGTGATGTCATTCACAACTGTATTTGTGTTGGACATTGCATGTCAATCCATGCTCATTCGATGATAGTTATAATTGTTAGCATTTGTATGTGATATTGCAGTGTTATATTTATTATTATGTGAGATGTATATATAGTTTAGAACTAGAATTCAAATCATTGTGCAATTTTTAATTAAAATTTTCAGGTTCTTACACAGTAGATTTTAACCCATGTGATATGTAAACAACTCTATATATTAAAATAATATTTTAAAATAGTTAGATGGAAGTTGGCATCTGAAACTACTATTAGTTAAAATTTCAAAATATGAAAATCTTTAGAAGTTTTTAAGATATATATGTATATAGGTGTCATATCTATATTTGCTCTTAATTATCTCATTAAAAATTATGCCATGCAAAAATATTTAAATGCAAAATCAAATACTTCATCATTTTTTAAATTTTTAATTCACCTAAACAATAAACATTAAAGATTAAACCAATTCAAATGCTCTTCATGCTGAATTAATTATTATTTCTAATATTTATTGATTTTTTCCAACATTTATTATCAATAGTTTATGCAAATTATTTATTTCAATATGTTGCAACCAAATTGCTATTTGATTTTAACATTTAAATAGATGTTCAGTCTAGTGGGTATAGATTTTGCATGCATCCGTCTAAATTTTTTTCATGTTAAAGTTGCACTTTATCATTTTTTTTATCTCACCCTTGTTGACTCCCCTGCTTTATCATTCTTTTATTGTTGTTTTTTGCTTAGCAGTTGCCTAAGAGATTGTCACATTGTCATTGTTGGAACCATGCCATAAGGGCCAGGAAGGAGAATATTTAGGATAGAAGTATTACTATACAATTTTATTTAGAGTAAGATATAATTATTAACTAAAGAATCCAAGAGATGCTCCTTTTGATTTGCTTACATAGTGCAAGGAAAAATATTTGTTGTTTTGGCTGTAACACAATTTTGATAAATACTAATGGTTTGTGATGCTTTAATATGAAAAAGTATCAAATTGTTGTTATTTTCATTCTTAAGGTATTATTTATACATTCTCAGCACACAGAGTTTAATGAAGGCATGCAAAATATATAGCCAATCCAAAATAGTTGGGACACATACAGCTTACTGAAGATGATGATGAACCAATCTAGGATTATCCATTTCCAAGCGTATTAAAACTTTTTAAAGATCATGAGTTGTTTAGGATGTAGATGATATCTATTCCTTGATAGTTTGTCTAGAAACTTAACCAAATATTGGGGTTATATGTCTATGAAAATCATGATATTTTGGTTCATTGAAAGCATTATGATTGCTTCATAATATTTTATCAATACAATTTAGTGTGAATAACATCATCATATTAGGGACCAATTTTAAAACTCAGTCACTAATAATATAGTAGAAAATTAAAAATAAAACAAAATTCCCATGTTCGAGCATTATCTAATAACAACCCATCATTATCTAATAACTTCATTCAATCGTTAATTAAAATTTGATTAGTTACAAATTCCCATGTTTCTGGGAGAGTTAATACTATTGATAACCAACCCCTTATATTATGTCATCTAAATTTTGAGCCAAAGTAAATTCATAAAGAATTTTCACAAAACAATTTAAGATCTTTATATGAACATTTTCTTTTTCATATTTCTAATTACTTTCTTAATCCATTATATCCACTCACTTTCTAAATTCACAGTCAACTTTTTTCCAACTGCCATATATATACAAGTAATCCTTTGAGGCTTATAATCTGTTGTAATTAACAGTTTAATAAATTAATTAATCTAGCAAACCAAACGCATCCTAATTAAATCACTCTTTTACTTTAGTTTGTTAAAGAGTTAACAAAATTCTTAAATTTAACAAATAACTCATAACAAAATGCCTCTATACTCAATGGAAAAGACCATTGATGGAAACACAAGAAAACACAAATTCATAAGTTTTGCTTTTCTACTTCCTTTTAGACAATCTTTTTGCATTATTTTCCCCCTTAATTGCTCTTCTAATTCGATAGCTCGCAAGCATCAAGATGGACCCTGATATAGGACGTATTTTACTCATTCTATTTGGAATACTAGGTAATTAATTAAATACGAATCATCCACTTAATCTTGGTTTTCAATATTTTCTTTATTTCTTTTATCATGGATTTCTTTTAAATGCTCCCTATTATTAGGGGCAACATCACCTCTTTCTTGGTTTATCTTTCCCCAATGTAAGTACACACCAAATTTTCTCAACTAATTAATTAATTAGTTAATTATGACAATTATATAAGTTAATCACTAATTAATGACTGCAGACCTACTTTTATCAAAATCTACTGCACCAAATCAGCATGAGGAGTCCAGTCGTTGCCTTGAAAAGAAGGAAAGTCATTTATAAATAGATAGAATAAAACCTGAAAAACTTACAAAAACGTTTCTTCCGGAGTATTTGGATCCTCTACATAAGGAACCTGTAAAAACAATGAACTGTCAAAATCAAAACAAAAAAAAAAAAATCAGCATACTCGCAACAAAATAGCAGGGCCAGGCCGTGCAGGGCCACGTGCGGCCCATTGCACACCAGAACGTGCAGGGTAACGGCCCATCGCACAAAGGAACGGGCAAGGACCGCACCCCATAGGGCTACGAAGACCAGGCCGCCAGATCTCCCCGGCTGCACCAGGCTGCACACGGCAGATCCAGTGGCCCGCCGGATCTGCACGACCACATAGGGCTGCGCAGGCCACACATCCGGCGGCTGGGCCGCTGGATCTGCTCGGCTGGACCAAGCTGCGAAAGGTAGACCGCCGGATCTGCCCTCTAGCACGCCGGAGCTGTGCAGGCTACAGATCCGGCGGCTGGGCCGCCGGATCTGCCCGGCTGGACCAGGCTGCGCGCCGGATCTGCCCTCTAGCAGACACCGGAGCGAGAGATCTGGCCTCTAGGTCATAGATCCGGCGGCCCAGCCGTCGGATCTACAATCACCGGAGAGAGAAAGAGAAATACCCTTCCCACCCAACCTTCCTTCGCACCCCGCCGGATCTACAACCACCGGAGAGAGAGAGAAAGAGAAATACCCTTGGCACCCAACCTTCCTTCGCACCCGAGCCGCCGGATCTTCAACCACCGGAGAGAGACCCTTCGCACCGGCCTTCCTTCGGACACGGCAACAAAACCCTTGCCACCCAACCTACCTTCGCACATGGCAACCCTAAACATAGGATTATTCGCGGTCGTCGCGGAATTCGTGGCAACATTGCAACGGATACATTTAGCAACGAAAATTCGTGAACTTAACAATTTTATTATTAATTTTGTGATGAATTTATCTAATTTTGTTATTGATTTTTGATTATTTACTAATTTTATTATAGATTTATAATGAATTTTTTTCGTGGTTAAATGGATCTTTTTATGAATTTTTTTGTTATGGATTTTTTTTATTATTTTCTTATTTTTCATTATTGCTCTATGAAATAATTCAGATGAAAGAAAAATTCTTAATCACAATGTCCTCATGTTCACAACACTTTGGTTCCACTTATTTGCTTCAACTCCTTCATGCAAATACCATTACCTAATTATTCCTCAGATTTTTTTAGGTACAAAAAGTCTAAAAATAAGTATATTTTCTCTTAAATTCAGCATTTTAAATTAGAATTGAATATATTTTCTATTAAAATTTGCCCTCATATTTTTTAGATTCAAAAAGTTTAAAAATTGATATAATTCCGATTAAATTCAGCACTTTAAATTAGAGTCGAGTATATTTTCAATCAAATTGAGCACGACTTTCTAATTGCCCCTCAGATTTTTTAGGTATAAAAAATATAAAAATGAGTATAATTACTCTTAAATTTAACACTTTAAATTAGAATCGAGTATATCAAAATTGCCCCTCATATTTTTTAAGTACAAAGAGTCTAAAAATGAGTATAATTCCTATTAAATTCAGCACTTTAAACTAGAATCTAGTATATTTTCTATCAAATTGAGTACGACTTTTTTCCTACTTACTATAATTTTTCCTAAATTCAGTATCATTTAAATAAGATCTAGTATATTTTTTATCAAATTGAGCATCATTTAAAAAAAAATCTAGTATATTTTACATCCAATTGAGGTGGAAAAAAACTCATGCTCATTTTTTTAGAAAATATATTAAAATCTAGTTTGATGTACCAAATTTAAGAATAAATATACTTATTTTTTACTTTTTATACCTAAAAATATCAGGGGTAGTTAGGTAAATTAGTATCCACTATATTTGACTGGGGAGTGAAAATAAAAATTTTTATCAATGGGGACTGCATGCAAAATTTTGTTTCTGATTAAGGGCTGCATGTAAATTTTCCCAAATAAGAGCACAATGTCAAAATCTAAAAGAATATTTTTCTTAGGAAGTTGCATTAATGGTAGCGATAGTTTTTGAACATACCTCTTGAAGGTAGGTTAGTGCACAATAATCATCTTCTCGATAACACTCAAAATTTGCATCTGCTTTGGTAACATGGGATTTTATATCATCAAGTTGTTCAGTGAGTCTTCTTAACATCTACATCAGTTCTCTTCCTTTATAAACATTCTCATGCCTCATTTCCTTCATGTCATTTTCGAGTTTCTGTATCTACATTTTGAGCTGCTCGACATCAATTTGAATCCAGAAGTACCCTAAACCTCCATCCCAAACGATTTCTTTTCATGTTTCGTATTTAGGACTAGTTTGCTCGAGCCATGCTGGTCCTCATGGAAATTGTTAGCTTTGGTCTTCCATTGGGTTTCTAAATGAAACTCCAGTAAATTTGTTTGTTTCAAAATACTGTTATTAAAAGTTCACTCAAAGATAATACTTTAAAAGTATTGTCGTTTTTTTGTAAAGATAATATTTTTGTAACACTTTAAAAATATTGTTATTTTTGATAAAGACAATACTTTTATAATATTTTGAAAGCGTTATTTTTTTTTAAATAAAAAAAATCATATTTAATTTCCTATTTACAAAATCATTCTTTTTATATTTACAAAATCATTCTTTTTATTTGACCTTGCTATAGAAACAAAATTATGATCAACCTAAACTACTATTATTTTCTATTTACATAATTCCTAAAATGATGGTACTACTGTCAACATGATTAAAAAAAATCGAAGATAATTGATATGTCTATATTCAAATTTGACATAATAATAGTTAATCAGCTAAGCTAAATTCATACAAAAATGATAGAATTCAGTTACAAAGTAGATATTTGTATATAATCATACGATGCAAGAGAAAACAAAGTAAAAAAATCAAAGACTAGACTAGTCTATAAGAATAAATCAACAGATGATGGAAATAGATTTTTTGGGTTACGACGAGATCCATTAGATGTATCTGATTTTCGGGGTTGGAACATTACAATTTACTTGAAAGAAGTGCAGTGTAGCATAGCTTCTAATATTCCTTGTAGGATATTTTGCATCCAGGGTCTAGTAGATGGCAGACGAGTACTTGGTGTTGATGGGAATCTGCAAGAATATCAAAAGAATTGTAGTTTTTTTATAAAAAAATTGATATACTCAATGAATAAATGAGTTATAACTACAACTGAGAACAAGGGTCATTAACAAAAAGTTAAATAGATAAAGTTAATCATATTCATAAGAAAATATAATTCAAAGAAAATTTACAATCACATAATGATAAAAGAGCCTTAGATACTGACAATTAAATAATTAAATAACTATGGTGATTTGAAATCTCAGATTTAAAAAGTTGGTTTAAAAAACTCAAATCTCACATAATGATAAAGTTGGGGTTTTTTAAAAAAAAATGTCATCCCATGTCATGCCAATGCATACATAAAGTTAAGCTAATATTTTTTTTTTTAAAAAAAGAAGGATGTCACCCATGAGTGCTCTCTTCAAAGTCCATATTGCATCAAGAAAATCAAACTTCAATTTAAACAAGGATGGTAATCTGTCAACATAGCTTACGACGTCATGCAACAACTTCATATCACAAGCATGCCATGGAACCTCCTTGACAAGATTCCTAAGATACTTTAGCATTCTCAGTCTAAAAGACAGTTTTAAAGTAAATTTCACATTATTCTTCTGTTGATCTCAGGAAGTTGGTGGGTAAAACAACCTTTCACACAGTGTGAGGAGGCAAAGTAGCCTCTCACACACTTCAAGTAAACACAATGAAGTGTTTTAATTTGCTATAGAGATAATGTTGTCTGGAGTTCGCAAGTCAACTATTGAAGTGAACAGAGTGGCAACACAATCTGGTTGAACAGATTATGAAAATAAAGATCACCTCCTATGAAAATAAAGGTAAACTATTGAAGTGAACAGAGTGGCAACACAATCTGGTTTCACATTATTCCCTTCCTTATTCTTCGTTCCAAATCCATAACTCCCATGTATTCTCTCATATTCCTCATTTTTCACTCCGACATATCCATTTAGATCACCTCCTATTAAAATCATTTCATTTGATGGAATATTTTATAATATTTTATCTAAGTCCTCCTAAAATCTTAATTTGGTAGCTTCATCTAATCCTACTTGTAGTGCATATATGCTAATTATGTTCATAGTTTATTTTGCCACTATTATTTTAAGGGATATAATTCTATCTCCTTTTCTAACTACTTCTACAACTTTATCTTTTAACAAACTATCTACAATAATACCCACTCCATTTCTTGCTTTACTCTTTCCAGTATATCATAACTTAAAACCCGAGTTCTCTATCATCTTTGCCTTCTCACCTGTCCATTTTGTCTCTTGTACACACAAAATACTAATTTTTCTCCTAATCATCATATCTACTACCTCCATTGATTTACCAGTGAGAATTCCTATGTTCCATGTTCCAAGTTCCAAATCTTAGATTATTAGTTTTCTTATCATATTTGTTCTTATCTAACTTATGGTGTGAGAACTCTTGCCTATTTAACACTACACCCAAGTTCTCATAGAGATGTAGCGGTCCTTGCTGAGACGTTACAGTCGGACCCTGTAACGCGAACTCTTATATATTTATCACAACACCCAAGTTCTAAAGATGTAGCGGTCATTGCCAAGACGTTACAGTCGGACCCTACAATACGTTCCTTCCGGGGAACAACCTAACATTAGCATAATAGTTTAATGAATTCATTCATTAAACATTTGCCATAATTTAACGTTGGCTAGCAACCTAATGCAACCCTCCTCTTTTATCCGGGCTTGGGACCGGCCATGACCGGTCATCATGGGCGGAGTTAATTCCATATTATTTTTTTCCTACTTTAGTAAAAATGTTAAACATGGTAAACATGGCCGCGTTTTAAATAAATAAATAACAAATCCTTTGCCTCCTCACTTCGGACGACGAGTTTCTATCATCTTCTGTAAGCAGATCCCACCGAATCGTTACCCCCAATTTGCTTCCCTTCTTTACCTTTGTCCCGCTTCCCGTTGATTCTTCTGCAATCTCGGATCGGTCTTCGTCTTTCTCGTTAGTTCTTACTGGACGAAGCATGATATTTGATGAGGGA
Organism: Zingiber officinale; assembly: GCF_018446385.1. NCBI lineage: Eukaryota > Viridiplantae > Streptophyta > Magnoliopsida > Zingiberales > Zingiberaceae > Zingiber > Zingiber officinale. The sequence goes on from NC_056002.1 coordinate 137,665,564, forward strand.
AGATTTTTGATCGACCGTTGCGCCTTCGGGAAGAAACCGAGGTCATTGCTTGCTTCCGCCTTCTGAAAGTTCAAACCCATCGTATTATTTTAGGTTTTGTGAATTTTAGGGATGCAGCGCAGGTTGACGATTTCCGCCTCATATGAAACTTATAGAATGCTTTAGCGTCGCGATTTGTGTCTAGGGCTATAACTTTTCTTGAACTACGTTTTATTTTCATAAGTGGTGGTGCTCTTTCTGAGCGCAAGAAGAGAGATCTGCTGCTGGAACTTTGTTGGTTCATGCAATGCCGGAGAAAGAGATCCGTGAAGATGATTTCCTAAACATGGACACCATAATGAGCCATTCGCAGGTTAGCAATGTCTAAACTTTGAATTGTTGTTTTGTTCTACTTGCATTATAATATGGGCTTGTTTCTGAATATATCTTCTTATACTTCTTCTAGATGTTGATTTTTTTCTGGTTCGCTGCCTATATATCAACTCTGATAGTTCTCAATACTCTCAAACTTTTTTTGTTTGAACTATATGTGATTATGGACCCCTATTATGATTCTTATCTTTAATCTTTCAGAAATTAGAAGAAGAGCTACAAAAACTGGGACTGAAAATTAAACATCATGAGGACAACCTGAAATTTCTCAAGGCTCAGATTGATGGAATTGATGAATCGATTCTAGATTTGCAAGGTGGAATATCTATCTTCCTTTAGCACCAGAACCAAATAAAATAACAATGTTTCTTATTCTATGTCCATCGATAAAACTTCTTCTCTTTGATGATTGCACTCTGATAGTTGAATTGTTCTTTTTTGATACTGTTGCATAATGTTTTGTTGTAGTCCTGTGCCCTGATAAAGGAATTTTCCACAGTTGAACTTGGCCAATATCATTCTAGAGCTCTGGAAACTGAAAACAGCATTGTATCTCTTGAGAAATCTGAAAATCGTACTGTTGAAAACATACTAAGCAAGATCGAAGTGTGGCTGGTATTATAAAACTTGATCATTGTCCACTAGCAGCAAAGTTACCATTGACGAAGGATGTGCTGGGTGTAGTAGCAACACTTGGGAAAGTGCATGACGATAACCTTAGCAGGTCAAGTGATTTAGTCAATCCTCAGGTTAATTTTGTTGACTGACCACTAGCCATCTGGGAGCATATTACAAGAGATTTCTGATAGCATGTTCCTTATGTAACTCTCTGCAGGATTTTATCAGAGTACTTAGGCTTGGAGAATATGATGGCTGTAGTTTGCAAGACATATGAAGGTGTTATGGCTCTTGAGAAATATAATAAGGATGGCATGATAGAGAGAAGATCTGGTCTTAATGGACTTGGTCTCTCTGTTGCACGAAATATACAAGCAAGATATCTCGTCTATTGTATTGAGAATTTGAGGCAAGTATTTATAAATTGAATTAATCATACCCTACCACCTTTTCCTGGTTAAAATGTATTGCATAGGATTTGAATTTTGATTTCCTTTTCTCTTTTTCCAGACCTTATGTTGGTGAATTTATACCTGAGGATCTACAGAGGAGACTTGCTTTGCTGAAGCCAAGACTAGCTAATGGGGAAACTCCACCTGAATTTATAGGTTTTACTGTTAATATGACTGATCTGGACCGTATGCACTTGGCTTACATCACACCTAATGGACTTGGCCTTCGTGAGACTCTCTTTTATAGCTTATTTTCTCTCTTGCAAGTGTATAAAACCAGATCTGGTATGCAATGTGCTATGCCTTATATAAGTGATGGAGCTATCTCCCTAGATGGGGATATAATGAAAAACAATGGCGTATTTTACCTTGGTGACAGGTATTATATCTTACATTGTAAATAGATAGCGTCTTTTTCATTAAGCAGAAGCACTTTTATTTTATAGGCTTTGCAAGAATCAAAATTTCCAATCAACTCTTTTAGTTATGATTCATATTTTTTCTTAACCTTCAAAGGAATTGTTTGCAGCCAAAAAGGAAGAGAGCATAAACTACCTTAAAGAGACTGCACTGAATTGGAAACAGGTTTCTCCCTATATATGTAGACAGAATATACGGCCTTTATTATGGTATAGGATTTACACAGATATTTTAACAGTCAACAAAGAATAACTTCAATGTCTTCTAGATATTCCAAATGCCAATTAATCCATGAGCATGAAACAAAATCCTCTCATAGAACATTTTTTTTAAAAAATAAATAAATAAATAAAGGTTTGTTTTTGAAGATGGTGCTTTTGACATCAAATAGGCTCCATTTTTTTCCACAGTTTTAGTATTTTATTGGTTTTTCTTTCCATGCAATATGATCTTTGCTGCTAACTATGGTTTCCATGTAAGTTGATCTTTAATGCATTTTTGCTATTGCAGGGCGTGGAAAATAAATATAACTACTTTCAAAGGAGGTGAAGAGATCCAATGAACACAAACCAAAGAAAAATAATTATAACTAGTTTCCAAGGAGGCGAAGCGATGGCCCCTACTCCCGAGCTTATTACTGTTTAGTAGATGTCATATGTCCACACAAGTTTTGTCAACAGGGTAAATAGACTTAGACTTTAACGTTTTAGCAATTGCGAGGGTAACCAAAAAAAAAAAGGAAGGTGTAGCAGCAACTACTGCCTAATTGCTACAGCGGACAGTAATAAGGTATTTGTTGAAGCAAGACCTACTTCATCGTTGTAGCAACTAACATTCCCAATAGACTACTACCCATAGCAGCGACATTGACAGTTAGTTGCTACAGCTTGTGGCAGTTATGTGTCGAAGTAACTGCTAGCACGTGTAGCAGCAAAGCACACTCGGTGTAGTATAGTAGGAAAAATAAATTTAAAAATCAATTTTTACCCAGTTGATGTACAGGCGCACATAAAATGTTTAGGGGCAATATCTTATAGAAAATGAAGATACTTGATCCGGTGGTAAGAACAGGGGACCCCATCCGGCGAAGTCAACGCCACGGGGAAATCAAAGTGGTAGGTGTCCGTCCGGAGATGGATGGGTCCGACCGGCCGACCGACCGTCCGGAGTCTGGCTGATGGTTAAAGGTGCCCTGTCGGAAGTCAGGGTTCCGGCGCTCAGTGGAAAAGATCGCAGGGCCGAGCGGACCGCACGCTCGGTCAAAGCCACAAGGTGACATACTGCTAATAGTCCCCACAAAAGCACGTGATCTCCAAGTAAGCCATCGCATACGTCTGGCCGGATGTCGCGGAAGCTAGCCGGCCGGCCGGACTCTCTCAAGGGAGTAAGGACAAAAGGACCAGTGACATCTTTTTCTGACAACAGATATGTTTCGCATGTAAGCCATACTCCGAATCTTATCACAGGGGGTTCCGTTGTCCCATCGAAGACGTGCTTGGACTGTAGCGGTATGGGGTCAGGTAAGCTCACTGACAGGCCCTTACCAGGGTATGGGCTGAGGACACTTGCACACTTCGAGACGTGTGCACTCGCTTCTCCGCTGGCCTATATAAAGGCCCTCATCCTTCGCCGGAGGTACGCACTCTACGAGTTTTGGAGCCACTTTTTCTCTATTGAGCTTTGCCTGACTTGAGGGTCGAGGGTCGCCGCCGGGAACCCCTTCCCGGCCTGACATCTGTGCAGATCCGCTAGAGGTTCGTGCAACCAGTCGAAGATCCACGTCAACCGCCGAGAGCGCCACGTGCCCAGCGTCCGTTGATTCAGCGTTCGGACAGGATCAATACTAATATGATGACTTATCATGTAGCTGCTACACGTTATAGTAGTTTCATGGATAGGTAGCTGCTACAGCCGTGTAGTGATTAAATGTTGATGTAGCTACTATAACTTATAGCGTCCTTACATTTGGTTGATATCACTACACTTTTTCTTTCTCCATCTCCTCCTGCCCTAAACCCTAAACCCTAAACCCTAAATAAATAAATAAAGCTGCTACACCGAGTGTAGCAGCAAAGCACACTCGGTGTAGTATAGTAGGAAAAATAAATTTAAAAATCAATTTTTATCCAGTTGATGTACAGGCGCACATAAAATGTTTAGGGGCAATATCTTATAGAAAATGAAGATACTTGATCCGGCGGTAAGAACAGGGGACCCCATCCAGCGAAGTCAACGCCACGGGAAAATCAAAGTGGTAGGTGTCCGTCCGGAGATGGATGGGTCCGACCGGCCGACCGGCCGTCCGGAGTCTGGCTGATGGTTAAAGGCGCCCTGTCGGAAGGCAGGGTTCCGGCGCTCAGTGGAAAAGATCGCAGAGCCGAGCGGACCGCACGTTCGGTCAAAGCCACAAGGTGACATACTGCTAATAGTCCCCACAAAAGTACGTGATCTCCAAGTAAGCCATCGCATACGTCCGGCCGGATGTCGCGGAAGCTAGCCGGCCGGCCGGACTCTCTCCAGGGAGTAAGGACAAAAGGACCAGTGACATCTTTTTCTGACAACAGATATGTTTCGCATGTAAGTCATACTCCGAATCTTATCACAAGGGGTTCCGTTGTCTCATCGAAGACGTGCTTAGACTGTAGCGGTATGGGGTCAGGTAAGCTCACTGACAGGCCCTTACCAGGGTATGGGCTGAGGACACTTGCACACTTCGAGACGTGTGCACTCGCTTCTCCGCTGGCCTATATAAAGGCCCTCATCCTTCGCCGGAGGTACGCACTCTACGAGTTTTGGAGCAACTTTTTCTCTATTGAGCTTTGCCTGACTTGAGCGTCGGAGGGTCGCCGCCGGGAACCCCTTCCCGGCCCGACTTCTGTGCAGGTCCGCCAGGGGTTCGTGCAACCAGTCGAAGATCCACGTCAGCCGCCAAGAGCGCCACGTGCCCAGCGTCCGTTGATTCAGCGTTCGGACATGATCAATACTAATATGATGACTTATCATGTAGCTGCTACACGTTATAGCAGCTTCATGGACAGGTAGCTGCTACAGCCGTGTAGTGATTAAATGTTGATGTAGCTACTATAACTTATAGCGTCCTTACATTTGGTTGATATCACTACACTTTTTCTTTCTCCATCTTCTCCTGCACCTTCTCTGTCTTCATCCTTTCCTGCACTTTATAGTCAAGAGGTATGAATTCAAATTTTGAACAAGCTTGGCCTCAACTATTATCCGAGAAAGAGTGATCCCTAGTAGAGGCGACGCAAGCTCTGGATCTTCATCGCTCACATCAGGGTGACCTTAAGTTGCGTCTCTTTGCTACTCATTCCTAGATTCAAGCCGAGGTCGCCTTAAAGGAAAAAGCCTATTTGGACTTAAAGCAAAGGACCGTCGAACTAGATGACCTAGGATTGAAGCATGCTTCAGCGATCACCATCCTCACAAAGAAGATTCAAGCAGATGGTCGACTAATATCGCAACAACGACAAGTTTTGGAGCAGCAAGCAGGTCAAATAAAGTCATTGCAATATGAATTAAACCGAGCTAAGTCGAAGATAGGCTCTCTTTCCCAGACCAGGGAAGGTAAGTCTAATAAACGTAGTCGGATGGAGCAAGCGTCGCATCTTTATCCAGCGTGTTATTCAGTCACACGACCTTATCTAGGGTGGGAGGAACAATCCGGTCCCTCCTCGAGGCACCGAAACACCTATTAACGCGACCATCCATTTGTTGGAAAACATGAAATTTCAGGTTGTGTACGTTGTATTGTAAATCATAATAGTATACAATTTTATTCATGTATATCAAATCCAAATATAGTCTCCGAGTCTTTCTTCGCTTACGCTCAATAAGATGTTAGTCTGTCTGTTGATCTCAGTTTTTTATTTAGATCACCTACATTGAGCTTCTACACGGTTTATCAGATAACGTATAACTCACTTACAAGCTGCTAGATGCTGTAGCATTTACTGCAACACCTTACAGCAGGTAGTTGTCAGATGCGACTACAACATGTATCAGCTTCTCAAGAATAGATGCTAAACTGTGCAGCAGTTACTATGGATTAGCTGCTATACATTTTCGAAGTAATCACACAGACACGTGAGCTGCCATATCGTGTAGCAGTTACTGTGGTTAGCTACTACATATTGTAGCAGCTGCTCCCGATATGTGTGCTACCACAACGTGTAGCAGTTACTGTGAATTAGATGCTTCCCTTTATAGCAGATACTCCACAGTTGTGAGCTGCGACAATATGTTACAGAAATCAGAATAATCACAACAGCTAGTTGGCAGTAGTTCATAGATAATGTAGCAGCTACTTATAAGAAAACAGTGTAGTAGCTATAATTACATTTATTCCTTTATTGACAATATTGTGAATACAATTACATTTCGATTACATCATAAGTTTAATATAAACAGTGGTCAGAAGGCCTAGGAGTGCTCACATTGTTCTCACCGATTATGTCATTTTCGTAATGGTCGAGTTGCATCCACAGTAATCTCCATGAACGATCACCCTTGATCAACGTACTCAGTGTACTGAACACAATACACCATGTTGTTATTTTCCATGTCCCTCATGTCACTTGGTCGAGGATGGGTAAAATCCGAGGAGGAGAGAATCCTACTCCATGAAGATTCCTCAGGGCGACGAAGAAGCCCTTTGTCGTGCACACACGATTTAAGGCAGAAGTGAGACCTTTGCCTCAGTAGCCGACCATCATTCGCGTATGTTGATGGGAGCTAGACGATGGTGTTCGCATTAAGGAAATACATTTACGAGTATGGAACCATACTCTAGAGGGTGGAAGGCTAGTTGACCACTTTGGCTTTCCCGATTTGGGACCTTGATACATTTCAAGATTTATAGAGGATGACATGAAAGGAATGACGAAGATGGTGGCGAGAAAATGTGGCCAATCCATGAATCTGTTGCTCGTTTTCCTTTGTGACATTCATGGACGTTGCGACCCTCTATTATATAGGGAAATCAGGTATAGTCACGATCCCACACATACCTTTCTGACAAAGCAACATAAAAGACAACTAGTCACGGGTCATGATTTATGACAGCTATGTGTAGTCATATGTGTGATGGCTGCTCTGAGTGATCATTCTAGGGTTGATGCCGGTTATGAGTGGTCATTCTAGGGACACTCAAAGATTTATGCTACAATGTACATATCCTAAATACGACACGCTATTAAAGCAACTTGGACCCTAACATGCTACAACGTGGAGCAGATACGTGGAAATTATGCTGCAATAACGTGTAGTAGCTAATTAGATAGTAAACTGCTACAATATAGAGCAGTTACTTGGTAATTCATTTTAATATAAGTTTTATTTCCAATCTTATCTTACTATATTCTTTTTGGGGGTGAATATAAATGATCTATTTGATTAGGATATGGAAAAGCAAATTAATTGGTTTAGTTGTGGCTGGTTTAATTATACTAATTAAAGAGAACAAACAAAACAAATTTACACAGAAGACAAGAATTTTACCGAGGAGCCATCGCAAAATATATTTAGAAATGACGACCTCAGTTGATTCGCAACAGCATATTAACCGCAAAACGAAGTAAATTTTAATTTTAATCACTCTCGAAATAAAGCTCGGAAGGAGCCTTGATGAAAGTGAGAATTTTGTGGTGCAAATGGAGGGGGCGCCCCTACCCCCCTATATATAGGGGGCTTTGGGCGCCCGGGGTCAAGTAGGGTGGGGCGCCCGGAGTCCCTTCCGGGCGCCCCGGGTCAGTATACCAGGGGCGCTAGGCCCTAGTTTTTTACTCCGGTTTTGATTTTTTTTTAATTAAAGTTATTTAAGTTAAAAGGAAAAAAAAATTTAAGAAAGTTTTTAAGTTTAATAACAATTTTTAAATTAAAGAAAAATTAAGTTTAATAAATTTTTAAGTAAAAAAATTAATTTTAAAATAAAATTTTAAGTTAAAAAAATAAGTTTAATTTTAAAATAGATTTTTAAGTTTAAAAATTTGAGTTTAATTTTAAAATAAATTTTTAAGTTAAAAAAATTTAAGTTAAAATTTTAAAATAAATTTTTAAGTAAAAGTTATTTAAGTTTAATTTTTAAAATAAATTTTTAAGTTAAAAAAAATTTAAGTTTAATTTTTTTTAAAAAAAATTTAAGTTTAATTTTTTTAAAAAAAAATTTAAGTTAAAAAAAATTAATTTAAGTTTAATTTTTAAAATAAATTTTTTAGTAAAAAAATTAATTTAAGTTTAATTTTTTTTTTTAAATAAATTTTTTAAAAAAATTTAAGTTTAATTTTAAAAATAAAGTTTTAAGTTAAAAAAAATTAATTTTAAAGTAAAATTTTTAAGTTAAAAAAAAAAAATTTAAAGTAAAATTTTTAAGTTAAAAAAATTAATTTTAATGTAAATTTTTTAAGTTAAAAAAAAAATTAAATTTTAAAATGTTAATTTAATTTAATTGATTTAATTTAATTAATCTAAATTTAATTTAATTTAATTTAATTTTAATTATAATTAATTTAATTTAAATTTTAATTAATTTAATTTTAAATTAATTCCATTTCATTTTTGGTTTTTAGTCATCTCACTCGATCTATGCTTTCAATTAAGGAATCCTATAATTTTGTGAGATGAATTAGTTTCAATTTTAGGGTTTGTTTTTAAACTGTGTTAGATTCAGGTTTAACTTTAGGTTCAACAAATAGACATTCTCTGGATAAACTTCTGGGCTATGGTGAGTCACTCGGACATCATTAAAGTAACTATACTTTCTAGGTTTTCCAAATAGTTTTATCCACTGGACTTAGTACAAAACCTTGGTCTAACTGGTTAGGATCCATAAAGGGTAGCTTCGGTCAGTTCCACTTAGCCAAATGCACCAGGTCGAAGTCATATCTTCCTAGACATGCATAGACTAAGCTTCCCTAACGTACTATCATCCAAAACTTCACCAGTACCATTTTTCAAGTTAAACTTAAACCCTTTTTAACTAGCCCTAGTTACTCTATCGGGTAGGTTGGTTAAGATTACCCTGTCGGGTAGGTTGGTTAGGGTTACCCTATCGGGTAGGTTAGTTTGGAGGTGCCAGCTATTCTGGAGCCTCTCCCTGAATTATTGGCCTTTAATTTAATTTTTTAGTTCTAGGTTTATGTCTATTTCTTTTATAGTTATAATTTACTTGGTGATAGTCCAAGTTTTGGTGAGTTTTAAAATATTTAGATTTTGAATTTTTGTGTTTAGGTTTGTATTCTGGTTTTTTAGCTGGGTTTAGATCGTCGTTAGACAGGTTAGTTTTACCCTACTGATGATCGCGCCAGTGCCATGATAGTAATTCAACCTAGTACGAGATGAACCGTTGATTCACACAATTGCTCATCACGATTGGTTGAAAAACTAGTGGCGCGAAGCTACCATGTGCTAGATAATGACAGAATACCTAAGTCAGAATCTTTGCTAGCAAGTAGTGCCTTTGTCCACCGTTGGCATCTTGACCTTTCGTAGGGGCATTCGCCCCCACGGGCATGTGTCTTAGATGCAACCCTCGTGGTGGATATACCGCGAAACGGTTGCCTTTGATTAAAACTCCGCGTTACGGTGGATAGAATCTTTTGCAGACGACTTATAAGTGACGCGACATTGTAAGTGATAAAGTGGTCTTGCTGCCACGATCCACTGAGATCTAGCCTTTCGTCGGTCGAATTTGCCCCCCCCCTCCCCCCCCCCCCCACACACACACCCCATTGTAAGCGCCATCGGCCAATGGGCTCCCCATTCGACCCGTATTGAAACATGGACCAAGGACTCTGACATGCGTGCGAGTCGGTGAGTTTGGAAACTCTAATGGCGCAAGAAAGATGATTTGCGGGAGTCCCTCTCTGCGGGCGGTGCATCGCCGACCGACCTAGATCTTCTGTGAAGGGTTTGTGTTGGAGCATGCCTGTCGGGACCCGAAAGATGGTGAACTATGCTTGAGCGAGGCAAAGCTAAAGGAAACTCTAGCGGAGGCTCGAAGTGATACTGATGTGCAAATCGTTCCTCTGACTTGGGTATAAGGGCGAAAAACTAATCGAACCATCTAGTAGCTGGTTCCCTCTGAAGTTTCCCTCAAGATAGCTGGAGCTCGAGCGTGCGAGTTCTATTGGGTAAAGCTAATGATTAGAGGGAATATGATTTATAGATACAGAATCCATAACTTTCGAAAGGATGCTAAAATGATTCTCTTGAGTGTTATTCTAGCATTGAATAGTTTGAGCACTCTAATTCATAATTAGATTTTGAATTAATTGTTCACTAGTAAATCAATGGTAATTAAGGTTTTAGATACAACCAAAAAAAGTAAAACGGTAATTTCACATAGCTCTATTTGTAGTGGCAAAAGGCGAATACGCTCGCTTCCAGCGCCCTCGTCAATCCGTCTCAGGGTCAACGCGGAGGAGGTAAATCACGGGTGGCTACTAGCCTTTGGAATAGTGACTAATACATAAGGGAGGTATTTATCTCGGCTTTGCCGAGATTCGAACCCCAGACCTCATGGTGACAACACATAGCTATATTTGTGAACTATGTATGGAGGGTTGGTCGATTATATCAATGAACTATTCAAATCTTTTGAGTAAGCATATTCTATAATTCTCAAGAGTGCAATTCCAGATTTTAGTGGAATAATCTTGGAGTTAATAAATTAGATAATTAATTAAAAAGTTTAATTAATTTTATCTAAATTTATTGGGGGCACTCTTAAATAAATAATTAAATTAATTATTATTAAATAATAAAATTATTTATTATTTAAACTAGAAGGAATATTTTATTTATAATGTGATTACAGATAAAATATAAAAAAGAGAAATTAAATATTTGATAATATTATAAATATTCTCACAAAATGTATAATACACCTCTTTGTTTCTCCGACTTTATATTATACATTCCCTCTTTCTTTCCAACTTTATAATATATGTTTTCCTTTCTCTTATGCTATATAATACATGTCTTTCTCTCAAAAGAGAATTTTGATGAAAAATTCTGTAATTGATTTGTGAGAAAAGTTAGGAGAGTAAGTTCACACTTTTATCCATCAGTTGATTCGAAAAATTGATGAGGAAGATCGTATTGTTGAAAGAATTCCAGTAACCTATGAACCTTAGACACGAATTCAAGATACAAAAGATAAAAAAAAAGGCAGCCCAGTGCACGAAGTTTCTGTAGTGTGAGGGCCCGGGGAAGGATTCATTGTACGCAATGTTACCCTATTTTTTACAAGAGGCTATTTCCAGAATTCGAACCTGTGACATTTTAGTCACATGACAATAACTTTATCGTTGCGCCAAAATTCTCAAGCTAAATTTGAGATACAAAAGATATTCGGTAATAATTCTAATTTTTTTATATAATTGTAAATAAAATATTATAATATTTGCATCCTGAATTATAATAAAATTTATTAAAAAATTTATAATTAAATAAGATCATTTGTATCTCCTGTATCTTACCACATTATCCGTTGATTGAGCAAGTGATCGACCAAATTGCTACTACGGTTAACTAACTCGAATAACTTTTAAGATTGAATCTTATGATTGATCGTTTCGTCAGCTGCTTATCGAGCAAGTGGTTGACTAACTCTAAACATGTGGTCAATGAAATTTTCAGTTTTATTCGTTGACTTATTCTTTACTAATTCGAACTATGATAAAATTTAAAACATATATTTTTTATTGTTCAAAATTTATTGATGGGAGCAGGGTAAAATCATCATTTTATCGGTCTTATACTAGAATTGCCAGTCTTATACTCTTATCGGTCTTATATTTTCTGAAAGGAGATAAATCATAGGATTATTTACTTTAATACAATGATCTTTTACATAGGAGGTTAAGCATTCAACGAATTATTTTATACCGGTTAAGAATTGACTTTAAAACCTATTAAAGCAACCACTACGTACCAACTATCCCAACCTGTGTGGACATTCAACATCTATTGATTGGTAGCAAAAAGATAAAATTACCATCTCAACAACCCCTCCATCGTGACCTCTTACGATTTAGTAGAGAGGTAAATCATGGAGGGTTGTCCAGCAACAATAGTGCATGTAAAGAGGGGTTGAGACGACCAACAGAACATTCCACACTCACTGGAAAGCTTATTAGCAACAATATCCTTGCATGAACCAATTGCGCTAGCTCGTGGGAGCATTCAAAATCTATTGATTATAGTAAAATGTCATATGTTAACCCTGAGCGCTCCACACGGCTAGTCCCACAACCATCTAGAGAGGTAAATAAAAAAATATGACAGGCCACCATATGAGAGGGAGGGCGTAACTTAGCCATGCCTTGAGGGTCGTTCAAAATCTATTAATTTCTACAACTCATCGCCCTGATCACCCCTTACGATTACCCTATATTATTAAGAGAGAGTAAATTAAACGATTACCCTATATCATTAAGAGAGAGTAAATTAAGGGTGCTATGTCTAGTAGACCACTTCAGTAAATTTGATAAATCAACTCTTGATAAATATGAATAATTTGATTTGAATTTATATCGATTAATTCCTTAAAAAAAAACATCACCCCTAAAAATATAGCTTAAATGAAAATTGTAGGGGTCATAACCCATAAGCCCTATAGTATATACACGTCAGTTCTAGAGGTATGGTGTAGCGGTAGGATATTTAAGTTGTCACTCAAATACCTATAGTTCTATCCCTAGTTATGACGAATTTATAAGAATTTTTCCTCCAAATGAGGTACGCAACCAAAGAATACTGAGCTTCTTGACCGCCCGCTATGAACACTTCTGGATTTACCCTGATGACCGGTGAAAAAATTTCATAGGGTTAAATTGATCATCTTAAACTCGACATTACCTAGTCTGATTAATTATTTTTTATAATATATACAGTCTAAAATCATATCAGGGTAAGCATTACATAAAATTAATATTAATATTAGATCATACAATTTTTAAGAATTATTATTTTAAAATTATTATATAGTTTTATATTAAATTAAATAATATAATATCTCAATTACTTAATTAATACGTCGTATCATACAAAGTATCACCCTTAAAAATATGGTTCAATATATAATAAAAAAATTAAGGGTTCGAATTTATCTTTCTGATTCATTTATACGATAAATTCAAAGAACATTTTAAACATTATTGAGGTCGATTTTTAAAATCATGAGGTATAGTAGACTATAAATGAAATTAGGATAAATCATGAATAAATTTAGTATTTGACACGATAAAAATTTATTTACGTTCTATCAATTCATTCAATGTACATCAAATTAAGTAAATAAATAAATTTAAATAACTCCTCATTAAATAAGTCATCAAATCGGTCATCTCAATAAAATTAATTGAGATCATCAAAATTTTTTATTAAATAAGTCATCAAGAAATATAATATTACTGCTCTAAATGAAACGATGATATAATATTTTATATAATTCAGAATGGATTAAAAAAAATTCTACGTGGATTTGGTCGGTTCAATGAACATGTGCACACCTTAATTATTTTCCTTTTTCTTAAAAAGAAATGATACCGTATTGATAATATTAATGGAGCCGGCGTAGCCAACTAGGTATAGGAACCTACTTATTGGTACCCTTTATTGAAGTGTGTGGACAAATTTATTTATCAGTATTTGATTTGATAATTAATACAGTGCATGTTCGTGAGGTCGGTAAAATGATGTGATTAGAAGTTAAGATCATAAGAGGATCAGAAGTCAAGCCTCCGTGGTCGGTCAGAAATCAAGCTGACGTGGAGATCAGGGAGATCAAAAGTCAAGTCTCCGTGGCCGGTCAGAAGTCAAGCTGACGTGGAGATCAGGGAGGTCAGAAGTCAAGCCTACGTGGTCGGTCAGAAGTCAAGCTGACGTAGAGATCAGGGAGGTCATAAGTCAAGCTTACGTGGCCAGGGTCAAAGTCTCAGCTGACGGGACGGTCAAAGAATGGGATTATAAGCCGAACAAGGACCAACCCTGATAGCGGTCAAGGATCGGGCCCACGGGCCAGGTATAGCTGAGACTGAGCCCACAAGCCAAGTAAAGGCAAAGGAAAGAAGGCTCCTAGCGTAGAACAAACTCAACGAACAGACCTAGCGTGCAGGTCGGGACACAGACTGGGCGTGCAGGTCGGAACGTACAGACCATGGATAATAGTGAACAGAAGCAGGTCAGAATACAGACCTAGCATGCAGGTCGAGACGTATAAGTCATGGATAATAGTGGATAGAAGCAGGTCGGGACACATACCTGGCGTGCAGCTCGGAACGTACATGCCATGGATAATAGTAAACAAAAGCAGGTCAGGATACAGACCTAGCGTGCAGGTCGGGACATACAGGCCATGGATAATAGTGAACAGAAGCAGGTCAGAATACTTACCTAGCGTACAGGTCGGGACGTACAAGCCATAGATAACAGTGGATAGAAGCAGGTCGTGACACAGACCTGGCGTGCAGGTCGGAACGTACAAGCCATGGATAATAGTAAACAGAAGCAGGTCAGGATACAGACCTAGCGTACAGGTCTGGACGTACAAGCCATGGATAACAGTGAATAGAAGCAGGTCGGGACACAGACCTGGCATGCAGGTCGGAAGGTACAGGCCATGGATAATAGTAAACAGAAGCAGGTCAGGATATATACCTAGCGTGTAGATCGGGACGTACAAGCCATGAATAACAATAGATAGAAGCAGGTCAGGAAGTGCCAGCCATGGATAACAGTGGATAGAAGCAGGTCGGGACACAGACTGGGCGTGCAGGTTGAAACGTACAGGCCATGGATAATAGTAAATAGAAGTATGTCGGGATACAGCTCTGGCGTACAGGTAGATAACAGTAGAAGCAGGTCAGGATACAGACCCAGCGTCGAGGCACTATAGGACAAACAAGCCGAAAAATCATAACCGCTTGTCAGAAAGTGTCAGAGAATAATCAATATGTCAAGGAATATGCTAACAGTCGAGGCTCACTACGCCTTTGGTTTGGCCGCCGGCCTATTAAGAAGTTTCACGTGTCCATCAGAATCAATATTTTTTTGAGGTGTACAAGAGACAAAATGGACAGGTGAGAAGGCAAAGATGATAGAGAACTCGGGTTTTAAGTTATAATATACTGGAAAGAGTAAAGCAAGAAATGGAGTGGGTATTATTGTAGATAGTTTGTTAAAAGATATAGTTGTAGAAGTAGTTAAAAAAGGAGATAGAATTATATCCCTTAAAATAATAGTGGCAAAATAAACTATGAACATAATTAGCATATATGCACTACAAGTAGGATTAGATGAAGCTACCAAATTAAGATTTTAGGAGGACTTAGATAAAATATTACAAAATATTCCATCAAATGAAATGAATTTAATAGGAGGTGATCTAAATGGACATGTCGGAGTGAAAAATAAGGAATATGAGAGAATACATGGGAGTTATGGATTTGGAACGAAGAATAAGGAAGGGAATAATGTGAAACCAGATTGTGTTGCCACTCTGTTCACTTCAATAGTTTACCTTTATTTTCATAGGAGGTGATCTTTATTTTCATAATCTGTTCAACCAGATTGTGTTGCCACTCTGTTCACTTCAATAGTTGACTTGCGAACTCCAGACAACATTATCTCTATAGCAAATTAAAACACTTCATTGTGTTTACTTGAAGTGTGTGAGAGGCTACTTTGCCTCCTCACACTGTGTGAAAGGTTGTTTTACCCACCAACTTCCTGAGATCAACAGAAGAATAATGTGAAATTTACTTTGAAACTGTCTTTTAGCCTGAGAATGCTAAAGTATCTTAGGAATCTTGTCAAGGAGGTTCCATGGCATGCTTGTGATATGAAGTTGTTGCATGATGTCGTAAGCTATGTTGACAGATTACCATCCTTGTTTAAATTGAAGTTTGATTTTCTTGATGCAATATGGACTTTGAAGAGAGCACTCATGGGTGACATCCTTCTTTTTTTAAAAAAAAAAATATTAGCTTAACTTTATGTATGCATTGGCATGACATGGGATGACATTTTTTTTTAAAAAAAACCCAACTTTATCATTATGTGAGATTTGAGTTTTTTAAACCAACTTTTTAAATCTGAGATTTCAAATCACCATAGTTATTTAATTATTTAATTGTCAGTATCTAAGGCTCTTTTATCATTATGTGATTGTAAATTTTCTTTGAATTATATTTTCTTATGAATATGATTAACTTTATCTATTTAACTTTTTGTTAATGACCCTTGTTCTCAGTTGTAGTTATAACTCATTTATTCATTGAGTATATCAATTTTTTTATAAAAAAACTACAATTCTTTTGATATTCTTGCAGATTCCCATCAACACCAAGTACTCGTCTGCCATCTACTAGACCCTGGATGCAAAATATCCTACAAGGAATATTAGAAGCTATGCTACACTGCACTTCTTTCAAGTAAATTGTAATGTTCCAACCCCGAAAATCAGATACATCTAATGGGTCTCGTCGTAACCCAAAAAATCTATTTCCATCATCTGTTGATTTATTCTTATAGACTAGTTTAGTCTTTGATTTTTTACTTTGTTTTCTCTTGCATCGTATGATTATATACGAATATCTACGATATTCTTTGTAACTGAATTCTATCATTTTTGTATGAATTTAGCTTAGCTGATTAACTATTATTATGTCAAATTTGAATATAGACATATCAATTATCTTCGATTTTTTTTAATCATGTTGACAGTAGTACCATCATTTTAGGAATTATGTAAATAGAAAATAATAGTAGTTTAGGTTGATCATAATTTTGTTTCTATAGCAAGGTCAAATAAAAATAATGATTTTGTAAATATAAAAAGAATGATTTTGTAAATAGGAAATTAAATATGATTTTTTTATTTAAAAAAAAATAACGCTTTCAAAATATTACAAAAGTATTGTCTTTATCAAAAATAACAATATTTTTAAAGTGTTACAAAAATATTATCTTTACAAAAAAACGACAATACTTTTAAAGTATTATCTTTGAGTGAACTTTTAATAACAGTATTTTGAAACAAACAAATTTACTGGAGTTTCATTTAGAAACCCAATGGAAGACCAAAGCTAACAATTTCCATGAGGACCAGCATGGCTCGAGCAAACTAGTCCTAAATACGAAACATGAAAAGAAATCGTTTGGGATGGAGTTTTAGGGTACTTCTGGATTCAAATTGATGTCGAGTAGCTCAAAATGTAGATACAGAAACTCAAAAATGACATGAAGGAAATGAGGCATGAGAATGTTTATAAAGGAAGAGAACTGATGTATATGTTAAGAAGACTCACTGAACAACTTGATGATATAAAATCCCATGTTACCAAAGCAGATGCAAATTTTGAGTGTTATCGAGAAGATGATTATTGTGCACTAACCTACCTTCAAGAGGTATGTTCAAAAACTATCGCTACCATTAATGCAACTTCCTAAGAAAAATATTCTTTTAGATTTTGACATTGTGCTCTTATTTGGGAAAATTTACATGCAACCCTTAATCAGAAACAAAATTTTGCATGCAGTCCCCATTGATAAAATTTTTTATTTTCACTCCCCAGTCAAATATAGTGGATACTAATTTACCTAACTACCCCTGATATTTTTAGGTATAAAAAGTAAAAAATAAGTATATTTATTCTTAAATTCGGTACATCAAATTAGAATTTAATATATTTTCTATAAAAATGAGCATGAATTTTTTTCCACCTCAATTGAATGTAAAATATACTAGATTTTTTTAAAATGATGCTCAATTGGATAAAAAATATACTAGATCTTATTTAAATGATACTGAATTTAGGAAATATTATAGTAAGTAGGAAAAAAGTCGTAATCAATTTGATAGAAAATATACTAGATTCTAGTTTAAAGTGCTGAATTTAATAGGAATTATACTCATTTTTAGACTCTTTGTACTTAAAAAATATGAGGGGCAATTTTGATAGTACTCGATTCTAATTTCAAGTGTTAAATTTATGAGTAATTATACTCATTTTTATATTTTTTATACCTAAAAAATCTGAAGGGCAATTAAGAAGTCGTGCTCAATTTGATTGAAAATATACTCGACTCTAATTTAAAGTGCTGAATTTAATCGGAATTATATCAATTTTTAAACTTTTTGAATCTAAAAAATATGAGGGCAAATTTTGATAGAAAATATACTCGATTCTAATTTAAAATGTTGAATTTGAGAGAAAATATACTTATTTTTAGACTTTTTGTACCTAAAAAAATCTGAGGAATAATTAGGTAATGATATTTGCATGAAGGAGTTGAAGCAAATAAGTGGAACCAAAGTGTTGTGAACATGAGGATTAACATTGTGATTAAGAATTTTTCTTTCATCTAAATTATTTCATAGAGCAATAATGAAAAATAAGAAAATAATAAAAAAAAATTCATAAAAAAATCTATTTAACCACGAAAAAAATTCATTATAAATCTATAATAAAATTAGTAAATAATCAAAAATCAATAACAAAATTAGATAAATTCATCACAAAATTAATAATAAAATTGTTAAGTTCACGAATTTTCGTTGCTAAATGTATCCGTTGCAATGTTGCCACGAATTCTGCGACGACCGCGAATAATCCTATGTTTAGGGTTGCCGTGTGCGAAGGTAGGCTGGGTGGCAAGGGTTTTGTTGCCGTGTCCGAAGGAAGGCCGGTGCGAAGGGTTTCTCTCCGGTGGTTGAAGATCCGGCGGCTCGGGTGCGAAGGAAGGTTGGGTGCCAAGGGTATTTCTCTTTCTCTCTCTCTCCGGTGGTTGTAGATCCGGCGGCTCGGGTGCGAAGGAAGGTTGGGTGGGAAGGGTATTTCTCTTTCTCTCTCCGGTGATTGTAGATCCGACGGCTGGGCCGCCGGATCTATGACCTAGAGACCAGATCTCTCGCTCCGGTGTCTGCTAGAGGGCAGATCCGGCGCGCAGCCTGGTCCAGCCGGGCAGATCCGGCGGCCCAGCCGCCGGATCTGTAGCCTGCACAGCTCCGGCGTGCTAGATGGCAGATCCGGCGGTCTACCTTTCGCAGCTTGGTCCAGCCGAGCAGATCCAGCGGCCCAGCCGCCGGATGTGTGGCCTGCGCAGCCCTATGTGGTCGTGCAGATCCGGCGGGCCACTGGATCTGCCGTGTGCAGCCTGGTGCAGCCGGGGAGATCTGGCGGCCTGGTCTTCGTAGCCCTATGGGGTGCGGTCCTTGCCCGTTCCTTTTTGCGATGGGCCGTTACCCTGCACGTTCTGGTGTGCAATGGGCCGCACGTGGCCCTGCACGGCCTGGCCCTGTTATTTTGTTGCGAGTATGCTGATTTTTTTTTTTTTTTGTTTTGATTTTGACAGTTCATTGTTTTTACAGGTTCCTTATGTAGAGGATCCAAATACTCCGGAAGAAACGTTTTTGTAAGTTTTTCAGGTTTTCTTCTATCTATTTATAAATGACTTTCCTTCTTTTCAAGGCAACGACTGGACTCCTCATGCTGATTTGGTGCAGTAGATTTTGATAAAAGTAGGGCTGCAGTCATTAATTAGTGATTAACTTATATAATTGTCATAATTAACTAATTAATTAATTAGTTGAGAAAATTTGGTGTGTACTTACATTGGGGAAAGATAAACCAAGAAAGAGGTGATGTTGCCCGTAATAATAGGGAGCATTTAAAAGAAATCCATGATAAAAGAAATAAAGAAAATATTGAAAACCAAGATTAAGTGGATGATTCGTATTTAATTAATTACCTAGTATTCCAAATAGAATGAGTAAAATACGTCCTATATCAGGGTCCATCTTGATGCTTGCGAGCTATCGAATTAGAAGAGCAATTAAGGGGGAAAATAATGCAAAAAGATTGTCTAAAAGGAAGTAGAAAAGCAAAACTTATGAATTTGTGTTTTCTTGTGTTTCCATCAATGGTCTTTTCCATTGAGTATAGAGGCATTTTGTTATGAGTTATTTGTTAAATTTAAGAATTTTGTTAACTCTTTAACAAACTAAAGTAAAAGAGTGATTTAATTAGGATGCGTTTGGTTTGCTAGATTAATTAATTTATTAAACTGTTAATTACAACAGATTATAAGCCTCAAAGGATTACTTGTATATATATGGCAGTTGGAAAAAAGTTGACTGTGAATTTAGAAAGTGAGTGGATATAATGGATTAAGAAAGTAATTAGAAATATGAAAAAGAAAATGTTCATATAAAGATCTTAAATTGTTTTGTGAAAATTCTTTATGAATTTACTTTGGCTCAAAATTTAGATGACATAATATAAGGAGTTGGTTATCAATAGTATTAACTCTCCCAGAAACATGGGAATTTGTAACTAATCAAATTTTAATTAACGATTGAATGAAGTTATTAGATAATGATGGGTTGTTATTAGATAATGCTCGAACATGGGAATTTTGTTTTATTTTTAATTTTCTACTATATTATTAGTGACTGAGTTTTAAAATTGGTCCCTAATATGATGATGTTATTCACACTAAATTGTATTGATAAAATATTATGAAGCAATCATAATGCTTTCAATGAACCAAAATATCATGATTTTCATAGACATATAACCCCAATATTTGGTTAAGTTTCTAGACAAACTATCAAGGAATAGATATCATCTACATCCTAAACAACTCATGATCTTTAAAAAGTTTTAATACGCTTGGAAATGGATAATCCTAGATTGGTTCATCATCATCTTCAGTAAGCTGTATGTGTCCCAACTATTTTGGATTGGCTATATATTTTGCATGCCTTCATTAAACTCTGTGTGCTGAGAATGTATAAATAATACCTTAAGAATGAAAATAACAACAATTTGATACTTTTTCATATTAAAGCATCACAAACCATTAGTATTTATCAAAATTGTGTTACAGCCAAAACAACAAATATTTTTCCTTGCACTATGTAAGCAAATCAAAAGGAGCATCTCTTGGATTCTTTAGTTAATAATTATATCTTACTCTAAATAAAATTGTATAGTAATACTTCTATCCTAAATATTCTCCTTCCTGGCCCTTATGGCATGGTTCCAACAATGACAATGTGACAATCTCTTAGGCAACTGCTAAGCAAAAAACAACAATAAAAGAATGATAAAGCAGGGGAGTCAACAAGGGTGAGATAAAAAAAATGATAAAGTGCAACTTTAACATGAAAAAAATTTAGACGGATGCATGCAAAATCTATACCCACTAGACTGAACATCTATTTAAATGTTAAAATCAAATAGCAATTTGGTTGCAACATATTGAAATAAATAATTTGCATAAACTATTGATAATAAATGTTGGAAAAAATCAATAAATATTAGAAATAATAATTAATTCAGCATGAAGAGCATTTGAATTGGTTTAATCTTTAATGTTTATTGTTTAGGTGAATTAAAAATTTAAAAAATGATGAAGTATTTGATTTTGCATTTAAATATTTTTGCATGGCATAATTTTTAATGAGATAATTAAGAGCAAATATAGATATGACACCTATATACATATATATCTTAAAAACTTCTAAAGATTTTCATATTTTGAAATTTTAACTAATAGTAGTTTCAGATGCCAACTTCCATCTAACTATTTTAAAATATTATTTTAATATATAGAGTTGTTTACATATCACATGGGTTAAAATCTACTGTGTAAGAACCTGAAAATTTTAATTAAAAATTGCACAATGATTTGAATTCTAGTTCTAAACTATATATACATCTCACATAATAATAAATATAACACTGCAATATCACATACAAATGCTAACAATTATAACTATCATCGAATGAGCATGGATTGACATGCAATGTCCAACACAAATACAGTTGTGAATGACATCACGTGCACACATTGATCCAATGTGTGGTTAAGGAGAGAAATTGATATAACTACTAATTGCCCTGAAACCATCTACAATTGCTAACAACTATAACTATCATCGAATGAGGATGGTTTGACATGCAATGTCCCACACAAATACAATAGCGAATGACATCACGTGCACACATGTAGCCAATGTGTGGTCAAGGAGAGAAATTGATATAACTACTAATTGTCCTGGAACCATCTCATAGGTTTAAGGTCTTATTGCCATAGTCATTATCTAGAAGTGACTCATCGTTCACAAGTAAAATATTCAATGTTATGCACGTTATGACCCATGTTCATCATATCCTAATCTGAGAATGAGTTTAACTTTCTATCATAGTAAAAGTGTGCCAACATTAATGATAATAAAAAGACTTAATCATTTCATATGTCAAAAACAATTGGATCATACTGTATTATTGTCTATCAATCCAATGAAATGATATCTACTTATAAAATTGTGCATCTGTGTTTCAGGAATCAGCTTTTATGTAATACATAAAGCATAAGAAAAATTTAAAATCTATCCTAGTAAACTAGAGTGGTCAAATTAACAATGAGCGCCACTTGTAAGAATGAATTTGCATAGAGAATCCACATTCCCCGCCTCACCTAGCCATGTGACAATCCCGCATCGCATAGATGAGATCATGAGAAGTAGAAACTAAATTACTCTAAAGAAGCATTGGTACTCTTAAAACAAAATAAGAAAACTTCTATTGATAAAAATATTATAACATGGAAAAAGAAAAACTTGGATAACTTGACTCTCTTTTAGTTTTTATTTTTCCTTGTTTTAATATTTTTACCAATGCTTCTTTAGTGTAATATAGTTCAATAGTTTCAATAACTAATGCAGGTTGCTAGTTTTTTTTAATCTAATATTTGTTTTGACAATCAATAATTGATCACGATTTGATTTTGACAATTATTTGTTTTGTTTATTCATTATGATAATAATTAGTTGGTTTATAAAGAAGAGCACCATTGATTGAAATTGCCTTTTCTAACCAGCGAGTACAAACACTTAGTTTGGTCTTTTCTTTTTGAGTTGTTGTGGATATATTTATCTATTAAAAAATGAGAAAGTTTATGGTGGTCTCAAATTTTTACTAATCTTTATGATAAGTCAATTAACACGATGAGGGGAGCTCATTATGTATGCACTGTGGCTATATCTGTTGAATCTTTGATTGCTTGAATTGATCAGATAACCACTTGTTTGCTGTACTCTCTTCTCTTTTCTAGGTTTTTACTGCAAATTGTGCCACTTTTTGTCCTCCTTGCTTGTATGGTTTTTCTTTTGTGTTGCAAGTGACTAGAAATTGAGTCATGGAAATACATTAATGATAAGACATAACCATCATTATTTTCCACTTATCCAGAATTCAATATTAATTCAATGGAGCCCCCACGGGTTGGCGTAGTTACTCCAATAGGTCTTGATGTCAATGCTCAACGGGTGCAAAATGCCTCGCAGCGTGCTTGACCTCCTCCATGCAAAGGGGTCGCTGTGCTAGGGCAAATGTCCACTGTGATTTTTCCCTTTACAGAAAGTGTGGGTGCGCCCTGTAGGGGCCCCTAAGGTGGCGGTTACGCCTTTGCTCCAATATTAATTTAATGGAAATTCTCATCTTGCTTATCCATCTTTCTTGAAGAAGTAAAGGCTCTCTGATTCATTTTGTGTAGCTTATTGATACAGACATGCCTGAACAATCATTTTCTAATCTTCCAACCGAATTTTAGTATTGCTATGCTATATAGACTATTGGGTGCATTTATTAATTATGTTATTTACTATTCATCTTTTCCCCTTCTTATCTGTGTATGACATTTGCACTTTGAGTGGACATCCTACATTCCTGTATTGGCCATGTAAAAATTCTAGAAACAGCTTTGTTGGGTACTTGGATCCACACCCATATTGTATATTTGTTGGCAAGTGTTAAATAATAATTTATAAGCATACTCTGCTGATACTCCGCTATTAAGGTACACTAAACTTAATTACTTAGGTGTTGAGTTTTTTTTTTTGAGGTAAGAATTAGTGGTTATAGAACTTTAGATATGTACTTTGTAGTTTTACACCATACTCTGATTCAAATTGTACACTTTGCGGTGAACACTTTTTTAGGTTAATGATCTGTATGCCACATTGTAACCTTAACTAATGAAGTAGTTCCTTGTCTTAATCTTATTTCTCTAATAGTGTCAGGCTTTGTTTTTTTTTTTTAAAATTTTTGTTCTCATATATCAACCATCAATTGCAGAAAATTTAACCAAATTTCAAATCTACACAAAACCCACCTCTAAAGTTTCATTCAGTCGATAATTACAATATAACTTTTCTTATTTTTTTTCATAACCATTTTGCTATTGTTTAGTGATGATTTTCTTATTTCTCACAAGGACTCTGATAAGATAATATTTGAGCGTTTGCAAAAGGAATTTGATGCTGCATGCTGCTCAAACTGGAGGTATTCTTCTGATGACTTTGCACAATGGTTCAGTGTTTGGTTTCTTACATGTCTGCTTGTTTCAAGTCTTTACGGGTATATGTGATTCTAATATTTGATAAAAAAGATTCATATTCTTATTTTGATAACTGGACTGTGTAAGTTAAGGAGCCTTTGCACTTGCATTCGCCTATTTGAAGCAACTACAAATGTGGTAACGATTGCAATAATACGCAAATATTCTTGCAGTTGCATTAATATCAATTTTCTTGGCATTTACACATAGGATAGATAAATTTCAGTAAAAAGTGTCAATTGTGTTTGCTTTATCTCGGTGTTCAAATATTGAATCTTTTCTATGTGCATCCGTATACTCAGAATCCTTGATTTCCTTTTTGTTCTTCCATATTAATGCACGTGTTGGATACTTGTACATTAACAAAGAATCACATATGCTTTGAGATTCCATGGATAGACTCGAAGATCTAGAGAATCAATTACATCTTCTTACTGATATATATGTCATCTTTGTTTTTATTCACAAATCTGTACATAATAACTTCCTAACCAGAAAATCTACGCATCTCAACCATATTTTATTGGCAGAGATTTCTTTAGATGAAGAGCAGTGGAATGACTAACTACTAGCTACAATGTGTGAAAAAGTCTTGATATATTTTTTCATTTATTTTATTTTATTTTTCATCACACTAAAGCATATAGTCATATCTGATTGAAATGGATGACGCCTTTTGTGGAAGTGGTATATTATTTAAACTTGTCACTGGAAGTAGTAATTGGTTATTCAATTTCTATTGTATTACATTATGATTTCATTTTCTTGTATTTGACTTTAGCATATAGTGTCCTAAATTTATAGTTATAATAATAAAATAAAAGAATTAATAATAATAATAATAATAATAATAATAATAATAATAAGATGGTGCAGACCACCTCTCTCCCCTTGTCTGCGCATCTTCATGCTCCTCATCAACAGAGAAGGAGAGAGAGAGGTTGTGAGAGATAATAATAAAATAATAAAATTAATAATAATAATATAATAGAATTAATAATAATAATAAGTAAATGATGATAATAATAATAAGTTAATAAAGGCAGGTCGTATTCTCTTTCTCATTTTCGTTGACATTCTCTTTCCTCGTGAAGACAGAAGGGGATATAAACATCCAACTTCTCTCGCAATTATTATTTCATTTAATTTTCTTTTCATACTCTTAGAGAGAGAAAATGTCCGAGATAATAGTAATATTAATAATAATAATATAAATAATAATAATAATAATAATAATATTATTATTATAAATAATAATAATAAAATAATAAAATAGTAATAAAATTAATAATTTAATAATAATAAGGTCTATCATCCTCTTTATTTCTGACATATATTCCCCTTCCTAGGTAGAGAGAGAAGGGAAGAGAATATAATAAAATAATAAAACTAATAAAAATAATATAATAAATAATTTTAATAATAATAATAATAATAACGTTTAGGATGAGTCAGACCACCTCTCTCTCCTGGCCCGTATCTTCTTTCTCTCTCCTCGGTAAGAGGGAAGGAGAGAGAGATGAAAGAGATAATAATAAAAAAAATATATTTATTAATAAATAAAAAATGGAAAAAATATTTTTCCGCTCACACACACATTTACTATCTACAAGTCTTTTCCAATTGAACAACTTCTCCGTTACCATTTCCAGATGATGAATTGTTGTGGGGCTCCTTTGATTCCAATGGTATGGATACTGCCTCAATCTTCTGCTCCGTCAGTTCATTCTTCAACTTAGGCTTTTCCTTGCCTTGAGATTGCATCTTTGTTTTATTCATTTCTTCATGAACAATAGTTGTTTGATTTTGAGAAACTGTGGAATTTGCTGGATCCGGTTTCATTATCAGGTTAACTGGAGATTCAACCAACTCTATGTATACAGTAGTAGAGTTCTTCTGAAAATAGATCTTATGATTCAAAAAATATGAGGAATTTGCTAGCAATTCGCCTGCATCTGTTGACAATTGTGTCTCTTTGCTGGTTTGATTGTGGACGTCGCTTGAAATTCTCATATCAGGTTGTTGACCTTCATTTTTGGATTCAACTACAGTCATATCTTGGAGAGACATCTTGTCTAGGATTGGAGTTTCAGATCTACTGGCAAATGTAGCATTATTTGCAGTCAAACTTCCTTGGTGATTAATACTTGAATTGTTCCCTCTGGTATTGTCTTGTAGCATGGAGGCAAATGAATTTTCTTCCTTTCTAACATCTGATTCATTTTTGTCAATGTTCTTTTTTGCTCGGCGTTCAGATTCAGAATCTAGCTTTTCTTTTAGCACATGCTGAGCCTCCTCTTTGTTCTCCTTACCATGGGGATCATTCTCACCAAGTTTCTCCACTGCTCCATTTTTAGATTCATATCTTTGGTTTCCTTCAGGCACGTCTCCAGTCTCTCCTTTCCTCTTCTTATCATCTGACTTATTTCTGTCAAGGTTCTTCATTGCTTCATTTTCAAATTCAGGTTCAAATTCAATCGCTTGGACCACATGAGCTACAGCACTAGAAGCATCATCGGCCTTAAAACTTCTTTCTTGTGCTGCCTGAGATGCTTCTTTATGGTCCACTTCTTGAATGGTATGGACTACTTCACTGGACAAATCGTCTCCTTTGAAACTTATTTCACGAGCCTTATGAACTGCCTCATTGTGTTCATGGTCATCAATCCCATCCCATTCCTTTGATTGATCCTCCTTTTCTTCTTCAAGGCCAGCTTCTTCTTCATCCTCAAGTTCCACATCAGATCCACCTTCATCCATGACTTCTTCCTGCCTAATTCCATGTCCTACTGCAATAGAATCTTTTTTCACCTCATCGACACCCTTGTTCTCACCCCTGTCCACTACTTCAGCTATGTGAGGCAGATCCTCCCTCCCAAATCTTCTAATGTTGAACCACCTCTCGTCACCCTTCTCCCTCCTCTCTACAAATGTTTCCTTCTTGTCATGGGAGTGATTCATTCGACAGAGCAACCAGACGCAGATGGCAATCAAAAGACACATGTGAAGAACAGTCTTCATCTTATGACTCCCTTTTCCCCTCTGGTTCCTATTGGATACCTGCCTCAACATGGCGACCGTCGTCGGGGGATCCCTCAACCTTGCAATGCCTATCCACGGGTACAAATAGGAACCTTAAGACCAAATCAAAACATCCGATCGCATCAATTAGAACAAGATGGTAGTGTTGTCGATCAACTTCCAGATCCTTTTTTCCTTCTTGAAAAACAATTAAGATTTCAGCGCAGATAAAAATGCCACAATCCAAACAAATTATATCTAGTAGACAACAAGGTCCATCCGATTAATTTTTTTTTTCAAATAAAGGGGAATAACATATACTAAATTTTTTTTTTTCAAATGAAAAAAAAACTGCTAAAACAATCAAGAAATCTTATCATAATCCTGCAAAGAACAAGTTAAAATTTCCTTCGAATGAACGAAAACACCAAATCTTCTCAAAATTGCAGGCAAAGAATAGCATGAATCACCTTGAGACATGGTATATTTACATCTCTATAAGCGAGATAGGAAAAATAACACGAGAAGGAAAACAAATTAACAATCAAGGAAGTTGAAAAAAAAAGGAGCAAGAAACCATAATGAAGGTCCAAAGCCCCTTAAATCAAATAACCCAGAGCTTTGCGCGACAAAATCCAACCATATCAGAAAAGCCAACCTTACATAACAGCACGAGGAGAGGGAAAACGTACCTGGAGCGAAGATCAGAAGCCTCCTTGTTCCTCCGTTCCCTGCTGTCGTTATCGTAGACGAAGGAAGACTCGAGGGGAGCAACAATACAAAGGAGGAGGACTCAGATCGCGATGTGATGGCCACTTCGGTCAAACGACATCTCCAATAGAGCTTTTGAGAGTTTAGCTCCTTCGGTTTCTCTTTACTGACGTGTCAATGGAAATTAAAAAGCTGGGTTTGAAATTTCGAACCTAGTTTTTAATCTCTCTCCTTTTTTTAAAAAAAAATTTATAGGGCAAAAAAAAAAAACCCCCAGAAAAAACTCCATTCAGGCAGTGATACTTGGTTAGGAATACAATGTCCAATAAATCCTCAATCCTTTAATTAGTAATAAAAAAAGGCACACAACAACTTTGGATTAAATTCGAACCTCACCAATAAGAATTATATATATATATATATATATATAAAATAAAGTAAAGAATTTTGTATTGTCATTATATTATTAACGTTAAAAATTTAGTGTCGATTTATCCAATATTAAATTTAGCAATGAATCTATTAAATAAAAAACTTAACCCGGTAACAAAAATATAAAAATAAATCTCAAAGTGGTCCCTGTGGATAACACGGTACTGTTTTCCATCCAAAACCCTGGCTTTTGCCCTTTGCCTTGTTCCTCAAGAAAAGCCTTCGTCGTTGCCGCTGATATAAATTTAGGCCGATCCGGGAAATCTTCCTTTTTGTTTGTTCCTTGTTCTCTTCGCAGGCTCATCTTCATCATCTGCGTTGGACCATCTTTTAGGTGCATTTCTGCTCTCCATCTACTTTCGAGATTTGTAAGTCGTCGTTCCTTAATTTTAAGCAATAATACTCTACTTTATAAGATGACAAAACAAAGTTGTGTGTGTGTCTGTGTTTTTAATTTCTTTGAGCTCCATTGATCGACACCACACTTTATAAGATTTTTTGCACTTAATTTTACACACACCATTATCAAATGCAATCATAAATCCTTTTTACCTTGTCCTCTCTCAGGACGATGCGAATAATTAAAATATGAGGTGTTATCATATAAATTCTTGAAATCAAAATTCCACGTATCAAATATGTTTGGGATCAAAACTTGACGTATTCAATCATACCTCCCTTCATGCCTTTCATCTGTATTAATATTAATCTAGAAACATATTAATAGAAATACTGGAGGAAACGAATTACCTTTTAGCCACATAAATCCTATTTTAACTTCTTCGTGCTAAGCCAACTATAGACAAAGTTATCTATATGCACATAACTTGATTTTTCGACACCTGACTTGGTTTTCCCATACGCTTGTTGCTATGTCAGTGGAGGAATTTTATTCTAAAAAAAGTGTTTAGTTGTAATTTTTGAAAGTTGTTGGACTTTTTCGCAAAAGCGCGTCTAAAAGGCAGCAACCATCTTCCACGACGTGTTCGGTTGTTTTCTTCGTCTTTCTCTTATTCAACCCAACCCAAACCCTAAAATCTTTCAAAATATTACCTTTTCTCACCTTCAAATCATTCGTCGTCGCCGCCCACTGTTGTAGTTGCCACTGCCGTCGCCCACGCTGTAGCCGCCGCTGTCGCCTCTTCATATCGTGATTTCCAGCGCCGTCGTCGTCTCGCCGCCGTCGCGCCACCGAGGCTACACGGTAGTGCACGCGCTTAGAACCTTCGATTTAGGTGGAGTTTTCTTGCTTTATCCTGTTGATTTACCTTCATGCATGATTAAATAGAAAATGATTTAGATTACTCAATTAGTTTGCTTGATCCCTTTTATTCGAACTTAATTTCTACTTAAATACCAATTTAAGTTTTCTTATTTGCTTCCCTTATCAGTATAACATAATGTTCCAGTATTCAATTTTATTATTCATATGATTTTTTATTTCATTACGTATGTTTTGTAAAACTACAACCAGAGCTGAGTTATGTTGATTGCATCCATCTTTTTTTAGATTTATACATTTTATCCATTCTTTTTCATTACGTATGTTTTTTAGATTCTAAGCAGTAGAGAAGATGAAATCTTATCAAGTTGATAAAACTATTTGATCAATAATTTCCTTTTGATTGTTGTAAAACAGTAATATTATACCATATCAAAATTTATTGATGAAACTTACAAAGGATAACTTGAATTATTATGAGAAAAAAATTAAGTGGACCGATATCATAAATAATTTCATCAATATAATTCCTATAATTGAAAAATTTGAGAGGGCTTGGCCCAATGTTTGTAAAAAGCATGCAACTTCTCAAGTAAATTAATAAAGAACAAGTATAACCTTTATTTCGTGGAATTTTGGTTCTAGAGATATGAGATTATTTATGTTAGACTGTGTTGTTAGAGGCGTGAGGCGCACCGAGACGCAAAGGGCTCCTAGAGCCCGAGGCGCGAGGTGCGCTCGTGGCGCGAGGTGCCCCCGAGGTGTGCGCCTCTTGAACATGAGGTTATTTACTAAACTACTGACACACTCATATAATATGTTAAATATCATAATTATTAATATTCCGCACACACAAATATCAAATCACTAGCCATAAAACACAAAATATGACAAGCAAAACAACACCATGATACAATTAATAAAAGTTTCAAACTTTCAAGTTTCAACTTTCTAATCTAAACTAACAAAGTTCATCAAAACAAGAGTAATAAGTCAAATTAATCATCAAGCTCAAGATCATCCTCATTGTATTCTTCTTCTTCTTCTTCTCTATCTTCATCTTCTTCAAATTCAATTTCTTCTTCGTCTTCATCTCTAAGTCTTAGAGATGAGTGTCTTATAGAGGAAGATGTATTTCCCTTCTCGACTTGTGTAGGCCTAGCATGTGAATTAGAGGTCATGGATGCAATGTTTTTTCCTCTAGTACAATATGCAGGCTCTTCATCTCCACTAGCCCTAGCAACGGCATCCCATGTCAAGTCATCACCTTCAAAAATCAACTCATCTTCTTCATTATCACTTTCTCCATCCATTTTATCCATTAACCATTCATTACTATCATTAACATCTGTCAAATAGATGAGGTCAATCTTATCACGTGCATCATACCGAAGTTTTAAGGCACGATTGTATTTCTCAAATACCAAATCATTTAAACACTGCTGAGATAGCCTATTTTTTTTTTTTGCTGTGAATCTACAAAATGTCAAAAATCACAATAAGTATAATAAAATAGCAAAGAATATTTTCTACTTATAAAAGTAACATACTAATAGTATTATACATTTATATTTATTACATACCTGCTCAAATACACTCCAATTGCGCTCACAACCAGAAGTACTACAAGTGAGGCTAAGCACTTTAATAGCAAACTTTTACAATTCTGGGGTATTTGCTTTGTAGCATTCCCACCATTCTGTTGGAGATAATGCTCTTCTATGTCTAATTGTCACATTCCTCTCAAATAGCCCTTTTGCATTTCGATATATAGAGAGCTGAGTAGTGATTTTATCTTGCTCAATAGCGCTTGAAACCAATCTCTCCATAGTTTCAAACAAACCATTCACCGCTTCTCCATAGATATTTGAATCTGTGTATGAATAAAGATATTCTGGATTCAAATAATGTCCTGCAGCAAGTAGAGGCCGATGAAGTTGACATTTCCATCTTTTATCAATGATCTCAAACACTTCTTTGTATTTCTCTTCTTTCTCTTTAAAGACATTCATAATTGTTTCTTTTGTCCTATCCATAGCCTCATAAATATAACCCATTGCAGGTTTTCTTTCACCATCAACTAGTCTCAGAACACGGACTAAAGGGCCATATACCTTTAAAATATGCACAACACTGCTCCAAAATCTAAATGTTATGATGATTTTAGTTACCTTCTTCCCCGCCGCTTCTTTTGTCCAGTTACTCTCTGTCCAATCCTTTGAAATGAATGTTTTTCTTAAATTTTACTTGTGTAGGTGCATCCTTTCAAGAGTGAGAAAAGAAATAGCAAATCTTGTGACACCCGCCCGACAAAGCTCTTTTTGTCTTGCTTATTGCCTCAACATATTTACCATGCCTAGGCAAACATAAATGTAAGCATTCACACTTATTGTCTTCTTTTGTTTTAAAATCAGGCAATATCCCAATATCTTCTAAGATCAAGTCAACGTAGTGAACAACACAAGGAGTCCAATATAGGTGTGGCCTTTTTGCTTCTAATAATTTTCCTACAAAAAAAGTTAGAAAACTAGATAAGTTTAACATAAATAAGAAAAAACATATTGATAAAAAAGAATTAAATAGATTCTTACCAGCAAGTACATTGTTACTTGCACTATCCATAACAACTTGAACAATATTTGCTTCTCCTACACGCTCCACAAATCGATCAAGCAACTGAAATATTTTCTCTCCAGTCTTTGCATAATTTGAAGCATCAACCGATTCGATGAAAATTGAACATTTAGGAGAATTCGCTAAAAAATTAATCAATGTCCTCTGCCTTTTGTTTGTCCACCATCTGCCATCAAACTACAACCATACTTGGCGCATTCTGTTTTGCACGACTTAATGTAATCATTTGTCACACTATCAACAGTTTTTTTTAGAAAAGGAACCCGCATCTTATGATAACTAGGTCTTTTTTATTAGTACACCATATAAGCCAACCAAGTCCAACATCCTTTTCAAGCTTGAATAGTTAATGACATTAAAAGGAATTGCCGTATCATACATCCACTTAGTTATTACCATACAAGTTTTTTCCCTCGATTCTTTTTGTATGTCTCATTTATTGTAGTTTGCCTCTACTTTCAACATTAGGAGCAAAATACATATCAGACCTATTTGACTTGGCCTTTTTTTGCATATTCACTGATCTAGAACTTGTACTTGTACTTATAGGCAACACAACTTTAGCTCCAATATCATCCATATTAATATCATCACCAAGAGGGTCTACATCCTCAAAGTCCAATGTCCCAAGTTTAGAAAGATTACTTTTCTCCGTCTTTTTCTCCATGAAATTTTTTATTTCTTCACGTACATGAGGCGGGCATTTTTTACAAGTTGTAGTATTTCGAAACTCCCAACAAGATGTTGTTTTGCACGATAGATACTCCTTTTGTAACTTTTTGACAAAAGTTACAAATTAAACCATTTTTATTATTCGGATTAACTCTTTGAAAATAATTTCATGTCAGATCTTTTGATATATATGTTGAAGTATCGCTACTATCTTCCATGATAATTGAACAAGGAAATAACTTGAAAAATTAAAAACAAAATAAAATTAACACTATACTAGCAGACAGCAATAGAAAAATACTGTACCAGCAATAGAAAAACTTGACAAAAACAAAAAAGGAAAACAGTAAAAAATCGAAAAATAGGACAAAAAAAAAGTAAAATCGGACAGCAACAAGAACACTGAACACGAAACAACAAATTATGCTTTTGATTGAAAAATCTTTAGTTCGCAAAATATGCTTCTATAAGTGAAAATAAAGAAACATTACTTTTCTGTATAAATGGTAAACTAAAAAAGGATGGATTAGTGAAACAATTTGTACATAGGGAAAATTTTCAGTTGCAGCCCAAACAATGTGAAAACAAAGAAACATTATTTTCCAGTATGAGCAAGTAATAACCAAGTAAAATAGACAAATTTTTCATACCTCTCGCTTATCCACAGATGCTCTTTAAAATAATCAAGAACCAACCTTACCTCCATGCATAAATTCTATGATTTCTTATGTAGAGTTTGAAGTTTCACGTTGTTACCTTGTTCTATAATTTTATTTTATTTTTTTTGTGGCATCTGCAATCCTAAGGAAAATTGAACCTTCTACCACATACGACAATAGGCCTTCACATCCTTCTTTTAAATGTCCTTCATTTCTGTTTTTCTTCTATCTTTCAACATATCCCATCGCTACAAGATCCAGAGTTCTTGAAAGATAAAGGTCTTTCTCTTGATATATATTATATATGTATATATATATAATTCTGATTATTGAAGATGGGCTCCAAATATTGAGACAAATTCAGCATACTCTTATTCCCATTTTTGGCTATGCGTACAACTTCAGCTCCACATGATCCACTTTCGTCAGTAGCAACCTCATCTTAGCTCTCATACCACAATGTTGGTATGAAAAATATATGGGAAAAGAATAATACAATTTGAAATAAGATGAAGTAGCAAAGAAGAGACAAAACTAGTTCAGTTTCCTGCTCAAGTATATATATATATTTATAGGTAAAAGGATGAAAGCGGGGACTACATGGACCCACTTTCTCCAAAAGTGGCTACTTACTTTAATTGTGGTGAGTACATCTTGACCAAGTAACACTACATTTACTGCTAAAAAATAGACACTACTCCTTTATCCACATAATCAAGTGGAGTGGATAGGTTAGTTAGCAACCACTAAATATTTTTGCATCAATTGTTTGCAAGTTACAATATGTTTTTTTATAAATTTCATTGATTTCGACATTAGGGATGCTAATTGCGCACCGATTGACCTTACTCAAACTTCTAAGGTTTAGCTTGACTAATGATAATTGAGCATGAGCTAAAATTTGATACAATTCAAGCCCAAATTTGGGTCATTTATATTCATTGGGCTTGAGCTTTGTTGAGGGTCTTTTACTCAGGAAATGAGCTTCACTTTAGGCTGAGCTTATTCTTGATTTATTTTGAAATTTAACTCGATCAAGCTTGCACCCGACCTTACAATCCCAACTTTGATACTCTATCGAAATCGTACATGTTAGTACAGAGGTTTGCATATGTCCATCGAGCTTGTAGGCTTATAATATTGATAGTGAGTGCAAAGGGCTATTTATAACAATACATCTGAGATTATTTTAGTTATATACGAGCTTACATATGAGTTTATTCGAATGAATGTATTCACTGTCTTATAAAGAAGCTGGTTTACCATTTTCTTTGTGGATAGTAATATAAGAGATTTGTCCACCAACTTAAATGATTAATTTTCAAGTTCTGCTCGTTTAGAATAGTAAGATAAGAAGCTCTAATTTAGCCACTGCAGTACTAAATGAGCTTGAACAAGCTTTGTCAGATTATTCAACGACACATTCAAGGAGCTTCATACATCTCCTGCATTAGTCAACACTCAGCAACTGAAACGTATTGTTCCATTTTGTTCTGGTAATTGTTTTCGTTGTCTGCATGCTTCTCTCCTTTAAACAATTTTTCCTGAATGTCTATCCTTATCGTATTTCTGGAACCAATAAATTACAGTCTGCTTGCAAAAAAAAAAAAAAAAGACAGAAAATTTACGCATATCATACACCATAATCTGATTAACAAGTAAAAATTAAAGTTCCATTCATAAAATAGCATGTAAAAAATAAGTATTAGTAAAACTTGCCATTTGGATTTTGATCGTGCCTATTTTCTAAATGCTGGCAACATAATTTTCAAAATTGTGAAGTTTTGCAAAATGGTAATTTATCAATTTTATGTCTAATTTATATGATCTGCACTAATGGCTAAATTATCATTTTGTAGTGACTTTATATTCGTGCTAAAATCTCGCAATGGAAACACAAAAATCACCATCCGAAAAGCCACGTTCAGTTGATCCAGCCATGACTTCATGCAGAAAGAAGAAATCAGATGATGCTGACTTTTTAGAGGATCTGAGAGATCATATTGATGAATTCATTCACGCATCGATGGATGAGCACAAGAATTGCTTTCAGAAGACGATTAAAAAGGTCAGTGGAGAAAACACATCACACAACTTGTATTTTGGATTGATAGTACTCTGAGCTTCTTCTGTTGCATGTTTCAGATGTTCGGAATGTCGAGGGCAGTCGCACAGAGAAACGAAGAAATTAAAGAAGCCGACAGCCTTTTGCCTCTTCAGACAACCGTCAGTCAGGAGTCGTCCTAGTTGCAGCTAAGTACTACTGCAACTGATGTTGAACAAATAAATAGCAAGACTTTAATTTAAACACTGTTGTTTCTTTCGTGCTACAGGCCATGATATTTGAATGCTGAGTCCAAACACTTATCGTTTAATGTTTTCTTATTTCTTTTGCGTTCACTGTAGTTGATATGGTTTTGTTTGTGGAGTCGAAGAATTCTAGATACGAAAGTGTTGAATTTTGGTGATCCGGATGACTCCGCTTTATGAATTCACTGGTAATGAAGTTTTGTCGATCGATCAAATAAGATTAGCCATTTCACTCGGAGATGAGTCGCTTAGGAGAATCAGGATCATGAACTTCATCGTGGTGGACGTCCTCTCAGCTTACAACATCATTCTAGGATGATTGACCCTTAACGAGTTCAGGGCAGCAATCTCTATCTATTGTCAGAAAATTAAGTTCCTGATAGATGACCGGGTTGGAAAAGTCAAGGGCAATCAGTTTGCCGCTCGGTGTTATTACATCGAGATGGTCAAAACCGATGCCAAAGCCGCTCGGAAGAATCCGCGACTCGAGGTAAACACTATTATTGAAAAACTTCCTGCCCTTGTGTACGAGGAAAAAGAGGAAGTCCAGATCCATCCTTGCCGAGCGAAGGCCACTACTTCCGTGGTTGCCGACTTAGAGGCTAAGCAGAAGACAGAATTGGTTGCTTGCCTCCAGCGGAACCATGACGTGTTTGCATGGTCAACGCATGAGTTGCTCGACATCTCTCCAAGTGTAGCTTAGCATTAGCTACATGTCCGATCGGACGCTCGTCTAGTAAAGCAACGCAAAAGGGTTTTCAGCGTCGAGCAGAACTTGATCATCCGGGCGGAGGTAGAAAAGCTGTTGCAAGCCAGACACGTGAGGGAAGTTCAGTTCCCAAGCTGGCTCGCCAATGTTGTCCTCGTCTCCAAATCGGGCAACAAGTGGCGAGTCTGTATCGACTTTCGTGACCTGAACAAGGCATGCCCGAAGGACTCCTACCCGCTACCTCGGATCGATCAGATGGTGGACTCCACTACGGGATGTGAGCTGATCTACATGCTAGATGTCTACAAGGGTTATCATCAAGTGTCGCTCGTCCGCGAAGATCAAGAAAAGGTCAGCTTCATTACGACCGACGGTACGCACTGCTATAACGTCATGCCGTTCAGACTCAAGATTGTTGGAGCCACTTATCAAAGATTAATGAACAAAGTATTCCGCCGGCAAATCGACCGTAACTTGGAGGTATACGTAGATGATATCCTGATAAAATTCCTCCGAGTGGCTGACCTATGTGCGGATATTTAGGAGACCTGCCGGACACTCAGGACTTATGGGATAAAGCTGAACCCAAACAAGTATCTGTTCGGTGTAAAGAGTGGGTGCTTTCTCGGCTACATCGTAACCCGAGTGGGGCATCGAGGCAAACCCAGTCAAAGTGAAAGCGTTGGAAGACATGCCCCCGCCCCGCAACTTGAAGGAAGCTCAGCGATTGTCGGTCGAATCACAACACTATCCAGATTCATCTCCAAGTCATCCGATCGGAGCTTGCCATTCTTCAAAATACTAGCCGGATGAAAAAATTTCAATGGGACGAGGAGTGCAACAAAGCATTCGAAGAGCTCAAAGAATATCTCAACTCCCTGTCTGTCCTAGCCAAGCCATGTGTTGACGAGCCGCTCTGGATCTACTTGTCGTCTACAGAGCATGCAGTCGGTTTGACATTAATTAGACAAAGCCGCGAGGAACAACCAGTGTACTTTTTAAGCCACATATTAAACGATGCTGAGTCTCGCTACACTATTCTTGAGAAGTTGGCTTATGCTTTAGTGCTCACCTCTCGGAGGTTTCGCCCGTACTTCCTCGCTCATTCTATAATCGTGAT